>NC_133523.1:41566710-41870000 GCF_049354715.1 Callithrix jacchus
ACAGGTGTGAGCCACCGTGTCCAGCCTGTATTATTATATTTAATATACAACCTGGCTTCTGAATTTCTCCCTCTAACTTCACCTCCCACTGAGTCCTCTTTGTTCACTCACATCAGCTGCACGAACCTCCTCCTTCAAGGCAGGCATGAGCCCCCCTCCCAGGGCCTTTGAATTTGCGGTTCCCCTGCTGTGTGGCCTGCCTTCCTCTCCTTGGCCAGTACCGCTCTTGTCACCCTGTTTAAAATTGCGGCTCCCTTGCACGTCTCTCTCACTGCTTATTCTTCATAGCACTTCATTTTTGACATGCCATCCATGTTACATGGATTTTATTTTATTTTTATTTTTTGAGATGGAGTCTCGCTCTGTCGCCCAGGCTGGAGTGCACAGGTACAATCTTGGCTCACCTCCCCGGTTCAAGCAGTTCTCCCGCCTCAGCCTCCCTAGTAGCTGGGAGTACAGGCATGCGCCACCACCCCTGGCTAATTTTTGTATTTTCAGTAGAGAGAGGGTTTCATCATGTCAGCCAGGATGGTCTCCAACTCCTGACTTCAGTGATCTGCCCGCCTTGGCCTCCCAAAGTAATGGAACTGAAAGTGTGAGCCACCACACCCAGCCTTGATTTCATATATAGCCATATTTTGTAATATTTGTAAATAGTTTTACTTTTTTCATAAATTTATTTTTTTGTACAAATGGGGTCTTGCTCTGTTGCCCAGGCTGGTCTCAAACTCCTGGGTGTAAGCTATCCTCCCACCTCGGCCTCCCAAAAGTGTTGGGACTACAGGCATGAGCCACTGTGCCTGGCAATAAGTATTTCTAATACTTATAAAACAATTTTTACATAGATATCATCTGTATTTTTATATAAATATAAATAATAAATATGTAACATTTGTATTCAGTGGATATAAATAAAATACATGTAAGTTAAATCTTTTAAAATATTTAATATGTTATATTATTGTTCTTTTCCATCTTCATCCTTACTGTCTCAGGAATGAAAGCCTTAAGTGCCGGAAGATCTCGTTTTCTTACCACTGTCCCTCAGCGTCTAGAGCAGAGACTACACGTAGCACGTGCCTCTGTTCTTCATTGCTGAGTGTGTGAATATTTATTGAATGAGGAACTTGGGACGATTTGAGTGAACCAAAAGAAAGAGCGTTGGGAGTGGAGGGGTGAGAGAGTTTGGAACATCTCCAAAAAGGGCCTGGAGGCTTGAAAACTGGGGCGAATCCAGGTTTAGGTGGGTGCGAGGGCTCCGGGGACAGGCTGGCTGAGTAGGCGGGGGGAGTAGTTGGGCCCCAGACCTTGTCTGCAGTCCAGCTATGTCACTGGCTTCCTGGGTGTCCTCGAGTCAGCGACCTGCTCTCTCTGATCCTCACAGTTTCATCTGTACGAAGCGAAAAAAATGTCTGTTGGTTCATTGATTCAACAAATAGCGATTGCCTACTTTCCATGTGCCAGGCACTGTGGTGGGCGTGGTGGGGGACATGGTGCCCAGCCCCACTGGGTTTCAGTTCTAGGCTCTCACTTCCTGGGGCTGACGTGGGAATTAAGCACTGAAACGCCTGCAGGCCCGTGGTGAGCGGCAGTTCTCATCTTCAGGGCAGCTGCCCTAGGCCTCAGTTGTCCTAATCTGCAAGATGGGGATAAAGAACCTACTATGCAGTGTTGTCCCAAAAGAATGATTAAAGTGCTTAGCCCAGTTCTTCATTTATGACAGTGGGGGGTTATAAATGGAGGCTCTTATTATTGGTGTCAATCTGGGCTGGAGACACAGGTCAGGCCTCGGTCATAGGCTGTTTCTTTTTAAATTACTAGTTTGATGTGGCTGAGAACATTTTGCCGACACTAACCTCTGGCCTTGGATGTGGCCGTGATGCTTCACCAAGCTGAGTTCAGCATCCTGTTGAACCTGCACCTTGAAGCGTGCACGGGAACTCAATTTCCTCCCTTTTCTTTTTCAAACTTATTTAAAAATTTCTGCTCAGCCAGCTGCTGAGTTATCCAACCTTCATTAGGGGCTCCTGCAAGCCCAGGTCATGCTAGCTGCTGTGACAGTCCCTCGCGTGCAGGGGCTCTGGGTGATGAAAGCTTTTTTTTGCACGTGTCATTGACCAGTGAGGGTATGCCTGGTGAGTGGCCTTACGCATGCTCATTGAGGGAAGCCGACTTCCGTTTTTGTGGCTCTGCCCCCTCCTAAGTCTGTGGAACCCACTGGAGATGAGAAAAGAGCACAGAGGGCCGGGTACAGCGGCTCAGGCCTGCAGTCCCAAAGCGTGGGGTCGGGGGAATCTCTTGAACTCAAGAGTTCGAGAACAGCCTGATCAACATGATGAAACTCCATCTCTGCAAAAAATACAAAAATGAGCTGGGTGTGGTGTGTGTGCCTGTGGTTCAGCTACTTGGGAGACTGAGGAGGGAGGATCACTTGAGCCTAGGAGTTAGAGGTTGCAGTGAGCCATGATGAGGCCACGGCACTCCTGCCTGGGTGACAGAGCCAGATCTTGTCTCAAAAAAAAACAAAAGAGGATGGGGAGGAAATCACTTCCACTCCCATTCTGTTGGCCAGATGGCAGTCATGTGACCACCCCTGACTGCAAGGGATGCTGGGTAATGTAGTCTAGCTGTGTCCCCGGGAAGAAAAAGCATGGTTTTACAGGGACATGTAACAGTTTGCCACAGCAAGCACATATCTGTAAATGCTGACACGACTCGGTTCTGGGTGGGGTGGGTGCGTATCTGGATCCGCTGTTTTTCTGCCTTTTTGACTTGCCGTCCCCAATCATGCCTACATTTTACACTGTGACCCAGAATGAATGGACATGCCTGAGACTAAAGGTTCATGGGACCCTTAGCCTGATTATCTTTGAGTCGTTCGGCAAGACATTTTTCAAATGTTATTGTCCTTTTTCTTCATTTCTTTCTTTCTTTTTTTTTTCTTTGAGACAGACTGTTGCTCTGTTGCCAGGCACCAGGCTGGAGTGCAGTGGTGCGATCTCTGCTCACTGCAACCTCTGCCTTCCGGGTTCAAGCAATTCTCCTGTCTCAGCCTCCCGAGTAGCTGGGACTACAGGAGTGCCCCACCACACCCAGCTAATTTTTGTATTTTTAGTAGAGACAGGGTTTCACCTTGTTGGCCAGGATGGTCTCGATCTCTTGACCTTGTGATCTGCCTGCCTCGCCTCCCAAAGTGCTGGAATTACAGGCATGAGCCACTGCGCCCGGCCTTCCTCATTTCTTTAAATGATGGTTGAGACTCACTGCATTGATTTCATTAGCCCTCAAAGATTTCAGCCTGCAGTTTGGAAGACACTGAGAATGGGCTAGGTGCGGTGGCTTATGCCTGTAAATTCCCAGCACTTTGGGAGGCCAAGGTGGGAGGATCTCTTGAGGCCAGGAGTTTGAAACCAGCCTGGCCAACATAGAGAAACGCATCTCTACTAAAAATACAAAAATCAGCCAGGTGGCAGGCACCCGTAACTCCAGCTACTCAGGAGGCTAAGGCAGGAAAATTGCTTGAACCTGGGAGGTGGAGGTTGCAGTGAGCTGAGATTGCACCACAGTACTCCAGCCTGGGTGACAGAGTGACACTCCGTCTCAAAAAAAATAAACACCGAGAATGGAAATATAAGAAAGGAAACAGGAGAACACTTGAACTGTTTGGGTAACTTCAGGACTCTTGAGAATACAGCCTGTTTCTCATGGGTCCCGGCCCCAGTTTGAGAAGCACGTTGTCATCATTCAGATGCTATGGAAGGCAGCACAAGAGCCCACTGGTCTTGCACTAGGCCCTGCCTACACCCCCTCACCCCCACCTCTGTGGCATCACTCCTGACCCTCTTCTAGTTGTTCTTAGAGCCATCCATGTACATTCCTGCCTCTGGGCCTTAGCATGTTCTTTTCCCTCCGCCTTGGATGCTTTTCCCTTACATATGTGCAGGCATCTCCTTCCTCCGTGCCAGTGTCACCTTTGGTGACAGAACTTCACTGACTACCTTCGCGGCGCATGCTCGTCATTCCAGCACTTTGGGAGGCCAAGACATAAGGGTCACTTGAGCCCAAGAGTTGGAAGCTGCAGTAAGCCTAGATCACACCGCTACACCCCAGCCTGGGCGACAGAGTAAGACCCTGTCTCCAAAACAAAATAAATAAAGGGAAACCTCCCTTCCGCCATCATTCCCTTATCCTGCACTATATTCCCCTAGCCACTCACCACTAGACAATGTTACATTCAAGATTAACTTGTTTCCTAATTTATGTTTGCTGCTTTCAGAAGACTTTAGCTCCATGATGGTTTTCTTGAGGCCTGGGGCCTAGTAGGTACCGCACTAAATATTTGTTGAATGAATTAATCCAAGTTTTTTGCTTTTTCCCCTGCCCACTTGGAAAGCAATTTCCACCAGTCAGCATTTTGAAGGTAAATTGTACAGGGTGTTGTCTTGGAGGGCAGGGTCAGGGTGGCGTGGGAGTGAGAGGAGCTGGAGCCGGGAAAGCCCTTCCCAGGAATTCTGTGGAATCAATAGCTTGGTTGTTTGAAAGCAAAAACGTGTGTCTATAGACTATTCTTTCTTTATTTTTGTTTTTGTTATTTTAAAGATGAGGTCTCACCATGTTGCCTAGGCTGGTCTGGAACTTCTGACCTCTGGTGATCCACCTGCCTCAGCCTCCCAAAGTGCTAAGATTACAGGTGTGAGCCACCGCACCTGGTCAGGATTATTATTTCTTTTTTTCTTTTTCTTTTGAGACAGAGTCTCGCTCTGTTGCCCAGGCTGGAGTGCAGTGGTGTGATCTTGGCTCACTGCAACCTCCGCCTCCCGGGTTTAAGCGATTCTGCGTCAGGCTTCCGAGTAGCTGGGATTACAGGCACCTGCCACCATGCCAGCTAATTTTTATATAAATTTTTTAGTAGAGATGGGGTTTCACTGTGTTGGCCAAGCTAGTCTTGAACTCTTGACTTCATGATCCGCCCACGTCAGCCTCCCAAAGTGCTGGGATTACAAGCGTGAGCCACTGCGCCTGGCCTATTATTTCATAAAAGAATTGCTTAGGAATACCTTGGGTTTTTCTCTCCTCCCTGCTTAATGCTAGAACTGAATCTCACTTGATCAGTGTAGCCTCCCAAGGGCCCCCACCGAGCCTTACCCTTAACCCTTCCAGCGTGGGGTTCTCTGCGTGTGTGAGTGTGTGTGCAAGTGTGTGTGTATGTTTTTATGGGTGTGTAAAGGTTTCTATATTTTGGGTTTTGTTTTTTGAAGTATAAAGGTGTCTGTGCTTCTGAAGTCAGCACTTTACATAACTTAGGAAATTCTGCACACCCAGCACATTGCGGTTTCTATGTCTTCTTGTTGGGCCCATTTTTGGCTTGGGGTGGGGGCGGTGGTTTGGTGGGGGGAACATGAAGCTGAGCTTGCCACTCTCCTCCCCTTGCGCGTGCAGAAGGGAGGGAGCTGGGGTGAACTGGGGCCCTTGTGAGTCACAAGAGGGACCCAGGCCGTGCAGCCAAACCTGGAGGTGGGGCCTGGTCCTGCCTGTTGATCAGGCTTCTGTGTTTGGGGGTTGGGGGGTGGCCTGCGGGGAGGATGATGCTCCCAGTGAGTTTGCAGCCTGGGAAATGTAGGTTGGAGTGAAGAGTCGAGGTAAGGGTGGTGGGGTTGGCCACATGGTGACTTTATTTTCTTGTGCTTAAGTTTTGTAAACAGCTTTGTTGAGAGACATAAATCTCATAAAATGCAGCCGTGTGAAGTGTACAATGCAGTGGTTTTAGTATCTCTACAGTTGTGCAACGGTCACCTCTGTCTCGATCGAGAACGTTTTTCTCACCCTAAAAGGATACGCGTCACTCCGAATCCCCTCCTCCTCCCAGCCCCAGCAACCTTTAATCCACTTGCTATCTCCATGGATTTGCCTGTTCTGGGTAATTCACATAAGCGCGTTCATACTGTAGGTGACCTTTTTTTGTCCGGCGTCTTTCTATCTGCGTCCTGTTTTCCAGGTCCACCCCTGCTGTAGTGGTGCCTTTTCCTTTTAATGGCTGAATAATATTCCATTGGATGAATGGACCAGATTTTGTTGCTCCATTTATCTGTGGAGAGACATTGGGTCCATTCCCCTTTGGCTACTACAGAAGTTGTTTGGTGCCCGTTCTTTTTCTTTTCTTTTCTCTTTTTTTTTTTTTTTTTTTTGAGACAGAGTCTTGCTCTGTTGCCCAGGCTGATATGCAATGGCACCATCTCCACTCACGGCAACCTCCACCTCCCAGGTTCAAGTGATTCTCCTGCCTCAGCCTCCCGAGAATCTGGGATTACAGGTACCTGCCACCATCCCGGCTAAGTTTTGTATTTTTTAGTAGAGACGAGGGTTTCACCATGTTGGTCACGCTAGTCATGAACTCCTGACCTCAGGTGATCCATCCACCTCAGCCTCCGGAAGTGCTGGGATTACAGGTGTGAGCCACCGTGCCTTGCCCTTCATGCCGCACCTTGAACGGCTATGGTGGCCGTTTCTTAGAGTGGAAGGTGGCATTCCCAGCCCCTCTCTGCCCAGGGCTGCCCCGTCTACTATGCTCTCACAGCGCCCACAGGCCTCTTCCTGCCTTCTCCCTCCTTTCCTCTCCTCCCTCCTCCTTCTGCTCTTTCTTTGTGTATCTCCCCCTCCCCCAGCCTTACCAAATTCGAGTGGAGTCTGGAAGCAATTTTCAGGGAGCCCTGGGCAGGCCCTGGGGCAGCTCTGCTCATCCTGCAGGGAGGCCTCAGCCTGCCCTGAACGCCAGGCCCAGGGGAGGGACAGAAGGGATAGCTTGCTGCTGCTGCAGCCCCAGGGAAGGCATGGGGGGAAGGCCAAGCCTGGGAAATAGCTTTTCTCTGGGACTTTAAACATTGTGTGCATTTATTTGATTTTTTTTTTTTTTTTTTTTTTTTTTTTTTTGGGAATAGGGAACACATGCTCAAGTGGAAAACTCAGATGGTACCAAGGGTTTCTAGTGACAAGTCTCATCCCCCCTCAACTCCCAGCCACCTATACCCATGTTCTCCTCCCAGAGACAACATGATTTTGGGGCCTCCTTTCTTTCTTTTTTTTTTTTTTCAGGAGGGAGTTTCACTCTTGTGAACTCCACCTCCCAGGTTCAGTGATTCTCCCGCCTCAGACTCCCAAGTAGCTGGGATGATAGGCACCTGCCACCACGCCCAGCTAATTTTTGTATTTTTAGTAGAGACGGGGTTTTACTGTGTTGGCCAGGCTGGTCTCGAACTCCTGACGTCATGATCTGCCTGCCTTGGCCTCCCAAAGTGCTGGGATTACAGGCGTGAACCACCATGCCCAGCCCTGGGTCTCCTTTAAAAGAGATGTTCTGTGCATGTAAAAGCATCTCTCTCGCTTGCTCTCTCTGTGTTTTCCTCATACACACATAGACACACACACTTTTTAAGGCAGGTTTGTTTTGTTTTGTTTTTGAGACAGAGTTTGGCTCTGTTGCCCAGGCTGAAGTTCAGTGGTTCGGTCTCAGTTCACTGCAACCTCCGCCTCCCGGGTTCAAGCGATTCTCCTGCCTCAGCCTCCCAAGTAGCTGGGATTGCAGGCAACTACCACCATACCTGGTTAATGTTTGTATTTTTAGTAGAAACAGGGTTTTACCATATTAGCCAGACTAGTCTCAAACTCCTGAGCTCAAGCGATCTGCCTGCCCCAGCTTCCCAGGGTTCTGGTATTACAGGCGAGAGCCACCGTGCCCTGCCAATAGCCGGTAACGCTAATACCATTCTGCCCTTTGCTTTTCCTTTTAAAAATATTTTTTAATTTTTTTGAGACAGGGTCTCACTGTCATGCAGACTGGAGTGCAGTGGTGTGATGACAGATGACTGCAACCTCTGCCTCCTGGGCTCAAATGATCCTCCCTCCTCAGCCTCCTGAGTAGCTGGGACTATAGATTTGCAACACCACACCTGACTAATTTCTTTTCATAGTTTTTGTAGAGATGGGATTTTACCATGTTGACCAGGCTGGCCTTGAGCTCCTGGCTTCAGGCTGTCTACCTGCCTCTGCCTCTGCCTTTGCCTCCCAGAGCGCTGAGATTCCAAGTGTGAGCTATGACTCCTAGCCCCCTACCCTGCCTTCGTTTTTTTTTTTTTTTTAAGAGACAGGGTCTCTCTCTGTCGCCCTGGTTGGAGTGCAGTGGCATGATCATGACTCATTGCAACCTTGACCTCCTGGGCTCAAGGAATCCTCCTGCCTTCAGTCTCCTACGTCGCTGGGACTACAGGTGTGCACCACCACACCCACCTAATTTTAAAAATGTTTGATAGAGATTGGGTCTAGCTATATTGCCCAGGCTGGTCTCAAATTCCTGGTCTCAGGTGATCCTCCCACCTGGGCCTCCCAGAGTGTTGAGATTACAGGTGTGAGCCACTGTGCCTGGCCGCTCTTCTTTCTAACAGCATATGTGGGAGGTTCTAATTTATGAAGCTCAGTCTTTTTCACAGCTGCATGGTATTCCACTGGAAGGCTCTATCCCCTTGGACCAGTTCTGCTTTGCTAGACACCTCGGTTAGCTTCACTCTGTCATAAGGCTACATTTTTGAGCATCTCTGTGATTCATATCCAAAAATGAGAGTAACATATATCCCTTTGTTAACTTACTTGACAGTTATTTACTAAGTTCCCATTGTATTGCATGCCTGGCAGTTTTGGGAGTGGGGAGGTGATATGAACAAGTCAAAGATCCCCGGCTGCGCGCGGTGGCTCACATCTGTCATCCCAGCACCCTGGGAGGCCGAGGCCGGCAGATCACTAGAGGACAGGAGGAGCTCGAGACCAGCCTGGCCAATGTGAAGAAAACCTGTCTCTACTAAAAATAGAAAAACCAGCCAGGTGTGGCGGTGTGCACCTGTAATCCCAGCTACTAGGGAGACTGAGGCAGGAGAATGGCTTGAACCCAGGAAGTAGAGGGTGCAGTGAGCCGAGATTGCGTCACTGCACTTTAGCCTGGGCAACAGAGCGAGACTCTATGTCTTAAAAAAAAAAAAAAATCCCTGCCTTTGGGGAGCTGATGCTGGCGAAGGAGACTCAGTTGGGCTCATCAGACTGTCCTGAGTGCTGTGGAGGAAAAGAGAGGGAGTGGGGGCAGAGAGGGCTGGAGGTGTGAGTGGTCATTGTAACTCGGCCTTGCTGAAAAGGTGACATGTGAACAAAGACCTGAAGGAGGTGAGGGAGTAAGCCCAGTCAGTAGGAAGCCCTGTCAAAGTTCCTAGCTGCGAGAACAGCAGGTGCAAAGGTCCTGAGGCAGGGATGTGAAGCCCCTTCCCAGTGGCACAGCCAGTAAGTGGTGGAGCCAGGATTTGAACTGGGTAGTCTGGAGTCAGAGTTGGATTTTTCTTTCTTTCTTTCTTTTTTGAGATGGAGTCTCGCTCTGTTGCCTAGGCTGGAGTACAGTGATGCGATCTCAGCTCACTACAACATCCGCCTCCTGGGTTCAAGCGATTCTCCTTTCTCAGCCTCCCAAGTAACTGGGATGACAAACTCGTGCCACCCCGCCCAATTAATTTTTTTTTTTTTTTTTTGTATTTTTAGTAGAGATGGGGTTTCACCATGTTAGCCTGGATGGTCTTGATCTCCTGCCCTCATGATATGCACACCTCAGCTTTTCAAAGTGCTGGCATTACAGGCGTGAGCCACTGTGCCAGCCAGATTTTTTTTTTTTTTTTTTGGAGAGTGTTTCATTTTGTCGCCAGGCGCCAGGCTGGAGTATAGTGGTGCAGTCTCGGCTCACTGCAACCCCCTCCTCCTAGGTTCAAGCGATTCTCTTGCCTCAGTCTCCTGAGTAGGTGGGACTATAGGCGCCCACCATCACGCCTGCTAATTTTGTATTTTTAGTAGAGTGGGGTTTCACCATATTGGTCAGGCTGGTCTGGAACTCCTGACCTTGTGATCTGGCTACCTCAGCCTCCCAAAGTGCTGGGGTTGCAGGTGTGAGCCACTGCGCCCAGCCTATCTTTCCACTTACCTGTGCCTCTATCATTTCTTCCATCAATGTATCATAGTTTTCAGTGTCCAGGTCTTTCACTTCCTTGGTTAAATTTATTTTATTCTTTTTGATGCTGTTGTAAATGAGGTGGTTTCTTAAGTTCTTTTTTGGATAGGTTCATTGTTAGTGTTTAGAGACACAACTGATTTTTCTGTGTTGATTTTGCAACTTTCTGGAATTTCGGTTTGTCTTTTCTAGACGACTTTCCGTGTTGTTTGTAACTTTCTGAAATTTCGATTTGTCTGTTTTAGAGTTTGACATAATAGAATCACACAGCATGTACTCTTTCGTGCTGGGCTCCTGTCACTCAGCATAGCGATTTTGAGATTCATCTGTGTTGTGTGTGCCGGCGGTCCGTTCCTTCTTTTGCTGGCAGTATGCTGTTGTGCAGATTTATCATTGTTTTTCATCCCTTCACCCGCTGGTGCACTGTTGGCTTGTTTCTAGTGCTTGGCTGCTAGAGATGATACTGCTCGAACATGCTTGTACAAGTCTTTGTGTGGACACGTGATATCAGTTCTAACAGGCAAATACCTACAAATGGAATGGCAGGGTTGGATGATAAGCGTATGTTTAATTTCGTTAGAAACTTCCCAGCCGGGAATAGTGGCTCACGCCTGTAGTCCCAACACTTTGGGAGACTGAGGCAAGAGGACTGAGGATTGCTTGAGCCCAGGAGTTTGAGATCAGCCTGAGAACATGGCAACACCCAGTCTCTACCAAAGATACAAAAACATTAGCCAAGTGTGGTAGTGCGTACCTGTAGTCCCAGCTACTCGGGAGGCTGAGGCAGGAGGACCACTTGAGCCCTGGAGGCGGAGGTTGCAGTAAGCCAAGATCATGCTACTGTACTCCATCCAGCCTGTGTAACAAAGTGAGACTCCATCTCAAAAAGAAAATAAAGTGCCAGATATTTTTCAAAGCAGTTGCAACATTTTGTATTACCACCAGCAATGGATAAGCATTCCTGTTGCCCCCCATCCTCCCCCACTCACCATCCTCAGTCTTTATAACGTTAGATACTCTAATGGGTGTGTAACGGTATCTCATTATGGCTGTAGTTTTCATTTCCCTGATGACTAAAGATGTGGAACATTGCACTGATTGATGGGCCATTTGCATCCCTTCTTTTGCTCATTTTAAATTGGTTGTTTGTTGTCTCTTTTTTGAGATGGAGTCTCACTGTGTCACCCAGGCTGGAGTGTGGTGGAGCAATCTCTGCTCAGTGCAACCTCCGCCTCCTGGGTTCAAGTGATTCTCCTGCCTCAGCCTCCTGAGTAGCTGGGATTACAGGTGCCTGCGACCATGCCCGGCTAATTTCTGCATTTTTTGTAGAGAGAGGGTTTTACCATGTTGGCCAAGCTGGTCTCAAACTCCTGACCTTGTGATCCACCCACCTCGGCCTCCCAAAGTCCTGTGATTACAGGCGTGAGCCACTGCACCCAGCCTAGACCTTTATTTTATTTATTTATTTTTATTTTACTTTTTATTTGTGTAGACCTTTATTTTTATAAGCTACAACATCTTTCTCCCCCAAGGGAAACCTTGTGCCCAGCGTAGTAAAGAGTGCCTGCAAAAATCTCCAGAAATCACCAGCTCCTGGTGAGCTCAGTGTGGAGGCTTTTAATCAAGTCCAAGGGGTCGGCTCAGCCACACACACACACACACACACACACACACACAAACACGCACCACACACGGCTCAGCCCAACGCACACACACACACATACACGGCTCAGCCCAACACACACACACACACACACACACACACACACACGGCTCAGCCCAACACACACACATACACACACACGGCTCAGCCTGACACACACACACACATACACAGTCATACACACACATCTCAGCCTGACACACACACACACACACACACACACACGGCTCAGCCCAACACACACACATACACACACACGGCTCAGCCTGACACACACACACACACACACACGGCTCAGCCCGACACATACACACATGCATACACACAGCTCAGCCTGAGGCACATACACACATGCACACACACACATACACACACGGCTCAGCCTGACACACACACACATACACAGTCATACACACATCTCAGCCTGACACACACACACACACACACGGCTCAGCCTGACACATACACACATACATACACACAGCTCAGCCTGAGGCACATACACACATGCACACACACACATGCATACACACAGCTCAGCCTGACACATACACACATGCACACACACACATACATACACACAGCTCAGCCTGACACATACACACATGCACACACACACATACACACATGCACACACACACATACACACACAGCTCAGCCTGACACATACACACATACATACAGCTCAGCCTGAGGCACATACACACATGCACACACACACATACACACACGGCTCAGCCTGAGGCACATACACACATGCACACACACACATACACACACAGCTCAGCCTGACACATACACACATGCACACACACACATACACACATGCACACACACACATACACACACAGCTCAGCCTGACACATACACACATACATACACACAGCTCAGCCTGAGGCACATACACACATGCACACACACACACATACACACATGGCTGAAACTGAAACTGGTGTTTCAGCTTAAGATCATTTTCCCCGTGTTTTACTTTTTGAAGTCTTAGCCGGGGGATTTGAGAATAGCAGTTACTCCTGAGAATAGCTTCCCTGCTGCATCCTGGAGAGCCCAGGTCACACCCTTCACCCGTATTAATTTACTTAATCCTCCTGACAGTCCTTTGAAGGTGAGATGGTTACTCTCAAGTGGAAACTGAGGCACAGTGAGGTGAAGTAACTTGAGGATTCCTACAGACAAGTGTAAAATATGCTCATTTCATCTGGCAATTATAAAGTAACACTCACACACAGTTACTCCTTTTTTTTAACAGCTTTATTGAGATATAATTCACATACCATGCAGTTCACCCATGTAAATTGCTCACCACAGTTTACAGTATGTTTGCAGCGTTAAAACCATCACCATAATCTATTATAGAACATTTTCATCACCTCAGAAAGAAACTCTGCATCCCTTAGCTATCATCCCCACTCCTCTCCCTCCCAGCCTCCAGCAACCACAAATCTACTTTCTGCCTCTGTGAATTTGCCTCTTTCAGATATTTCATGGAAACAGACTCTCACACGATGTGGCCTTTTGTGTCTGGCTTCTTTCACTCAGCACGATGTTGTCAAGGTCCATTTCTGCACTTAGCAGCATCTCATCCCTTTTTCGGGCTCAGTAATACTCCATTGTATGGATAGACAACATTTTGTTGATCCATTCAGTTGGTGGATATTGGAGGGTTTTTCAGTTTGCGCTGTTCTGAATGATAACTGTGTGCAGGTTTTGTTTTGTTTTGTTTTGAGACGGAGTCTCACCCTGGAGTGCAGTGGCGTGATCTCAGCTCATTGCAACCTCTGCCTCCTGGGTTCAAACGATTCTCCTGCCTCAGCTCCTCCTGAGTAGCTGGGATTATAGGTGCCCACCACCACGCCCAGCTAATTTTTGTATTTTTGGTAGAGACGGGGTTTCACCATGTTGGCCAGGCTGGTCTTGAACTCCTGACCTCGTGATCTGCCCACCTCAGCCTCCCAAAATGCTGGAATTACAGGCGTGAGCCACCGCGCCTGGCTGTGTGCAGGTGTTTGTGTGGACACATGTTTCCATTTTTCCTGGTGTCCGCGTGGGAGTGAAATTGCTGGGTCACAGGGCAGCTGCATGTTAACCTTCGGAGGCTGGCCAGCCTCTTCCACAGTAGCCGCACCCTTGTATATAACCCAGCAATGCAGGAAGCCTCTGATTTCTCTACCATCTTGATGATTCATCCATTCTCTTGCTGATAGGATCTGGATTATTTCAGTTTATGGGTGCCGTGAACATTCTAGAACGTGTTTTGTGGGCTGCCTCTGCCCCGTTATTCATAAAGTTGGGATTCCATAGAGAGTAGCACCTGTTAGGTGACAGGTGAGAATGATATGTGGGCTCCCCTCCCTCCTTGGCACGTGTGTGTATGGCCTACGCTGCATGTTCTTCTAGAATCCTCCTTCCCGGGTGAGGATTGCAGCCACAATCGCCAGTCCCTGTTGGTCTCTAACCCTTGCTCTGTGGACTTGAGAAACTCGCTTTTCCATGGTGCCTGTGACCCAGATGTCCGCATTGTTAGTGAAGACCTTGCCACATCCTTGTCCACACTGCGTGGGGATCCTGTCCACTGTGGGGGTGGGGGGCGTCCTGCTGGGCTTGAGTGTCTAGATATAGCGACCATAATTCACAGGGGGCAGTGTCACCCCTGGGGGGCCGTTTGGCACATTTGCCCTGGCATTTGCGGTTGTTTTCCTTATTGGGGATGGAGGGGTGCTCCTGGCTTTTCCTGGGCGGGAACCACTGGTGTAGCCCTACTGGATTAACTTGCTCCAGGAGAAGTGATTCTCCTGCCTCAGCCTCCCAAGTAGCTGGGATTGGTGTGTGGGATTGGGTGGGGGGGGTGGTGGTGGGACGTGCATCAGTCCTTGGGGAGCTGTTTTCTCTCCGTCTTCCTGTTTTCTTGTTCCCGTCTCCCTGTCCCTCTCTCTGTCTCTCTGAACTGCTTGTTCCCTCCCTGCCTTCTGTGCCAATGCCCAATTTAACTGCCCGCCCCCATAGATTGGGCGTCTCTGAGCCCAAAGTGGCTGCCTGGGCTGCAATCCACCCCTGTGCCCTTTCACCTCCCCTCCTGCCTCCTGCTGACTAGTCCCCTACACTGACAACGTCATCTGTGGCCACTGAGAATCATCCTTCTCCGGTAGTCCCAGTCAGTCATTATTTACACAAAGCGAACACAAAGAAACCTGGAGCTCACTGCTCCTGGGCGAGCCAGGTGAGAGCCAAGATAAGTCCCATTTATGGCCTGTTGCCAGATAGCGATCAGCACCTGCAGGAGCAAAGCAGGAGAGGGGCTGGGCAAGGACTTGTGACTACAGATGGCCCTGGTGGAAAGGAAGGGCATAGGGCATGGCTCACGCCTGTAATCTCAGGCATGGGATTGTGGGATGCTGAGACAGGCGGATCACTTGAGATCAGGAGTTCTTTTTTTTCTGAGACAGTCTTGCTCTGCCGGCCAGGCTGGAGTACAGTGGCCTGGTCTTGCCTCCCGGACTGAAGTGATTCTCCTGCCTCAGCCTCCCAAGTAGCTGGGACTATAGGTTTGCACCACCACGCTTGGCTAATATTTGTTTTGAGATGGAGTTTCACTCTTGTCGCCCAGGGAGGAGTGCAATGGCCCGATCCTGCCTCAGCACAACTTTCGCCTCCCAGGTTCAAGCAGTTATCCTTCCTCAGCCTCCCAAAGTGCTGGGATCACAGGCGTGGGTTCACTGTGCCCGGCAATTTTTATATTTTTAGTAAAGAGGGGTTTCTATATGTTGACCAGGCTAGTCTTGAACTCCACCTGCCTTGGCCTCCCAAAGTGCTTTGATCACAGATGTGAGCCACGGTGCCTGACCTGTCCATTATTAATATTATCATTAATCTTTTCATTTATTTGTGAGCACTGTTATAGGCCCTCTGTATCTTTTATGAGAATTTAGTTAAAAGCTGATGTCCTAACATGTAAGTCAACATAATCAAATGTTCAGACAGGAACGTTTTGATAAGCAAAGGAATGTTAGTGTCTCTGCCTTGAAGATCTTGTGTCCTTCCCGGAGATACATCACTTCCCCATTCACCTGTCACTTTCTGCCCAGTGTCAATGTATTGATTACCTGTCCAGTAGAATCTATTTTATCTCTGAGGTTAGGGAATTAGTAGAAATTGATCTCCTATTAATGGGTTAGAACAGAGAGTCCAGGAGGAGAATCAGGCACATTAAGACATGGTATGAGGTCGATCTGGCCAGTGGTCAGATTTGTGGGGAATCAAGGGACTCATAATAAATGGAGATAGGGATCAAAAGTAAAAAGGTCTATCCACAGGTAGAAGATGAAATCAGATTCCTACCTCACACCGTACAGCAAAGCCAATCCCAAGACTGTTGAGTACTCAGAGTCAAATATAAACTTGGAAGATGCTTAAACTTTGGGGTAGAAACAGATTCTGAAATGAGATGGAGTCTCGCTCTGTTGCCCAGTCTGGAGTAGAGTGGCACAGTCTCAGCTCACTGCAGCCTCCACCTCCACGGTTCAAACGATTATCCTGCCTCAGCCTCCTGAGTAGCTGGGATTACAGGTGCATGGCACCATGCCTGGCTAATTTTTATATTCTTAGTGAGATGGGATTTCACCATGTTGGCCAGGCTGGTCTCAAACTCCTGACCTCAAGTGATCCACCCACCTTGTCTCAAAGTGCTGGGATTACAGGCATAAGCCACCATGCCCCGCCAGTTTTTGCCATTACTTTTAAGGGCAAAAGTCACAATTATTTTTGCACCAACATAAAATAAAAGGTGTTGCTCTGAGAGGGAGGCATGGTGGTCTTGCCCATGGCTGCCACTTCAGTATTTCTCTCCTTCTCTGAGGCTCTGGGCAACCCTCTCTGCTGTGCCCTGGGGTTGGGATTGGGGTCGTCTCCTCCTTTAATATGGCGATCAGTAGCTTTGGGACCAGTAGAATGCATTAGAGGGGAATGCACTGAAGAGGGCGGTGGATGAGAAGAAGGAGCACGTATGAGGGCCTGCGTGCACTGTACATCCTGATGCCATCTGCCTGACCCGCCCGGCCCTCTCAAAATGCTTGAGGGCTCCGGCTCTGCTGTCCCTTTATACCCCTTGGCCAATCCATCTGCAGACCCTCTTGCTCTGCTATTATGTTCAGAATGGTTGCGCCTTGTCCCTTCCCCCACCACTGTGTCTCCTGCCTGGACCATCACTGTTGCCTCCTGTCTGTGCCTCCATCCTCACCTCCTGCAGTCCGTTCTCCACTCTGCAGCCAGAGGGAACCTGTGAACACCCAAGTCAGGTTGTGTCCCTGCTCTGTCTGGAGCCCTCCCTCGGCTCTGGGCTCACCCGGAATCAAAGCTAAAGTCCTCACCGTCGTTGTCTGTCTGAAGTCACCTGCCCTGCATGCCTACTCATGCTCACGCCGTCGTTACCGCCTGCTGTCCCTGAAGCGCCCACGTGATTCTGCCTCAGGACCATTAAATGCCCTCCTCCTTCTGCCTGGAGCCCTGTCTCCTGGGGTGGCCACATGGCTGCTCCCCTTACCTCCTGCACATCTCTGCCCTCCCCAGGGCGTTCTCGGCCCCCTTGCCCTCATCTGCTCTTCGGGACGCTGTCTCTTGGTTCAGGGTCTCTCTCTTGCCGGTAGAACATGAGCTCCGGGAGGACAAGCATGACTTCCTCACTCCCAGCACCATTGGGAAAGCATTTGGCTTTCCTTTGTGGGGCGGTATCGGGAAAAGCCCCAAGAAGGGGAACAGCACGAACTTAAATAAAATAGGTGGCTCCAGCCACCAAGTGGGGAACTGAGTTTAGAAGCGGAGGACAGTTAGGAGTCCCTGCAGCCGTCCGGGCAGCGAGCACAAGAGGGTTGGGCAAACGATGCTGGTTCCAAGACCTAGAGAAGAGTCGGTTGGAATCACTTAAGAGACAGGAGGATTGGTGGAGCCCCGCAGCATTGGCTGATTCCCACAGGCGGCCCCACTCCTGGCCCTGATGCAGCTGCAGACCCGTGGCTTGCCCGGGACTGGCTCTTGCACAGGAAGGTTGAAACTGCCAGGTCAGCACCTGAAGGTGTTCGCTCTAAGACCCAGGCCTGCGACTCTGCCGGCCCAAAGCCCTGCCAGGTCCTGGGCAGATGTCGGCCTGCTGTCACTTCTCTGGACCCTAAGGTTTTTCTGCCTGTGTGGCGTGTGAGAGAAATGAGGCAGTGGGTAGAAAGGCTCATGCAGAAACCAGGTGAAAAACTGTTTCTGGTATGGAAGTGTTGTTGGGGAGGAAGGTCGTCTGGAATTTTTTTTTTTTTTTTTTGAGACAAGGTCACCCAGGCTGGAGTGCAGTGGTGTGACCCTGGCTCACTGCAGCCTTGACCTCCCAGGCTCAAGCAATCCTCCTCCCTCAGCCTCCTGAGTAATTGGGATCAGAGGCATGTGCCACCACAACAGGCTATTTAAAAAAATTTTTTGGACCACACAGGGTGTCTCACGCCTGTAATCCCAGCACTTTGGGAGGCCAAGGCAGGCGGATCATGAGGTCAGGAGTTTAAGACCAGCCTGACCAATATGGTGAAACCCTGTCTATACTTAAAATACAAAAATTAGCTGGGCATGGTGGCGTGCATCTGTAGTCCCAGCCATTTGGAAGGCTAAGGCAGGAGAATCACTTGAACTTGGGAGATGCAGAGGTTGCAGTGAGCCAAGATCTCAACACTGCACTCCAGCCTAGGTGACAGAGTGAGACTCTATCTCAAAAAAAAATTTTTTTTTTCTTTTGATAGAGACAGAGTCTCACTATGCTGCCCAGGCTGGTCTCAAACTTCTGGGCCCAAGTGATCCTGCTTCCTTGGCTCCCAAAATGCTGGGATCACAAGTGTGAGCCACTGTGCCCGGCCTGTCCAGAGCTTGTGTAGACATCAGCAGTCAGGCAGCAGGGTGTCCTGGAAAGCTGCCAAGGCTTTGGTGTCCATGAAACCCAGCTTCTGATCTCAGTGCTTCCTCCGCCTACTGAGTGGCTTTTTAGCTTGTGTGCATTCGGCTGCAAGTAACAGTCTACCACTGGTGGCTTAAATACTCTTTTTTTTTTTTCAACAAATATTTCTAAATTTAGTTTTTGGGATGGCTACATCGCAAGGCTGAAAAAGCAAAAATTATTTTGAAAACTACACAGTGGAATGTCTCCCTCCTGTCCCTATTCCCATCTGCCAGGTCCCTTCAGTCAGTCAGTGTGTTTAGTGTCCTATGGACCCTTCCTGAGGTTCTTCAGGCATCGAAAAACATTCAGAATATGTATCATTTCTCCTTCACCCTCTATTTCAGCAGATGGTAACGTTTTACACACGCTGTTCTGCATTTTACTTTTCCGTGTGGCAATAGTCTGGGAGATCTTTCCCTATCAGTACACAGAGAACATCCTTGTTCTTTTTTTTTTTTTTTTTGATTGAGACAGAGTCCTGTGCTGTCACCCAGGCTGGAGTGCAGTGGAATGATCTTGGCTCACTGTAACCTCCACCCTACTGGCTCAAGCGATCCTCCCCCCTCAGCCTCTGGAGTAGCTGGGATTACAGGCACCCATCACCACCACGCCTGGCTAATTTTTGTATTTTAGTAGAGATGGGATTTCATCATGGTGGCCAGGCTGGTCTGGAACTCCTGACCTCAAGTGGTCCGCCCATCTCAGCCTCCCAAGTGCTGGGATTACAGGCGGGAGCCACCGCACCTGGCCTCATTCTTTTTTTTTTTTTTCCAATGACATCTTCATTGACATGTAATTCACATACCATAAAGTCCACCCATCTAAAGTGCACCAATTCAGTGGTTTTCAGTATATTCACAGAATTGTACGGCCATCACTACAGTCCATTTTACAACATTTTCATCATCCTGAAAAGAAACCGTAGCCATGAGCAGCCGCTCTGAATTGCTCCCTCCCCGCAGTCCTTAGCAACCACGCGTCTACTTTTGGTCTCTGTGGGTTTGCCTATTCTGGACATTTTGCCTCGATGGAATCATGCAGTATGTGACCTTTGTGCCTGGCTCCCTTCACTTGGGGTCATGTGTTCAGTGTTACACATGTTGTAGCGTGTGCCTGTGCTTCCTTCCTTCTTATGGCGGAGTGATATTCTGTGCTATGGGCTGGGCATGGTGGCTCACATCTGTAATCCCAGCATTTTGGGAGGCTGAGGTGGGCGGATCACTTGAGGTCAGGAGTTCAAGATCAGCCTAGTTTCAGCATGCTGAAACCCCGTCTCTACTAACAATAAAAGATTAGCCGGGCATTGTGGCACATGGCTATTATCCCAGCTACTCGGTAGGCTGAGGCAGGAGAATCGTTTGAACCCGGGAGGCGGAGGTTGCAGTGAGCCAAGATCATGCCACTGCACTCCAGCCTGGGCGACAGAGCAAGACTCTGTCTCAAAAAAAAAAAAATTCCGTGATGTGGATACACTACATCTGTTTATCCATTCATCCACGGACAGACATTTGGGTCATTTCCACCTTTTGCCTCTTGCAAGTATTGGTGCTGTGGGTGTTCACAGGCCAGTTTTTGTTTTGTTTTCTTGAGATGGAGTCTTCCTGTTGTTGCCCAGGCTGGAGTGCAGTGGCTCAATCTCAGCTCACTGCAACCTGCGCCTCCTGGGTTCAAGCGATTCTCCTGCCTCAGCCTCCTCCTGAGTAGCTGGGACTACAGGTATGAGCCACTGCGCCCGGCCCCCGGCCAGTTTCCGTGTGGACATATGTTTTCATCTCTCTTGGGTGTGTAAAGGAGTGGAATTGCTGGGTCATGCGGTAACTCTATGTTTAACTTCTTGAGGAACTGCCAGGCGGGTTTCCACAGCAGCTGGACCACTTTACGTCCCCTCCGACAGGGTGTGAGTGTTCATGTGTCGCCACACCTCACAACAGTTGCTCTCGTCTGTCTCTACGATCCGAGCTCTCCTCATGGGTGCGAAGTGGTATCCTGTGATTCTGATGTGCACATCCCTGGTGGCTAGTGATGTCGAGTATCAGGTCATGGCCATCTGTATACCTCTTTCTTTTCTGTACGGCTGCATAATATTCCCCTGTTTAGAGGATCTGTAGTTTGTTTATTTATTTATTTTATTATTATTATTATTATTCGAGATGGAGTCTTGCTCTGTCACCAGGCGGGATTGCAGTGGTGCGATCTCGGCTCACTGCAACCTCTGACTCCCTGGTTCAAGTGATTCTCCTGCCTCGGCCTCCTGAGTAGCTGTGACTACAGGCACCTGCCACCATACCTGGCTAATTTTTGTACTTTTAGTAGAGATGGGGTTTCACCATGTTGGCCAGGATGGTCTCGATCTGCTGACCTCGTGATGTACCACCTCAGCCTCCCATTGTGCTGGGATTACAGGAGTGAGCCCCCGCCCAGCCTGGAATTGCAGTTTATTTAACCTGTTTACTACTGCAATAGTCCTGGCCCAGTAATTAAAAAAATAAAATTAACCTGTTTACTCCTGATGGCCAGTGGATTGTTTCCAGTGTCTTGCTGTTATTAATAGAAACATAACTGTAAGGCCAGGGCATGGTGGCTCATGCCTGTAATCCCAGCATTTTGGGAGGCTGAGGTGGGAAGATTAATTACTTGAGCTCAGAGAGCTCAAGACCACCCTGGGCAGCATAGCAAGAATCCATCTCTATGAAAAAAAAAATTCACCAAAAACAACACACCTGTAAAAGCCCCTAACTGTATGATTTTGGTCGTGTCAGTGGTACCTGCAGGATACCTTCCCATAAGCGAAGTAGCCGGGCAAAGGGTGACTGCATCTTGATCTTGCTGTAGGTGCCATCGTGTGCAGTGGGTCCTCATTACTCTGGGATACCATATTTGCAGATTCATCTAATCATGTACACTTACTCATAACCCCAAAACACACAACGCACGATGCTTTTCCCATCATTCACAGACACTCACAGAATAGCAAAAAATTTGAGTCACCTGGTGCACACATCCCCAGGCCCTGCTTTCTTATCTCTCATACTATAAACAAGTTTTCTTTTTGTGGTCTAGTTAGTGCCATGTTTTCTGTGGTTTTGGGCTTTGTGATTTGGCTGTTTAAAATGTCCCCAGTTTGGATGGGCACAGTGGCTCACGCCTGTAATCCCAGCACTTTGGGAGGCCGAGGTGGGTGGATCATCTGAGGTCAGGAGTTCGAGACCAACCGTGCCAACATGGTGAAAACTTGTCTCTACTAAATACACAAAATTAGCTGGGTATGGTGGCACATGCCTGTAATCCCAGCAACTCGAGAGGCTGAAGCAGTAGAATTCCTTAAACCTGGGAGGCAAAGGATATAGTGAGCCAAGATTGCAGAGCCAAGATTGTGCCACTGCACTCCAGCCTGGGCAACAAGAGTGAAACTCCATCTCAAAAACAAACAAACAAACAAAATTAGTAAAATGTTCCCGGTTTAAGCCAGGTGCAGTGGATCATGCCTGTAATCCCAGCACTTTGGGAGGCTAAGGTGGGTGGATCTGCCGAGGTCAGGAGTTCAAGACCAGCCTGGCCAACACAGTGAAACCCCATCTCTGCTGAAAGTACAAAAAAAGTTAGCTGGGCATGGTGATGCATGCCTGTAATCCCAGCTACTCCAGAGGCTGAGGCAGGAGAATTGCTTGAATCTGGGAGGCAGAGGTTTCAGTGAGCCGAGATTGTGCCACCTCACTCCAGCCTGGGCAACATGGTGAGATCCTGTCTTGACAAAAAAAAAAATTAAAAATTAGCCAATTGTACTGGCACACACCTAGGAGGATCATATGAACCTGGGTGGTCAAGGCTGCAGTGAGTTCTGGTCCCACCACTGCACTCCAGTCTGGGAACAGTGAGACCCTGTCTCAAAAAAAAAAAAAAACAGTAACAAGAAGGCTGTGATGTGCCTTTCAGAGAAGAGACATTTATTAGAGAAATTTCATTCAGGCACAAGTTAGGGTGCTGTTGATGTGAGGCTCAATTTTGGCGAATCAAAAATATATATAAAGTAAGGTGTCTTCAAACAGAAGCACACAGAGGCCAAGGTTATATATTGGCTATTGAAAGTATCGTGGCCAGAGGCTCTCAGGAACCTCACTTCGTGTTTCCCCAGGAGACGTGGCTCGGTGTTTGCTAACCCCGTGTTCACGGTGACTTTATAGATTCTGCAATGTAGAACACAGCCACCTGCAGCAACCGTCGATTGCACAAGGATTTTTTTCTACATGCTAGTGGTGCCTCACTGGGATTGAATTTTTGTGCAGTAAAATGCACAGATCTTAAGTGCACAGCGTGGTGAGTTTTGACAAATGCTACCTGTATAAGCATCACTCAGATCTAGCTACAGAACATGTCCATCGTCGGAGAAGGCTCCCGCACAGCGTTTCCCAGTCACTCCTCCATCTCTCCCTTGAAGCCGCCACACCTGATTTTTTCCCCAGTATAAATCAGTTCTGGGTGTTCTAGATCCTTCCACAGACTCACACAGTGCATAGGCTTTGGTGCCAGGCTTCCTTAGCTCAACGTGATCCATTTTAAGACTCATTTGCGTTGTTGCATGTAGAAGCCCTTCATTCCCTTTTTTTGTTTATTTGGTTGTTTTTTGAGACAGTATCTTGCTCCGTCGCCCAGGCTAGAGTGCAGTGGTTCGGCACGATCTCAGCTCACTGCAACCTCCGCCTTCTGGGTTCAAGCAAGTCTCCTGCCTCAGTCTCCCAAGTAGCTGGGACTACAGGCACCTGCCACCACGCCTAGCTAATTTTTGTATTTTTAGTAGAAACAGGGTTTCACCATGTTGTTCAGGCTGGTCTTGAACTCCTGACCTCAGGTGATCCACCCACCTCGGCCTCCCAAAGTGCTGGGATTATAGGCGTGAGCCACTGCACCTGGCCCTTTATTCCCTTTTACAGCCAAGCTGTGTTCTGTCTCGTGGAAGTATCAGTGTATGCATTTACCTGTTGATGGCTGTTTGGGTCATTTACAGTTAGGGGCTTTTATGAATAAGGCTGGCTGCTGTGAAAATTTGTATACAGGTGCTTTTGTGGACGTCATTTTCACCTCTTTGACTAAATGCCTTGGTGTGGCATTGTTGGGTCATAGAGTTGATAAATGTTTAACTTTACTTACTACAGGCTTTTAATTCTCTTCTGGGACAAGATGTCTAGGAGGAGGCCATTCCAGGGATGTTTGGCCGCTGAAGACTGTCAGGCTAGTAGGCCAGCATCCCTCTGATACTCTCTCTCTCTCTTTTTTTTTTTTAATCTGAGTGTGTTTGCTAGGGAATCCCTGATTCTCTTAACCTTGCCCTCAGGAATGCATAATGGCTGGTGTGGCACAGGTCATTGTCATTGTATTCACAGCAGTCTTTCAAGCAAAAAGAAGGAGCAGGAGCCAACAGTCTTCCCAAGACAAGATTCTGCCTTTTCAGCCAAAGGTGAAACTTTCCCATATCCACAGTGAGCTACAAGGGAGTCCTAGGAGGAAAGTTTCTGGCAAAGCAGCAGGGGTCTATACTCACTGTGGTCCATCCTCTGTTGACCAGGATGTTGGGGCTGGAAGTGATCGTCAGACCCTGGGCAGCTTCTTCAGCCCTCCTGAGCCTCAGAGAAAGCTTGGTAGGGCCACTTGGTCAGGGGCCTGGACCTTGACCAGGAACTGGTGGCTTGTGTCTGATACAAGAACAAGAACCCCAGAAGGAAAACTAAAGAGGCAGAAGCTTCTAGGCTGGGCGCGGTGGCTCATGCCTGTAATCCCGACACTTTGGGAGGCTGGGGCGGGCAGATCACTTGAGGTCAGGAGTTTGCCAGGCGGGGTGGCGGGTGCCTGTAATCCCAGTTACTCGGGAGGTTGATGTAGGAGGGTGGCTTGAACCTGGGAGGCAGAGGTTGCAGTGAGCTGAGGGCGCGCCACTGCACTCCAGCCTGGGTGACGGAGTGAGACTTAATCTCAAAAAAAAAAAAAAAGAAGAAGAAGCTTCTAGAACAGTGGTTCCCAGAGCGTGGTCTATGCCAGCAGCAGCAGCATCACCGGGGAACTGATTAGAAACGCAGAGTCTCAGGCCACACCGGACCTGCTGATTGCTAATCTGTATGAGAACCAGTGGTCCACAAACCGTATGCACATCTTGGGGACGTTTGTTTCCCCTTTGCTTCTCTTAGCTGTGTTTTTTTCCCTGAATTCGAAGTCTGCTTTGTTGCCTGATGACTTGTGAAGCCGTGTCCGGTGATCACAGTAATTTCTTTTGTCTTCCCTTCACCCACCCCGAAGGCCTGTGCTTCACCCTCTCCCGGGGTTTTTCCTGCTTCTCATAAGCCAGCATTGAGAAAAATCCAAACCCTTTGAGATACCTGGTTTTCTTGGCAAGCCTGCAGCTTTGTAGCTGTATTTAGAATAGCATCAAATGGTGAAAAGGGAAAAGAGAAGAGCACAAAACATTTCTCGATTGTAACTACCTGTATCAAGCAGGCTCTTAGGAGTTAGACACCAGTCACCTCATGAGCAATCTAAGCTTTATGGGGCCCACTTTACTTGGTTAAACTAATTCAATGGTTTTAGAACTCTAAAGGTCACTAAAAATAAAGACGGTGTAGATTTTAATTGCTCTTCTAATTGCTCTTTCTCTGTCTTTCCCAGCCAGGGTGGAGGTGGGTAAAGAACCAACATTTTTTTTCTGTTTTCCTTCTCTGGCTTTGAAATAAACACATCCTGCAAGTGGCTACATAAGCCAGCTCTTCGGGGGCTTTGCATGCAGTTGAAAATGGTGCATTGTCCAAGAGGACATGACTCTGTGGCGTGTCCTTTGTATGAATTGGGAAAGGGGACTCCTTTCTCCATGTGGATGCCACCCTTCTCTGGGGCTCACAGGTATGAGCAGAACCTGGACTGGATTTGATGCCCCACTTGCCCCTTTGTCTGGGTTTCTTTGTGCAGTGAACAACTTGTGCAGCTGTACATGGTGGTGCATATATACACACACACTCACTCACACACACTCTTTTTTTCTTTTTTGAGACAGGGTCTCCCTCTGTCACCCACACTGTAGTGCAGTGGCATGATCCTGGCTCACCGCAGCCTCAACCTCCCAGGCCCAAGCCATTCTCACACCTCAGCTACCCAAGTAGCTGGGACCACAGGTGCACACTAGCTTGCCTGGCTAATTTGTTAAAATTTTTGAGTTGGGGTGTCACTGTGTTGCCCAGGCTAGACATGTATGTTCTATACTCGGTACATATTATATGCTGCTTCTCTGTCTGAGAAACTTACATGTACATTAGTTTCCCATTGTCATAACAAATACCACAAATGCAGGATCTTAAAGCAGAAAGCGAGTCTCATATAGTCCCAGAGTCCCTAGGTTCAAAGTCAAGGTGTTAGCATGGCCACTGGGGTGGTCAGAGCTGTGCTCCCTCCGGAGGCTTTAAGGAAGAACCTTCTTCACCTGGTCCAGTTCCTGGAGCTCTGGGTGGTCCTTGGCTCGTAACCACATGACACTAAGCTCTGCTGTCTTCCTCACGTTGCCTTCTGCTCTTCTGTGACATCTCCTTTGCTGTTAAGAGAACGCTTATCATGGGATTTTGAGTCTACCCAGATAATCCAGGACGGTCTCGTCTCAAGATCATTCAACTAATTATGTCTGCAAAGACCCTATTTTCCAAATAAGGATGGCCACATCCACAGGTTCTGGGATGTTTACATATTTATTTTTGTGGTAGGGGCCACCATTCAACTCACTACAAACACCTTGGAAATACATCCTAAGAGCTTCACTTCTAGGCATCACAGCATGTGAAGTCCATATCCCAGGTGAACGCATCACCCGCTTTGTCTGTCTGACCAAGGTGCCCGGGAATGACTCATTTAAGGCATGTCTTTTAAATTTCTTTTCTTCTTTTTTCCTTTTTCTTTTCTTTTCACTGTATAGAAAAGTCTTCTGCTAGATTGAGGCATTTCAGGACAACGCAAGGGATAGAGGACCTGGCTGGGTGGTAACTGGTGGAGGGGGGAACCTGTCACGGTACTTCCTGCTGCAGAGGGTAGAGGGGGAGATGGCCAGGCTGGCATCATCATGTAGTTCCCATGGACTTAGGAGTCTCAGCTGGGTTTACATCCTGGCTTTGGGTGACCTTGGGCAAGTACCCACCCCTATTTGGCCTCAGTCTCCTCATCTGGGTAATGGGCATGAGGATCATGGCATCTGCCTCAAAGAGTTGCTGTGAGAATGAAATGAAGTAAGATGAAGCACTTAGTAAGCCCTCCTTGGCTGGGGTGACGAAGATGATGAAGTTGGAGATGACTGTAGGTAGCCAAGGGCTCATGGGACAGAACCTGACCCAGATTCCCGAACGCCAGGGAGGCTCCCAGGTAGAGATCAGACTCGTAGTTTGAGCAGGTCCAGCTGGTGGCCGGTGAGGAAGGGGGTTGGTGGGGAGGAGCAGGGGCGAGAGGGAGCCAGGCTGGGGAGGTGGGCTTCCTATGATCATTTGCACATGGCATCTCGGTGTCCAGCGCGGGGCAGGAATATAGGAGGAGCCGAGGCTGCTTGGGCAGCATTTATTACCAATCAGTAGGGAAGCTTCTGAGTATTTTAATGACAGGAGCAGCCAGATGTCGCCAAATATGAACCCAGGCTGGGTTGGGGGAGAAATGGTAGGGCCTAGATTTGGGCCAGAATAGTGGTCATAAGAGGAGGGCACAGACTGCAGAGATTTGGGAGGTGGCATAGATAAAACTTGGATGAGCCAGGTATGGGGTCAAAGTTGGTTCCTAGTCCCCAAAGAGAGCTGTATCAGTGAGCTGTTGCTACGTAACAAACAGCCCTAGCCGGCCACAGTGGCTCATGTCTGTAATCCCAGCACTTTGGGAGGTCAAGATGGGAGGATCGCTTGAGCCCAGGCATTTGAGACCTGCCTGGGCAACATAGTGGGACCCCGTCTCTACAAAAAATTAGCCAGGTGTGGTCGCGTGCGCCTGTAGTCCCAGCTATTCAGGAAGCTAAGGTGGGAGGATCCCTGGAGCCCAGGAGGTCAAGGCCGCAGTGAGCTTTGATTGCACCACTGCAGTCCATCCTGGGCAACAGAGCGAGACCCTGTCTCAGAAAATCAAAACAAAAATAAACAGAAAAAGGAAAACCATGATCCCAATGATTAGAATTGGATCTGGGCTTAGCTAAGTGCTTCTGGTCTGGGCTGGATATCTGCAGTCAGCTGTTGGGCAGCTGGTGGCTCTGCGTTTAGGGCTTGGCTAACTATTAATTGGGGTGATGGGGTGATGAGCACGTGTCTCTCATCCTCTTGCCGGCCAGCCTGGGCTTCTTCACCTGGCAGCTGGGCAAAGAGTGGAAGCGTGCCAGGCTCAGAATCACACATACGACTTTCACTGCATTCTGTTGGCCAGAGCAAGTCAAGAAGCCGGCCCAGGGTCAAGGGCTGAAGTAATAGACCCCACTTTTTTTTCTCTTTTTTTCTGAGAGTTTTGCTCTTGATGCCCAGGCTGGAGTGCAGTGGCATGATTTTGGCTCACTGCAGCCTCTGCCTCCTGGGTTCAAGTGATTCTCTTGCCTCAACCTCCTGAGTAGCTGGGATTACAGGCATGTGCCACCACCATGCCCAGCTAATTTTTGTATTTCTAGTAGAGATGGGGTTTCACCATGTTGGTCGGGCTGGTCTCGAACTCCTGAAACTCCTGACCTCATGATCTGCCCTCCTCGGCCTCCCAAAGTGCTGGGATTACAGGCATCAGCCACCACACCCGGCCCCCACTTCTTCATAGGAGCTGCGAAGAGTGTGGGTTGAGGAAGGAGAAGTTTTGGCTACTTTGCAATCAACCACAGTGGGCTTTGCTTCAGATGCCTTTCTACCAGGCCCCTCTTCTTAACCAGTGACCCACGAAGAGCAGCCCCGACCCACATGCACGGCCTTGCCCTGGGTTGCAAAGACACCCAGAAACGGAAGCTCTTTTGCCTCAGGTTGTATTTGGCTGCAAATAATGGGAAACCAAACAGTGCCTTAAGCCATAAGGATTAACACAGTCTGGGCTGGCTGGCTGTAGTCAGCCCCGGGTGCGGGGGCTCATGACTGAAATCTCAGTACTTTGGGAGGCTATAGCGGGCAGATCACTTGCAGTCAGGAGTTTCGAGACGAGCCTGACCAACATGGTAAACCCCGTCTCTACTAAAAATACAAAAATTAGATGGGCGTGGTTGCTCATGCCTGTAATCCCAGCACTTTGGGAGGCCGAGGTGGGCAGATCACTTGAGCTCAGGAGTTTGAAACCAGCCTGGCCAACATGGTAAACCCCGTCTCTACTAAAATACAAAAATTAAGATGGACGTGGTGGCTCATGCCTGAAATCCCAGTACTTTGGGCCTCCCAAATTAGCTGGGCATGGTGGCAAGCACTTGTAATCCCAGCTACTCAGGAGGCTGAGGCAGGAGAGTCACTTGAACCTGGGAGGCGGAGGTTGCAGTGAGCCGCGATCACGCCACTGCATGCCAGCCTGGTCAACAGAGCAAGACTCTGCCTCGCAAAAAAACAGCACGGTCTTTTTGTCAGTTCCCAGCAACCATCCTCTGCGGATGGACTTCTCAGCATCAGGTTTGTTGTCTCATGGTTGCAGAACAGCTGCCACAGCTCTAGTCACCGCAACGGTATTCAAAGCTGGAAGTAGCAGCAAGAGACTGTCTGTCTAGAGAAGCTCTGTCTTTGTATTCTGGAAGAAACACTGTCCCTGAGCCTTCCTTGAGAGTCTCACTGAGCAGAACCTGTCTGTACACTTTGGTTTTTACTATTTGCCGAACTGTGCTTACTTTTTCTTACCGCAAGAAAGGCTGGCAAAGTGAGTATCTGATAAAGGAGATAGGAGCGCCCCCGGCTTAGTTCAATGATTTTAAGGCTATTTTCAGCACAGCTCACAGCCCAAAATATGTTTCTGTGTGACGCAGTACACACACGTGCACACACACGCACACGCACACGCGCACACAATTGAAACCAACCTCTCACTCTTACCATGTTTTCTATTCTATTCCGTGCTCTTTCATTATTTAAAGCAGTTCCTAGTCACAACCTGCTAATTTGATTTCACAACCTTCGATGGCGTGACCCATAGTTAGAGACTGGCCTAGAGCGTTTTTGTTTACATCTAAGCATTGGCAACTTCTGTGAGCAGAGGAGGAGGAGAGGTGGGGAAATGGTGTTTTGAAAAGCAGCAGATAGACTTTGCCACAGCATCTGCACTTCCTATTGGCAAATGATAAAGTTCTGGAGACTTTCTTACTGGCAAGTGACCTGAGGGTCACTCCCATTTATATTGGGAAATTAAACTTCGCCTGCTTGTGGAGCTCAGAGGGCCCTTTTCATTCCGTACCCGGCTGGCAGCCTGGCTTCTGCACAGCTTCGGATGACAGCGCACAACTCCGACTGCAGTACAAGCGGAGGAGGAATTCACACCATTTTCTGGAAGGGTACCGTGTCATTGTTGCGTCATGGCTGTTCTCTGGAGCCGTTTGTGGTTTTCAGGCCCGGACTTTCCTGCTTTTTATAGCGTGGTGGTAAAGAGTGAGATCTTCAGAATCACAGGGTCTGAGTTCAAATTCTGGTCCCACGGTGCGATCTGGGGCAAGTGCCCCGGCCGCCTCTGAGTCTCCTTTTCCTGTAAATGTGCGTCAGCCTCGCTTCCGAGGGGATGGGGAGGAATCACTGTGGAGTGAGCACAGGGGCCGCTACCCAGAAGCAGTCAGGCGATGCAGGCTCTTCGGGGTGCGCCAGGCGGCTTCGGCTGCACGAAGACACCGTGACGAGTGAGCCTGGGTCTCAGTGGCTCACAGTGGCAGAGGCTCGCTTCTCTCACGTGTGTGTGCCTGTGGTGGGTTGGCTGTAGCTCTGTCTACATGTCTGCCCTGTCGTGGGACTCGGGTGGAACCACGTGATGGCTCTCAAAGCTTCTGCTCTGAATGGATACAGTATGCCCACTCCGTTCTCATGGAAGGTGAATCTTCCCATAGGAGCGGGCCCACTGGGTAGAGGACAGCGGACAGATGGTTAAAAAGCCAGCGTGCCACACCAGGGCTTGTCTCCAGGGTGCTGGTGACAATTTTGGGTCTGCAATCCTGCATACTACTTTCTGGCCCGCCCCGCCTGCCCCACAACCTCAGTCACTGTTTCAAAAGCTTTGAGTAGGGGGCGGGGAGGGGTCTCCAGCGCCCTCCCTGGCTGAGAGCCACCGGCCATGCTCCCCAAGCCAAGGATGGGGTCTGCTTCTGTCCTTTTGGTGTCCTCAGCACCCTCCCACCAGACACCCAGTAGGTGCCGACTAAATGCACATTACACCAGGTTGCCCTTGAGCAAATGCATGATTTGTTTAACTTCCTCTGCATATTCGCTCGTTCCTCCCACAGATCCTTATTGAGCACCTGCTGTATGCCACATACTGTGCCAGCCCCAGGGATCTTGCCAAAGATTGCTGGGGACAAGACAGGCAAAGGTGCCTGTCCTGGGGGCACCTCCTCTGGTAGAGGAGACACACGTTAGTAAACAACTAAACCATCAGACAGGTGTATGATATTTGAGGTTAAAGTTTTTTTTTTTGAGACGAGATCTTGCTCTGTTGCCCAGGCAACAGATGGTGCAGTGGCAGGATCACAGCTCACTGCAGCCTTGAACTCCTGGGTCCAAGTGATTCTCCTGCCTCAGTCTTCTGAGTAGCTAGGACTACAGGTGTGCAAGACCATGTCTGGCTAATTTTTTTTGTTTTTTTAATCTTCACGTGTTTCTTTGAAGCCTTCCTCTGCCTGCTGGGTTGAGAGCAGCAAGACGCCGAGCCAGCCTGGTGTGAGGGCAACACAGTACAGGTGCTGCAGCACCCCCAAAACTGCTCTTTTCCGCTGCGCTAATCTCTTCTGGAAAATGGGAGTAAGACCAGGGTGGTGGAAAGGATTCAGGGAGACATGGTACCTGGCAGTTTGAATAGGACCATGTTGATAACCCCTGGCAGAAGCAGGGGATCTGCGCACCCTTCCAAATCCACACCCAGGCCACGTGCAGCAAAGAACGCCAAAGGTTGGCCGGCGCCTTCTGTCCCGCCTCACTTGGCTGTGGCCTGAAAGCTCTGGGAGTCACCCCAGTAGATAGCGTCAGCAGTGGCAATCAAAATGATCACAGCTAGCACACACACCGCCAACAAAGTGCTTCAGGACACGGATTAGAGGTGTTCGTATGTAACAGTCCCATGGAGGATGTAGTGTTATCCTCCCCATGTTCCAGATGGGGAAACTGAGGCACAGAGGGGATAAGTAATTTGTCTTAGGGTACACGGCTGGGAACAGGAAGTGGCAGCCCAGGGAGGGGAGCTGCAGAACTGGTCAAGGTGCACTTGACTCCTGCTGTGAGCATGCACACGCAGCAACCCCAGCCCCTCGCCCAATTTCAATTTTTATTTCTTTTGTTTTTCCCGAGATGGAACCCCACTCTGCTGCCCAGCTTGGAGTGCACTGGCGTAATATTGGCTCACTCCAACCTCTGCCTGCCAGGTTCAAGCGATTCTTCTGCCTCAGCCTCCTGAGTAGGTGGGACTACAGGCGCCCACCACCACACCTGTCTAATATTTGAATTTTTAGTAGAGACGAGTTTCACTATGTTGACCAGGCTGGTCTTGAACTCCTGGCCACAAGTGAGCCAGCGCACCCGGCCCCCTTGCCCAGTTTCTGACTTTCTGGATGCAGGGCAGGTCCTGAAGGTCAGTGTGAGACTGTGGAAATGAGGCTGGGGAGGGGAAAGGGTGGAAGCCAAGGCCCCTGCACCTCTGAGCTTTTCTCATTAGCTGGCCGTGTTTAAAAACACTCATGAAATAACATTAGTACCAATGAGATCAACATCCTGGGCTGGGCACTGTGCTGGGGGCCTGGAGTCCCAGCTACTTGGGAGGCTGAGACAGGAGAACCACTTGAGCCCAAGGGTTTGAGACCAGCCTGGGTACCTGGGCAACATAGCAAGACCCTGTCTTTAGAAAATAAGAAAAATCTGACTTCAAAAAATGTATTGGCATCAGTTATGCTCAAACCACAGACCAGGCCCTGTTCTTTGTGCCTCTGCCCTGCCACATGAGAGGTGAGGACATGGTTGTGCCCATTTTATAGAGGAAGACATTGAGGCCCAGAGAGACAAAGTCACTTGCCCAAGGTCACCCAGCCAGTTTGTTGGGGAGTGGAGATTTGAGGCCCAGAACTTGTGCCTGGCACTGTCACCCCACAGGGCCTCTTGGCATCAGCCTGATGGGAGACATAGATGCCAGCCCAGGCACCTGAAGTTGGGGAGCATCTAAGAGGAACCCCAGACCTTCCTGTCTCTTTATTTTTTGAGACAGAGTCTTGCTTGGTCACCCAGGCTGGAGTGCAGTGGCATGATCTCAGGTCACTGTAACCTCCGCCTCCTGGATTCAAGTGATTCTTGTGCCTCAGCCTCCCAAGTTCCTGGGATTACATGAATGTGCCACCACACACCCAGTTAATTTTTGTGTGTTTAGTAGAGATGGGGTTTCACCAAGTGGCCAGGCTGGTCTTCAATGCCTCGGCCTCCCAAAGTGCTGGGATTACAGACATAAAGGACTGTGCCTGGCCTTTTTGTTATGGAAAGTTTCCAAAATAGGCCAAGTAGATAGAACAGTGTGAGGAAGCCCCAGGGATCGATCCATCGCCTGCTGCAGCCGTTCCCAGCGTTCTGCTGTTCTTTCTTCCATCACCACCCCTCCAGGATGATGCTGCCAATGCTGATAATTGGCATTTTGGTTTTAGAGACAGGTTCTCCCTCGGTCACCCAGGCTGGAGTGCAGTGGAGTGATCTTGGCTCACTGCAGCCTCTGCCTCTCTAGCCCAGGCCATGCTCCCTCTCTCATGCCAGTCACTTTATCACCTTTCCCAATCCGAGGCATCCCAGGCATCCACAAAATAACAGAGGTGCACGCCGCCGCCACCCAGCCCTGCAGTAGCGTCTGAGCATTTCTGTTCAAGCCTGCTGAGTAGCTTGGACCCCAGGTACCGCCACCACATGTGGCTGATTTGATAAGGTTTTGCTGTGTTGCTCAGGCTGGTTCTCCAACTCCTGAGCTTAAGCCACCCTCCTGCCTCAGCCTCTCTGCCTCGGCTGGGATTACAGGTGTGAGCTACCCACACCTCCCTCCTTTTTAGTTTTTTGAAATAAAATTTCCTGTGTTGAAACATACAAATCCGAGCTGTTAAATTCTGGTGAGGTGTTTTTTTTTTTTGAGACAGAGTTTTGCTCTGACGCCCAGGCTGGAGTGCAGTGGTGTGATCTCGGTTCACTGCAACCTCTGCCTCTGGGTTCAAGCGATTATCCTGCCTCAGCTTCCCAAGTAGCTGGGATTACAGGTGCATGCCACTACGCCATGCTAATTTTTGTATTTTTAGTAGGGATGGGGTTTCTCCGTGTTGGCCAGGATGGTCTCCATCTCCTGACCTCATGATCCGCCTTCCTCGGCCTCCCAAAGTGCTGGGATTACAGGCGTGAGCCATCGTGCCTGGCCCAGCTGTGAAACTCTGAACACTCGTATAACTATGCCTCAGTCACAACACGGCACATTTCCCTCTCCCCAGGAAGTTCCCATTCGTGTCTTTAATGTTGTCATTAGAATGAAAGCACACGAACACAAAATCCTCACTGAGAGCTCTGCAGCCCCCACTTGGAAATTCCCCCTTGGGACTGGTTTGCAAAAGGCCCACCGGAGCTGCCCCCCTCCTGTCTCTAATTCTGCTGGTAGGTAGGACATGCACAGAGCTTGGGCCACACTTGCCAGAGCCAGGGAGGAGGCATGAACAGACGTGAATCCTTCATCTTGGGAGCTCGTGCACACCTCCAGGCCAGAAGTAAGGGCACCCGGATTCCAGAGGAAAAGAATCCTGTGTTCCAGGTTCTTGCGACATCTGCTTTCTGGATCTATCTGGTGTCGGGACCTAAGAGGAAGAGGGAGAGCCACTTGCTACTGTTGTTCCTTCCTCCCTCTTCCATGCCAATCACTTTATCACCTTTTCCAATCTGAAGCATTCCAGGCATCCACAAAATAACAGAGGCGCACAGCCCCATCACGCAGCCCCGCGATACTCTCTAAACGTTTCTGCTGTATTTGTTTCAGAGCCTACGAGAGAAGTAGCAGGAGAGGGTGGCCTGTGGGGTAGTGGTTAAGGGCGGGACTTCTGTAGTTAGTCTGCCTGGGTTCAGATCCCAGCCTGGGCTGAGCACAGTGCCTCACGCCTGTCATCCCAGCACTTTGAGAGGCTGGGGCAGGCGGACCAGCTGAGGTCAGGAGTTCGAGACCTTCCTGGCCAATGTGGTGAAACCCTATGTCTGCTAAAAATACAGAAGTTACCTGGACGTAGTAGTGCATGCCTCCATGCCTATAATCCCAGCTACTCGGGAGGCTGAGGCAGGAGGATCACTTGAACCTGGGAAGTGGCGGTTGCAGTGAGCTGAGATCGTGCCATGGCACTCCAGCCTGGGCGACAAGAGCAAAAAATAAAATAACAAATTGCAGCTGGGCCCCTTACCAGCTACAGGATGTTAGGCAGATGACTAAGCTCTCTGAGCCTGTTTCCTCATCTACTGGGTAGGGATCACAGAAGCACCTGCCTCTTGGGACTTAGGGAAAGCGGAATGAGTTATACATGCCAGGTACCTAAACCAGCACCCAGCACAGGGTGGCCCCGCAGTCTGGGTGGGTTATCATCACCGTTCCAGTCCGTCCTCGTTCTTCACGGATCCCATATGTGCAAATTCACTGACTCGCGAACATTTCGCCTCCAAGCAGTGCTGGCCATTTGCAGAAGGGGGTAGAGCGGCCAAAGAAACGACGCCGGCCCTGCAGGTTCCCGCCGAGTCGGGCCCAGCGGCGCTCTGACTCCTCGTTTCCGCTCAGATTGCAAAGCAGGGTCCTTTTTGCAGTCTGTTGACTGCTGTGTTTTTCACATCTTTGTGGACCTCTTTTCATTTTTATTTTTTGAGACGGAGTCTCGCTCTGTCACCGAGGCTGCAGTGCGGGCGGCGCGATCTCAGCTCGCTGCAGCCTCCGCCTCCTGTGTTCAAGCAGTTTCATGTCTCAATAGCTGCAATTACAGGTACCCGTCACCATGCCGGGCTTTTTTTCTGTTTTTAATAGAGATGGGATTTTGCCACGTTGGCCAGGCTGGTCTCAAACTCCTGGCCTCAGCCTCAGTGATCTGCCTGCCTCAGCCTCCCAAAGTGCCAGGATACAGGCATGAGCCACCACGCCTTGCTGTCTTTGTGCTTCTTATTGCTGATTTCTCTATTTAAAATGGCCCCTAGGCCAGGGGCAGTGGCTCACACCTGTTCCTAACACTTTGGGAGGCTGAGGTGGGTGAATCACTTGAAGTCAGGAGTTTTAGACCAGCCTGGCCAATATGGTGAAAACTTGTCTCCACTTAGCTGGGCGTGGTGACATATGCCTGTAATCGCAGCTACTCGCAAGGCTGAGGCAAGAGAATTGCTTGAACCCAGGAGGTGGAGGTTGCAGTGAGCTGAGATCACATCATTCTGGGTGACAGAGCGAGACTCTGTCTCACAAAAAATAAAAGCATAGAGCTGGGTGTGGTGGCTCACGTCTGTAATCCCAGCACTTTAAGAGGCTGAGACGGGTGGATCACGAGGTCAGGAGTTTGAGACCAGCCTGGGCAATATGATGAAAGCCCATCTCTACTAAAAATACAAAAATTAGCTGGGTGTGGTAGTGTGTGCCTGTAATCCCAGCTACTTGGGAGGCTTAGGCAGGAGAATTGCTTGAACCCGGAAGGCAGAGGTTGCAGTGAGCCGAGATCATGCCACTGCTCCAGCCTGGGCAGCAGAGCGAGGCGCTGTCTCAAAAAAATTTAAATAAATAAAATAAAATAAGTAAATAAATAAATAAATAATAAAATGGCTCCAAGCAGGGTGCAGAAGTCTGGTGTTCCTAAGGGCTGTGTGCCTGCTGGAGAAAACACCTGTGTTAGAGAAGCTTCCTTCGGGTGGAGTTACCATCCTGTTGGCCGTGAGTTCAATGGGAATCAATCAACAGGATGCATTAAATAAGATGTCTTCGTACAGAAACACGTGTATGTCAAGGTGCTGCATCGACTGATGGGCGAAAAACCTCGTGCCAGAGCCTGGCAGCAACCCAGCCTCGAGCTTCCCCCAGGAGAAGCACCTCCGTGTCCACTGTGACTCTCTAGACTCTACTGCAGAGAGCAAGACTGGCTACATCCTGTTAGACTGGAGTGCCAGTACATGACTTAGTGTAATGTTACATGCCATAGTGTGTGTGCTACATATATGTAATATACACATGGGATACTGGTATATATAGTGTTGTTCTGTGTGATTTTGATTTTTTTTTTTTTTGAGACAGGGTCTCACTGTCGCCCAGGCTGGAGCGCAGTGGCACAATCCTAGCTCACAGCATCCTTGACCTCCTGGGTACTTTTTTTTTGAGACAGGGTCTCACTGTCGCCCAAGCTGGAGCGCAGTGGCACAATCCTAGCTCACAGCATCCTTGACCTCCTGGGTGCAAGCGATCCTCCTGCCTCAGCCTCCTGAGTAACTGGGACTGTAGGCAAGCAATCGTGCCCAGCCAAAAACAATTTCATTTTGTAGTAACAAGATCTCCCTGTGTTGCCCAGCCAGGCTGGTCTTGAACTCCTGCGATCCTCCTGCCTCAGCCTCCCAAAGTACTGGGTTTACAGGCATGTGCCACCATGCTAGTAATTTTGTGTCATTTTAAACTTGTATCTTTTTGGGTTTTTTTTTGAGACGTAGTCTTGCTCTGTTGCCCAGGCTGGTGTGCAGTGTTGTGATCTCAGCTCACTGCAACCTCCGCCTCCCAGGTTCAAGCAATTCTCCTGCCTCAGCCTCCTGAGTAGCTGGGATTATAGGCACCTGCCACCATGCCTGGCTAATTTTTTGTATTTTTAGTAGAGACGGGATTTCATGGTGTTGGACAGGCTGGTAGAACTCTATAGCTCATGATCCGCCTGCCTCAGCCTCCCAAAGCGTCAGGTTTACAGGCATGAATGACCGCACCAGCAGTGTTGTGTGATTTTAAACTTGTATCTGTTTTTAAACTTCACTTCAACGTCGCCGTTTCAGCCACCCGTCTTTCTTTCGTCCCCTCCTTAGTCCATCCCTCTCCCGTCTGCCTTCCATAGCTCTGTCCGTCTTTGATCACGTCTCTTTCCTTTTATCTGACTTATTGACTCACTACCTGCCTCTCATTTTCTCCACAGCTGGCCCCCAAGAGGACTCTCTCCAAGTCCCCAGCTGGGGGCCCCGCGTAGACCTGGAGTGGACACGCCCCTCCTTCCCTTCATGATTCGTTTGTAGCGCAGGTAACCAGCAAAGCATCCCTGTTTGTTCTTGGAGGGGCAGCTATGTCTCATTCCACCTCCCCAGCCCCACCCTGGCCCCTGGATGAGGAAGGAGCATTCCTTCCTGGCAGAGCCTAGCTAAGCAACATCTCCGGCTCTTTCCTCTCCCACCCGGGCCCCCTGGGTCACCTGGGCCATCCCCCGGCCTCTGCATTAGCTGCAGGCAAAATCTTCCTCCCTGCCCCTTTTCCCTCTTCTCCAGATTCTTTGCAGACCATGCCTTTTCGTGCCCTCTGTGGGCGGGTTGGGGAGGGAAGGGGCTCTTTGGTCGTGGACGTGGTAAGACCAGGAAAGGAAGCCTGGAGGGGCCACAGGGGATGTGGGGTAGGCGAGAGCACATCCTCACCGCTTCCTAAGGCAGCAAGAGGAGCCTCCTTTGGGACAGTCCCCACAGCCAGCCCCTGAGAGGGAGAGTAATTGGCGTGTGGGGCTCCAGGGATGCATGTGTCTCTGTCTGTGCTGAAGGGAGGGGCATCTGTGAACCCTGGGAAAGTATGTGTCACATTTTTCACCCACATGCATGTTTTGGCGTGAAATGTGCATGTGTCATCAGATTTTTCACAGCATGATTCAGCAAATACCGCCCCCCTCCCCAGCCCATGTGGGAGGTCCCTGGCCAGGGCTCTTCATTATGTAACAGCGTTGGGGATGGGGGACCTGAGGGTGTCACTGAGGAGTCCACCCGTTAGGGGAGTTGACAGTGTACTTGTCAGGGTGAGGGGTTGTGAACCAGTCAAGGGTGCATGTAAGATTTCATATATGGGGTTTTTGGGTGGGGATGGTGACCCATGGCAGTTGTCACACTGTCAGTGAGGTTTGGGATCTCCTACCCCAAGGGAAAAAGAGAGTAAGGGCACTCCATGGTTCTGAGCTGTAAATTCCCACCATTCAATGCTGGATCTTCTTTCCCATTGTGTATTTTGTGTGTCTTTGGGAGGAGAGGTGGGCAGAGGGTGCAGGAAGAGATGGAGGGACGAGTGACTGGAAGGATGGGTCTGTGTGGGTGTTTGGCAAAGGGAAGGAGGGGTGGTTGGATGAGAGCTTGGAAGGATGGAGGTATAAGCAGGTAGATGGATAGAAGGACGGGGCGATGGGTAGGTAGATGGGTGGAAGGATGGAGGATGGGTAGGAGGATGGAAGGATGGAGGATGGGTAGGTAGATGGGTGGAAGGATGGAGGATGGGTGGTAGATGGATGGAAGGATGGAGGATGGGTAGGTAGATGGGTGGAAGGATGGAGGATGGGTAGGTAGATGGGTGGAAGGATGGAGGATGGGTAGGTAGATGGGTGGAAGGATGGAGGATGGGTAGGTAGATGGGTGGAAGGATGGAGGATGGGTAGGTAGATGGGTGGAAGGATGGAGGATGGGTAGGTAGATGGGTGGAAGGATGGAGGATGGGTAGGAGGATGGAAGGATGGAGGATGGGTAGGTAGATGGGTGGAAGGATGGAGGATGGGTAGGTAGATGGGTGGAAGGATGGAGGATGGGTAGGTAGATGGGTGGAAGGATGGAGGATGGGTAGGTAGATGGGTGGAAGGATGGAGGATGGGTAGGAGGATGGAAGGATGGAGGATGGGTAGGTAGATGGGTGGAAGGATGGAGGATGGGTAGGAGGATGGAAGGATGGAGGATGGGTAGGTAGATGGGTGGAAGGATGGAGGATGGGTAGGAGGATGGAAGGATGGAGGATGGGTAGGTAGATGGGTGGAAGGATGGAGGATGGGTAGGAGGATGGAAGGATGGAGGATGGGTAGGTAGATGGGTGGAAGGATGGAGGATGGGTAGGAGGATGGAAGGATGGAGGATGGGTAGGTAGATGGGTGGAAGGATGGAGGATGGGTAGGTAGATGGGTGGAAGGATGGAGGATGGGTAGGAGGATGGAAGGATGGAGGATGGGTAGGTAGATGGGTGGAAGGATGGAGGATGGGTAGGAGGATGGAAGGATGGAGGATGGGTAGGTAGATGGGTGGAAGGATGGAGGATAGGTAGGAGGATGGAAGGATGGAGGATGGGTAGGTAGATGGGTGGAAGGATGGAGGATGGGTAGGAGGATGGAAGGATGGAGGATGGGTAGGTAGATGGGTGGAAGGATGGAGGATGGGTAGGTAGATGGGTGGAAGGATGGAGGATGGGTAGGAGGGTGGAAGGATGGAGGATGGGTAGGTAGATGGGTGGACGGATGGAGGATGGGTAGGTAGATGGGTGGAAGGATGGAGGATGGGTAGGTAGATGGGTGGAAGGATGGAGGATGGGTAGGAGGATGGAAGGATGGAGGATGGGTAGGTAGATGGGTGGAAGGATGGAGGATGGGTAGGAGGATGGAAGGATGGAGGATGGGTAGGTAGATGGGTGGAAGGATGGAGGATGGGTAGGAGGATGGAAGGATGGAGGATGGGTGGTAGGAGGATGGAAGGATGGAGGATGGGTAGGTAGATGGGTGGAAGGATGGAGGATGGGTAGGTAGATGGGTGGAAGGATGGAGGATGGGTAGGTAGATGGGTGGACAGATGGAGGATGGGTAGGTAGATGGGTGGAAGGATGGAGGATGGGTAGGTAGATGGGTGGAAGGATGGAGGATGGGTAGGAGGATGGAAGGATGGAGGATGGGTAGGAGGATGGAAGGATGGAGGATGGGTAGGTAGATGGGTGGAAGGATGGAGGGCAGAAGAGACTGATGGCTGGAGGGAGGAAGGAGGAAGCTTTGGAGGGACGGTTGGCTGGTTAAATGTTTCTGAGGGCTGGTTGAATGTTTGGAGGGATGAAGAGGAGGATGGATGGATGGAGGCAGGGAAGGGAGGGCTGTTTTGGAGGGTGGGAGGAATATTTGGAGGGGTGTTTGAAGTGACAAAGGCTAGATGGATGGGAGGGTGGATGGCTAAATACATAGAGCATCTGCTTCCCCTTGTGTCAGATGGGACTAACCATCCCTTCCCCATGGGGGTGGCACAAGCTAACATCACTGAAGTGCTCAGACAGTGCCTGGCACCTAGCGAGCACTCGAGAGATGTTAGCCATCCTCATCCTCATCATTCAGATCATGGGCTCAACCTCGCCCCAGTGCTTCTCTGACTCAGAGCGGCCATCCTCATGACCCCTCTCCCTTGCTTCTGCCTCAGTTTCCCCACCACCCTCCTCTTCTTTGGTAACATACTACAGACGTCTTCAAGGACCACCCAGAGCCTTGAGCCACAAAGCCCTTCTTGTTGCCTACACTGGCTCCCTCATTCCTTCACCCGTTTATATGTAGGGCAGACTCTCACCACACGCCCCATGTCCAGGGAGACAGGACAGCCGGGTGGTGAAGGGCAGGCTCGGGAGCCAGGCTTCCTAGGTTCCAGGCCTGGCTCTGCCACCTGCTTCCTGGGAGACGGAGGATGACCGTCCTGGTGCCTCCAGTTCTCCTCTGCAAAGTACAGGCCGCAGGGCGCCTCCTTCGATACCCGGAGGATTAGCTCAGTGTGTGTGAAGCACAGTCAGGACTCACTTAGTCTCAGGTGATATCATCATCAGGGGCTGGGAGAGTTGGGGGAGGAAAAGGACCCTGTCCCTGGTCAGGTGTTTCTGGCTGGGAGGGCACCTGGGAGGTGTTCCTTGTCCCCATCTATCCCCATGGACTCAAGGGAACAGAAACTCTGACCCCCTCCAGGGGGCTCCCCTGAAGGGAGGGGGCCAGGCAAGCTGCCAAAATCTAACCTTGTCTCCCTCGCCCTCTTCCTGACCCCACCCCATCCAGTGGCGATGGATGATGAGGATGGGAGATGCTTACTAGACGTGATTTGGTGAGTAACGGGCTCCCCCCACCGCCACCCCTCTGTCTGAACCCCCTCCCCTTCCTCCCCTCCCCAGCTCCTTACCTCCTCAGCGTCTCTTCCTCTTCTCTTCCAGTGACCCACAGGCCCTCAATGACTTCTTGCATGGATCCGAGAAGGTGAGCATTGGCGCAGGGAGAGGCATTCCCTGGGTGGGGGCTGTATAACTGGGAGTGAGGGACAGTGGGAGACATGCCCCTTGATGTAGTGGCCGTCTGCCTTGTGCCTTCTAACGCCAGGCACCTGAGTTTACAGCCTTGAGCAAAACTCACGGTAAACCCCTGTCCTCCTACCATGTACACCTCCTTGGTAAACAAAGAAACCGGTCACTAATAAAGGTGATGGCGAAAAGTACCATGTAGAGTATTATAAAAAATAATGTCATTTGCACAATGAAAGAGGTTTTCAAGAAAATGAATGGGTCCCAGGGGCCCCTTTAGACAATGCGGCCAGGGAGGGACACATGGGGGAGGTATTGAAGGTGAGACCTGAAGGATCACAGGGAGGTGTTCAGGCCAGGTGCTCCTGGCAGGGGGAAGAGCAGATTCAAAGGTGGGAGTGAGCTTGGCATGGCTGAGGAACAGAAGGGAGGCTGGTGGGGCCAAACTGAAGGGGAAACTAGTAGGAAGTGGGACTGTAGTAGGGAAAAGTCACCAGGTTATGCAGGCCTGGAATCCCCTGTGAGAGGAGTTGTTATTTTTATTCTGAATGTGACGGGCAGCTCTGATGGGCTTTTAAACAGGAGAATGCCATATTTGATTTGCTCCCCAGAGAATGGAACAAAATAAGGAAAAGTGGAAGTCTGCTGAGCTCTGAGCAGCTCTGTGGCTGTGTAACAGATTATCCCGGCAAGCAGTGCCTTCAGCATTTGTTAGTGCTCTTGCAGTGTCTGAGGGTCAGGAATCTGGGAGCAGCTTAGCTGGGTGGTTCAAGCTCAGGGACTGTCATGAGGCTGCAGTCAAGCCGTGAACTGTGGCTGCTGTCATCCGAAGGCTTGACTGGGGCTGGCAGATGTGCTTCCACCAGGACTCATTCTTGTGGCTGTTGGCAGGAGGCCTCAGTTCCTCACCGAAAGGGCCTTTCCATAGTGCTGCTTGAGGGTCCTCACAGCATGGCAACTGGCTTCCCCCGAACAAGTGAGCTGAGAGAGAACACAGGAGGAACCCACAGTGCCCTTAATGACCCAGTCTCCAAAGTCCCACGTCTTCCTCCATCACACTTATTCACTAGAAGCCAGTCACTCAGTCCAGCCAGCACTCAGAGGGAGGAGAATTGAACTCCACCTCTTGAAAGAGGAGAGGTATCAAATAATTTGTAGAGCAGAAGCACGAGCAGTGGGATGATGGTGGCCTGGGTCATGGTGCACGCAGCAGGGCAGGCGTGCGGCACTGTATTTGGGATCTATGTGGGAGGTGGCATCAACTAGACTTGCTGGTGGATTCGATGCTGAGGGGCAGAGAGTGTCCAGCATGGCTTCTGGATTTCGGCTTGAGCAACTGAGTGGATTCTAGTGCCATTTTCTGAGCTTGGGAGTTTGGGGAAGATTCCAGAAGTCCAGGTGGTGCTGGTAGATGTCCAAGTTGGGGTTGTAGAGAGATGTCCAGCTGGAACAAGAAATGAGGGAGGCCCCAGCCATGGCCAGACATTCACTGGGCACTTAAGTGGATGCCAGGGCCTTTTCCGGGTGCTAAGGATGGTGCTGGGAATCCAATACGGCCCTGCCCTTCCACAGACAGCACCGCATGGCTTCTCAATTGTGGGCGTGCCAGGTGCTCGGACTGCCTTGAGAAAGGAGTACTCAGTGAGAAGGAGCCGTTGGAGGAGGTGGCACAGGTGGCCACTCCAAAGGCTGTGCTACAGGGGAGACTGGGGCCGCTGGCAGGGCACAGCTTGGGCAGAGGCATGGAGGCTAGCTTCTAGGTTCTGGAATTCAAGGCAGGCACGGCAGGAGAGCTTCGCAGGCCAGGCTCTGGGACTCAGCGCTGGGGATGCCTTGGGTTTTAAGCAGGCACCTGAGCCCCTGGCTTTGGGGTCTCTTTCCGGTGGGAGGAGCAGGCAGACAGTTTCCCATACCCCCAGCCCTCTCCCATCCCACCCCTCGTCTTTTTGTCTCGAGTGACCCTAAATTGATTTTTGCCCCAGAGCATGGGCCTGCCCTGCTGACCTTTGACCTTGGACGGGGTGGGTCTTCTTGCAGCTCGACAGTGATGACCTCCTGGATAATCCTGGCGAAGCCCAAAGTGCCTTCTATGAAGGTCCTGGGGTAAGTGTCATGGCTCCCAGTCATCCCCTGAGCTCTCCGGGCTGCCAGTAGGAGGGATCCCTGGAGCAAGAAGGGAGGCTTGGGCTCATCTCCTGAGGGCTGTTGATGGGAGGAGGGCAAGGGGTGGGCCACCGAGGGTGGCTGGACCACTCTGGCAGTGCAGAACGGAGCAGAGCTGAGGGACCCTGGAGGTGGCCAACGTGGGCAAGGCCAACCGCGCCTTGCAGGCCCCTCGGGGAAGAGGTGGGGGTCCCCGAGGCCTTGGAGCCCTGGAGCAGCTGGTGCAGAGCGGTTTTGGGGAGATGAAGCAGATGTGCACTGCTCTAGAGAGCAGGGGGCTGGAGGAGCGCGGGGTCCTGCCCACCTCGGCCGTGGCAGGGTGTGACCTAGGGGAGGGGCCTTGTCACCTACAGACTTAGTCTTCACCTGGACAGTCAAGACAGGTGCTGAGCAAAGCCCAGAGTGGGCAAGGCAGAGGACATTTATTGAGCACCTACTGTGTGCCTGACTGTGCTGGTCCCATGACAAAGTGCCAGCTGTCCACACCACGGTGGCTACCCCTTCCCTTTTCTCCCTCTTCTGCTGCTGCCTTCCCCCGCTTACCTTTTCCTCCTCCTCCTTTTCCTTAGGCCTCCCCTCTCCCTGCCTCGCCTTCCTCCTTCCCCCTCACCCTCCCCACCTTCCCTCTTCATCATCATCACACTCACCAAACACTGACGGTCGTCTTCATGTAGTTCTCACACTGTATCATCTTCCAGATAGCTTACCTTTCGTAATATAAATGGCGAGGAAACGTAATAATTTGTATAACCTTGATGCATTTGCAGGCCCAGTAACAGCAGTGATCCTGTTGTTGTGATCACACTTGTTACCGTTACCATCATTTTCACATACCCTGAGGTCCGTGGTCAGGTTCTGAACACTCTCTGAAGGTGACGTCAGTGAATTTTCATAGGCACATCCCAGGGCGCAGGTTCGCTGTGGCACATAAGAGATGAGGGGGTCACAGTGGCCTGCCTGGTCCTCAGTCTGTCGGAGGCCGAGCCAGAGCCCCGTCTGCCTGCTGCTCCCTCCACCCACCGCTGGTTGACCCAGGCAGTACTCTCACCTGTGGCATGAGGAAGGGACCAGCACCTGCCTCATGGGACTCACCAAAAACGACAGCATGGACAGTAGTAATGACAGTGCTGATGATAGATGATGCTTCTCGTGGCAGGTGCTACTGTGAGGCCTCTGTGGATTTACTGAGAATCTTGGAAGCTGCGGGTTTTGATGGGTTATCTGGGCAGGCACTGGTGGAGATGAACTGGTGGATGGCACCGTATCGCCAGGCGCGGTGGCTAACGCCTGTAATCCCAGCACTTTGGGAGGCCGAGGTGGGCAGATCACGAGGTCAGGAGATCGAGATCCTCCTGGCCAACATGGTGAAACCCCATCTCTACTAAAAATACAAAAAATTAGCCAGGCGTGGTGGCACGTGCCGGTAGTCCCAGATTCTCGGGAGGCTGAGACAGGAGAATCGCTTGAACCCGGGAGGCAGAGATTGCGGTGAGCGGAGATTGCGCCACAGCACTCCAGCCTGGATGACAGAGCGCGACTCCGTCACAAAACAAACAAACTGCTGTATCATAAGTATTGTTTGTGGGGCTTTCTACACATGTGCAAGCGGTCATTTTTCCATGCGTGTGCTGGGTTGCAGTTCAGGAGAGTGTGAAAAGCACTTAAAAAGCATTGAGCTCACAGTGCGGTTGGCATGAAGGCTCACAAATGGGAGCCCTCACTGCTGACGTGAGCTTGATGCCACCAGAACTGCGACCACTTGTCGGAAACCTTTAGGGCCAGGCGTGTTTCAGAATTTCGAATTTCTCAAATTCTGGAAAAGCAGTACCAGGTGTGTGTTGTGTGTGTAATGTCACAGGCTTGCCTCTTGGTGGCCAGACCTACGAAGCCACATCGTGTGGGTAGATGGATCCCACCCAAAGTGCCATGTCGGTTCTAGTCAGGTTTTGCTGCCAAAAGAGCTATGAAAACAGTCCCAGCTCTTAGACCTTTTCAGGTTTTGTAATTACGGATAAGTGTTGTAGGCCCGTATGACCATTTAAACAGTAGTTGCTCGTTTTTATTTATTTCTGTTTTGTTTTTTTGAGATGGAGTCTCGCTCTGTCGCCCAGGCTGGAGTGCAGGGGCAGGATCTCAGCTCATTACAGCGTCCACCTCCCGGGTTCAAGCCATTCTCCTGCCTCAGCCTCCCAAGTAGCTGGGGCTGCAGGTGTGAGCCACCATGCCCAGCTAGTTTTTGTATTTTTAGTAGAGGCAGGGTTTCATCATGTTGGCCAGGCTGGTCTCAAACTCCTGGCCTCAAGTGATCTGCCTGCCTCAGCCTCCCAAAGTCCTGCCTCAGTCACCGTGCCTGGACTTTCTTTTTGGTTTTTGAGACAGAATCTTTACTCTTGTCACTTAGGCTGGAGTGCAGTGGCATAATCATAGCTCACTTAGCCTCGAACTCCTGGGCTTAAGCAATCCTCTCACCTCAGGCTCCCGAAGTGCTAAGATTACAGGCGTGAGTCACTGTACCTGGCCAACAATAGTTTTTTAAATGACATTTTACTGATGAGTACAGATGGAGAAACTGAGGTCAGATCAAGCCCTAGGTTACACAGCTAGGCCTTAGCAGAGCTGGGATTTGATCCCGGGTCCAGCCACTTGAAGATGGAATGTTCTTTTTTCTTTTTTTCTTTCTTTATTTTTTTTTTTGTAGACAGGGGCTAGCCCTGTCGCCCAGGCTGGAGGATCACGGTGCGCTCCTAGCTCCACTATGCAACCTCAAAATCCTGGGCTCGAGTGATCCTCCCACCTCAGCCTCCCAAGTAGCAAGGACCGCAGGCACATGCTACCACGCCTGCCTAATTTTTCTTTTTGTTTTAAATTTTTTTATGGGGACAGGGATTCACTGTGTTGCCCAGGCTGGTCTCAAACGTCTGGGCTCAAGCCATCTTCCTATCTCAGTTTTCCAAAGTGCTGAGATTACAAGCGCTAGCCACCCTGCCAGGCAGGAATGTTCTTTCTTGACCATGGCTGCCCTGTCACCTGAGCATTCTTTGCCGCAGCGGTGGCCTGAGCCTAGCCCCTTGCTAACCTCAGCTCTTTCCTTCCCACCTTTCGTGGCCTCCAGCTCCACGTGCAAGAAGCTTCTGGCAACCACCTGAACCCAGAGCCCAACCAGCCAGCCCCCAGTGTGGACCTAGACTTCCTGGAAGATGACATCCTGGGCTCTCCTGCGACAGGGGGCGGCGGCGGGGGCGGTGGGGGCGCTGACCAGCCCTGTGACATCCTCCAGCAGAGCCTCCAAGAAGCCAACATCACGGAGCAGACGCTGGAGGCTGAGGCTGAGCTGGACCTGGGTCCCTTCCAGCTGCCCACCCTGCAGCCTGCAGATGGCGGGGCAGGCCCGACAGGTGCTGGAGGGGCAGCGGCTGTGGCTGCGGGGCCCCAGGCCCTCTTCCCGGGCAGCACTGACCTCCTGGGGCTGCAGGCCCCCCCTACTGTGCTGACCCACCAGGCCCTGGTGCCGCCCCAGGACGTGGTCAACAAGGCCCTGAGCGTCCAGCCCTTCCTGCAGCCTGTGGGCCTGGGCAACGTGACCCTACAGCCCATCCCGGGCCTCCAGGGCCTGCCTAATGGCAGCCCTGGGGGTGCCACGGCAGCCACGCTGGGCCTGGCGCCCATCCAGGTGGTGGGCCAGCCTGTCATGGCGCTCAACACGCCCACCTCCCAGCTCCTGGCCAAGCAGGTGCCCGTCAGCGGCTACCTGGCCTCGGCGGCCGGCCCCTCAGAGCCCGTGACCCTGGCGTCAGCCGGCGTTTCACCGCAGGGGGCTGGCCTGGTCATCCAGAAGAACCTCCCTGCTGCCGTGGCCACCACGCTTAATGGGAACTCTGTGTTCGGAGGCGCGGGGGCCGCCTCAGTGTCCAGTGGGGCACCCACGGGACAGCCGCTGGCGGTGGCCCCCGGCCTGGGTTCCTCACCACTGGTCCCAGCGCCCAACGTGATCCTGCATCGCACGCCCACGCCCATCCAGCCCAAGCCCGCGGGGGTGCTACCCCCCAAGCTCTACCAGCTGACACCCAAGCCGTTCACGCCCGCGGGCGCCACGCTCACCATCCAGGGCGAGCCGGGGGCGCTCCCGCAGCAGCCCAAGGCTCCTCAGAACCTGACGTTCATGGCGGCGGGGAAGGCAGGCCAGAACGTGGTGCTGTCGGGCTTCCCCGCGCCCGCACTGCAGGCGAACGTCTTCAAGCAGCCGCCGGCCACCACCACTGGTGCTGCCCCGCCGCAGCCCCCCGGGGCCCTGAGCAAGCCCATGAGCGTCCACCTCCTGAACCAAGGCAGCAGCATCGTCATCCCCGCCCAGCACATGCTGCCGGGCCAGAACCAGTTCCTGCTGCCCGGCGCACCCGCGGTCCAGCTACCGCAGTCTCTCTCAGCCCTGCCGGCCAACGTGGGCGGGCAGATCCTGGCAGCCGCTGCCCCCCACACGGGAGGACAGCTCATCGCAAACCCCATCCTCACCAACCAGAACCTGGCAGGCCCGCTGAGCCTGGGCCCCGTGTTGGCCCCCCACTCCGGGGCTCACAGCGCACACATCCTCTCCGCCGCCCCCATCCAGGTGGGCCAGCCTGCGCTCTTCCAGATGCCCGTGTCGCTGGCCGCGGGCAGCCTGCCGACACAGAGCCAGCCAGCACCCACTGGGCCAGCTGCCACCACAGTCCTCCAGGGGGTCACCCTGCCTCCCAGCGCCGTGGCCATGCTCAACACCCCTGACGGCCTGGTGCAGCCGACTACCCCTGCTGCCGCCACCGGGGAGGCCGCGCCGGTCCTCACGGTGCAGCCTGCCCCCCAGGCGCCCCCCGCGGTCAGCACACCCTTGCCCCTGGGTCTCCAGCAGCCGCAGGCGCAGCAGCCTCCGCAGGCCCCCACCCCACAGGCCGCCGCCCCGCCTCAGGCCACAACCCCCCAGCCCAGCCCCGGCCTGGCATCTAGCCCAGAGAAGATCGTCCTGGGGCAGCCGCCCTCTGCCGCCCCCACGGCCATCCTCACTCAGGACTCCCTGCAGATGTTCCTGCCCCAGGTAAGCAGGATGGGGCAGGGGAGCAAGTGCCAGAGGAGGCAGTGGGTTTGGGAGGAGGAAGGGCCCTGGGGAGAGGGGCCAAGATTCAAAAGTGGATGGCACTGTGGCAGCCAAGGGGGAGGGTCTCAGTCATGGCACAGGTGGCCGCTAAGAGGAGGCCAGATGGCCGAGGGCCTTGGCCTAACTGGCAGGAAGATGGATTGGCAGGCAGGCTGGCTGACTGACAGACGAGGGGCAGGACAACTCATTAGTCAGCTGGAGGGACCGTTGGACGGACAGACAGAGAGGGACAGCAGACTGACAGATAGGGGGAGGGACTGGGGACTGACTGACAGAGAAGGGCAGGCCCTGGCTGGCCTGCTGACAGGCAAGGAAGGAAAGGGATCTCAGAGAGGAAGTGGACAAGTTGGGGATGGACAGACAGGCAGGTGGGGCAGGAGAGAGGCAGGGCAAGGTGGAGCTGGCAGAGGGGCTGACGGGAGCTCAGAATGGAGCGGGCGGCCTGGGTTCCGGCCTCCGTGGCCTCTGTGCCTGGCACTTACTCGCCCACCTGGCTGCCTACCACCCCGTCCTCTGGAGCCCTGGGAACATCAGCAGGGGCAGGGGTCTCAGGTGGGGAGGTCGAGGGCCCATAGGGGCAGCTTTCTGACCCTGTGTGGGCTGCCCGTTGCAGGAGAGGAGCCAGCAGCCCCTCTCCGCAGAGGGCCCCCACCTCTCCGTGCCTGCCTCGGTCATAGTCAGCGCCCCGCCTCCCGCCCAAGACCCAGCCCCGGCCACCCCGGTCGCCAAAGGAGCTGGCCTCGGCCATCAGGCTCCCGACGGCCAGGCTTCCCCGGCTCCGGCCCCCCAGGTAGAGGGACCCCAGCAGCCTATGTCCGCAGCACAGACCCAGCCTCGCCCCTCCTGCCCGCTCTCCCGCTCCTCGCTCTCCGCCCTGCCTGCGTCTCTGTCCTGCTGATGTGGAACACAGAGCTCTCCTTCACCCCCCAAGTATTTCCCCAGTGTTTCCCAGCAGTCATGGTTGCCTGAGACCAGGGCCGGCCCTGGGGGAGCCCATACTCTGCAGGAATACAAGACACACTGTTATTTCTTGAAATTCTAGTTGTCACTTCTGAATATGTGATACATTCAGATAATTCACATTTCAGAAGGTACAGAAAGGTGCACAGGGGAAAGCCCGCCTCTCCTGAACCGGAGGTCCCTGTCCTTCCACGGTGGTCTCTCGAATTTGTTCTGGACAAATGCGATAAGGGAATCAAATATGGATTATTGCGTTCAGTTTTTACAAAAAGGGTGTACCATCCTCTGCCTGCAGTATTGTATCTTTTATTATTTAAAAAAATTGATCTTGGAGACCATTCTTCATTCTCTCTTTTTTTTTTTTTTTTTGAGACGGAGTTTCACTCCATTGCCCAGGCTGGAGTGCAGTGGCATGATCTCAGCTCACTGTAGCCTCCACCTCCCAGGTTCAAGTTTTCTCCTGCCTTAGCCTCCCAAGTAGCTGGGACTACAGGTGCCTGCCACTATGCCAGGCTAATTTTTGTATTTTTAGTAGAAAGGGGGTTTCACCATGTTGCCCAGTCTGGTCTCGAACTCCTGACCTCAAGTGATCCACCTGCCTTGGCCTCCCAAAGTGCTAGGATTACAGGCTTGAGCCGCGGTATCTGGCCCCATTCTTCATGCTCTTATGTGACTGTGTAGTATTTCACTGTGGGCGTGTGCTGTATTTATTTAGCCAATCTAAATTGTTGTTGGGCTTTTAGGTCACTTCTGATCCGTAGCTATTAGGAACCAGGCTACAGAGAAAGTCTGTATGTATGTTGTTTTGTGGGATAAGTTCTTCAAAAGGAATTTGCTGGCTCTAAAGGTGTAGCATTTTTATCTCTGACAGATACGGCAGTTACCCCCGCCCCTGTGGAGTATAAATGGGTTTAAAATCTTTATCAGCAATCTGTGATTGTGCCTCCTTCACCACTGGCTCACCGTTGAACTTGGCTAGTCTAGGTGGATGAATGATTGTATCGGGTTTGTTTGTTTGTTTTGAGATGGAGTCTTGCTCTTCTGCCAGGCTGGAGTACAGTGGTGCGATCTCAGCTCACTGCAACCTCCACCTCCCGGGTTCAAGATTCTCCTGCCTCAGCCTCCCGAGTAGCTGGGATTACAGGCACTCACGCCACGTGCCTAGCTAACTTTTTGTATTTTCAGTAGAGACGGGGCTTCACCGTGTTAGTCAGAATGGTCTCTTATCTCCTCACTTCATGATCTGCCTGCCTCGGCCTCCCAGAGTGCTGGGATTCTGGGCGTGAGCCACCACAGGCAGCCTAGCACTCTCCTCTAAACCTCACACTCCCCACCAGGTCGGTGGTATCATCTCATTTTGCAGGTGAGGAAATAGAGGCACAGGGAGATTAATTTGATTGCCAAGGTTATCCAGCTGGCAAATGCTAGGGCCTGGCTTAAAACTCAGAGCTTGAGAAAGCCAGACCTGGGTGTGGATCCAGCTATGCTTGGCGGAACTCTCTGAGGCATGGTTTATGCATGTAAAATGGGAATAAGACCAGTGACCTCACACAACGGCGCTGCACGGAGCTGGCGTCGGTGAAGAGTGTGCAGTTGCAGCAGTGATGCTATAGCTCAGCTTCCTTTCTTGGAGACAGGGTCTGGCTCTGTGGCCCAGGCCAGAGTGCGGTTCAGTCTCTGCTCCTGCAGCCTCCCATGCTCAAATTATCTTCCCACCTCAGCCCCTGAAGTAGGTGGGACTACAGGTGCGTGCCACAACGCCCAGCTAATTTTTTTTTTTTTGAGAGGGAGAGATGGGGTCTCACTATGTTGTCCAGGCTGATCTCAAACTCCAGGGCTCAGTAATCCTCCCAACTTGGCCTCTCACAGGGCTGGGATTACAGGGGTGAGCCACTGTGCCTAACTATGTGGATGACCTTTGAGAAGGAAGGTTAGCCGATTCTTTGGGGACACACACACAAGCAGGGAGGCACAAGGTAGGGCCCTCCACAGTAGCTGTACCTGCAGCAGTGCCCCGCGTGACAGAAGGTGGTCGGTGAATGTTTGCCGGTTAGGCAAGCGGACGGACAGATGGATGGCTGAACGGACGGACAGATGGATGGCTTGGGTGGGTATGTGACTGGGTGATCAGCCGAGTGTGTCCTGGCGAGGACAGGATCATCCAGATTGGGAACTGCTATCCTGTGCACATGCAGGAATGCGTGGAATAGCAGTTCTCAATCTGGGGGACTGTTGTCGTTAGTAAGAACAGCGGTTCCCTTACTGTCCGAACTCCACCCCCTGCACTCGGAACTCTGTGCTCTCTGGGCCCAGGTGGATTTGACAGCATGTGTGTGCACATTTGTGTGTGTGTGTGCATGCTCACACGTTTACATTTTCCCTCCGTGTTAACACAAACAGAAGCACGAAGACAACGGCCTGCGTCTGGCTTTGCTTACGTAGCAGCATATCTTGGAGCACTGGCTCTCAGACCTGTTTTTCGCTGGACACACCACCTGGGATAAGAATTCTTTATTTTGGCTGGGCGCGGTGGCTCAAGCCTATAATCCCAGCACTTTGGGAGGCCAAGGCGGGAGGATCACGAGGTCAGCAGTTCAAGACCAGACTGGCTAATGGTAAAACCCTATCTCTACTAAAAAATACAAAAATTAGCTGGGCATGGTGGCTCGTGCCTGTAATCCCAGCTACTTGGGAGGCTGAGGTAAAAAGAATTTCTTTCTTTTTTTTTTTTATTTTTTTAAAACTGTCACCCAGGCTGGAGTGCAATGGCGTGATCTCGGCTCACTGCAGCCTCCACCTCTCAGGTTCAAGTGATTCTCCTGCTTCAGCCTTCTGAGTAGCTGGAACTATAGGCGTGCACCACCACATGCAGCTAATTTTTGTGTTTTTAGTAGAGACGAGCTTTTTTTTGGCCAGGCCGGTCTTGAATTCCTGACTTCAGGTGATCTACCCGTCTCAGCCTCCCAAATTCTGGGATTACAGGGGTGAGCCACTGTGCCTAGCATGAGAACTCCATTGTATGTCGACACGCAGGACCTGCATACATATATGTATTTGTATATATATACACATATTGCTGAAATACAAGTGTCATGAACTAACACCTATCATTACAATGTGTGATACACATCAATATTTTCTACTCTGTTTCCACTGGTGTTTTTTTGGGTGGGGGGGATGGAGTCTCCCTCCCTCTGTCACCCAGGCTGGAGTGCAGTGGCACAATCTCAACTTACTGTAAACTCCACCTCCCAGGTCCAAGTGATTCTCCTGCCTCAGCTTCTCAAGTAGCTGGGATTACAGGCACACGCCACCACACCAAGCTTATTTTTGTACCTTTAGTAGAGACAGGGTTTCACCATGTTGCCCAGAGTGGTCTCGAACTCCTGACCTCAGGTGATCACCTTGGCCTCCCAGAGTGCTGAGATTACAGGCGTGAGTCACCTCGCTCAGACTCCACTGGTCACAACCCCCTAAGGTGACTGGAGCCATTACTAGTGGGTACTGCGTGCAGGGATTTTTTTCTTTTTTCTTTTTCTTTTTCTTTTTTTTTTTGTAAACACTGTCTGGGAATGGTTGTGATGTGGCAATTAGGACTTGGCCACTTGCAGGCTGTGTGAGCAGCTTGCGTCTCTGTTAGGCTATCGTGTCTTTGCCTGCAGAATGAGAATGATAGGAACAGCGGCTACTTTGTAGAGCTGTGAGAGTTAAATGAACTAATATCTGTAAATTGATAGATGTATATTATTAGAGTGTTTGAGAACAGAGTTGAGCATTTTGAAAGAGCACTGCAGGGAACGAAGCCTGGCAAACTTTGCTTTTGCTTATTTGATTTTTATTCACTTGTTTATTTTTCCAGGCAACTTTCTATAAAGAGGCAAGAGTAAACGTTTCAGGCTTTTGTGGGCCATATGGTCTCTGTCATTATAGTGCAAAAGCAGCCACAGACTGTATGTAAATGAATGAGCACGGGAGTGTTCCAATAAAACTTTATTTAAGGACTCTGAAATTTGAATTTCATGTAATTTTCGCAAGTCACAAAATAGTATTCTTCTTACAATTTTTTTTCTTCAACGATTTAAAAATGTAAAAGCTATTCTTAGCTCCTGGGCTGTAGTTTGCATCTTTCTTTTGATATCTTTATTGTGTTCTGTGATGTGGACACACCATGATTTCTTTATTCAGTCCCCTTTTCAGGAATACTTCAGCGGGGTTATTTGTCATCATTTACAACCAACACTCCTATAAGATATTCTTGGATGAGCATGGCGGCTCATACCTGTAATCCTAGCACTTTGGGAGGTCGAGGCAGGCGATCACTTGAAGTCGGGAGTTTGAGACCAGCCTGGCCAACATGGTGAAACCCTGTCTCTATTAAAAATACAAAAATTAGGGCCGGGCGTGGTGGCTCAAGCCTGTAATCCCAGCACTTTGGGAGGCCGAGGCGGGTGGGTCACGAGGTCAAGAGATCGAGACCATCCTCGTCAACATGGTAAAACCCCGTCTCTATTAAAAATACAAAAAATTAGTGGGGCATGGTGGCGTGTGCCTATAATCCCAGCTACTCAGGAGGCTGAGGCAGGAGAATTGCCTGAACCCAGGAGGTGGAGGTTGCAGTGAGCCAAGATCGTGCCATTGCACTCCAGCCTGGGTAACAAGAGTGAAACTCCATCTCTTAAAAAAACAAAAACAAAAACAAAAATTAGCTGGGTGTGGTGACAGGGATCTATAATCCCAGCTACTTCAGAGGCTGAGGTAGGAGAATCACTTGAACCTGGGAAGCAGAGGTTGTACTGAGCTGAGATTGCACCACTGCACTCCAGCCTGGGCGACAGAGTGAGACTCCGCCTCAAAAAAAAAAAATTCTTGCACCCATGCTTCGCATACAGGTGTGAAAATACTTGTAGGGTAAATTTCTAGAAATAGAATTGCCAGATGCAAAGGATAAGCTTTCCAACCGTTTTATGGAAAGTGCTAAACCTTTTCGAAAAGGTTCATGCCGGCGACGGCTTTGCTTGGTCATGCAGCTTTACTGACGTGCCAGATTCGCAGCCCGCCTGCTCTTTGCCAGGCTGGAAAGTGACACACGCCCTGTGTTTTCTCTAACGGTGTGTGAAGCTGAGCATCTTGCCTCTCCACGGGGGGCTCTTGCGATCTCTTGTAAGCTGGGCGCGGTGCCTCATGCCTGTAGTCCCAGCTACTCAGGAGAGGCTGAGGCAGGAGGATTACTTGAGCCCAGGAGTTTGAGGCCAGCCGGGGCAACATAGCAAGATGTCATTTCTGAAAAAAAGAAAGAGAAAGAGGGAGGGAGAGGGAGGGAGGGAGGGAGGGAGGAAATCTCTTCGTGAACAGTCCACTCATTCGGTAGCTTTTTTGCTTTGGGAGGCTAAGGTGGGGGGATCACTTGAGGCCAGCAGTTGAAGACCCAATAATAATAATGATAATTTTATGCTCATTTAGAGAATGTAGAAAATACAGAAAAGAACAAAGAAGACGCCAGGCGCGGTGGCTCATGTCTGTAATCCCAGCACAAGAGATTGAGACTATCCTGGACAACATAGTGAAACCCCATCTCTACTAAAATACAAAAATTAGCTGGGCGTGGTGGCGCACGCCTGTAGTCCCAGCTACTCGAGAGGCTCAGGCAGGAGAATCACTTGAACCTGGGAGGCAGAGGTTGCAGTGAGCCACCTTTGCAGAGGTCACACCACTGCACTCCAGCCTGGCACCTGGCGACAGAGTGAGACTCTGTGTCAAAAAAATAAAAAAGAACAAAGAAGAAAAATATGTCACATGTAATTGTGCAAGCAGCTGGTAAAAATTCTTTTTTTTTTTTTTCGTTTTTTCTTGTGTTTTGTTTTGTTTTTTGTTTTCGAGACAGAGTCTCTCTCTGTCACCCAGGCTGGAGGGCAGTGGCATGATCTCTGCGTACTGCAACCTTCGCCTCTGGGATTGAGGCAATTCTCTGGCCTCAGCCTCCCAAGGAACTTGGATCACAGGCATACGCCACCATGCCCGGCCAACTTTTGTATTTTCAAAGAGACAAGATTTTACCATGTTGGCCAGGTTGGTTTTGGACTCCTGACCTCAAGTGATCCACCACCTCGGCCTTCCAAAGTGCTGGGATTACAGGCTTGAGCCACCGCGCCCGGCCTATCTTTGTTTTTCCTAATATAAATATTGTAGAAGAAGCAACATTTGGGTATGGAGTTTGTGTTTAGCCCCCTGCCCCCGCCACCCCGATTTTATTTAAAACATTTTTTAGGTCGGACGCAGTTGCTTACGCCTGTAATCCTAGCACTTTGGGAGGCCGAGGCGGGTGGATCACGAGGTCAAGAGACTGAGACCATCCTGGTCAACATGGTGAAACCCAGTCTCTACTAAAAATACAAAAAAAAAAATTAGCTGGGCATGGTGGTGTGTGCCTGTAATCCCAGCTACTCGGGAGGCTGAGGCAGGAGAATTGCCTGAACCCAGGAGGCGGAGGTTGCGGTGAGCCGAGATCGCACCATTGCACTCCTCCAGTCGGGGTAACAAGAGCGAAACTCCGTCTCAAAAAAAAAAAAAAAAAAAAAAAAATTTAAATACGGTATTTTATTCACATGGTACAATGATCAAAAAAAAATTTTTTTTTAACTTTTTTTGTTTTTAGAGACAGATTCTTGCTCTGTTGCCCGGCCTGGAGTGTAGTGGTACAAACACAGCTACACAATTCCCTACTGCCTCAAATTTCTGGGCTCAAGCAGTCTTCCTGCCTCAGCCTCCTGTGTACCTGGATCAACAGGTGTGCACCACCATGCCTGGCTAATTTTTTTTTATTTTTGTAGCGATGAGATCTTGCTCTATTGGCCAGGCCGGTCTTGAATTCCTGGGCTCAAGCAGTCCTCCTGCCTTAGCCTTCCAGAGTTCTCGGGTTACAGGCATGAGCCGCGGAACCTGGCCTAATTTTTTTTTTCTCTTTTTGAGACGGAGTCTTGCTCTGTCGTCCGGGGTGGAGTGCAGTGGCAAGATCTCGGCTCACTGCAACCTCCACTTCCCAGGTTCAAGCAGTTCTTCTGCCTCCACCTCTGGAGTAGATGGGATTACAGGCACATACCACCAAGCCCAGCTAATTTTTCTATTTTTAGTAGAGACGGGGTTTCACCGTGTTGGCCAGGCTGGTCTTGACCTCCCAACCTCAGGTGATCTGCCTGCCTTAGCCTCCCAAAGTACTGGGATTACAGGTGTGAGCCACCGCGCCTGGCCACCTGGCCTGATTTTTGTATCCCTTTATAGTTCTTTGTATATATACAACCCAGTGCAAATATGGGTTTACATTTCTCTCCCATTTGTACCCAAAAGGGAGCTCATTATGAACTCACTGTGGCAGTAACAGAGAATTTGCTTGTTCGCTGTGGTAGTCTTGAAGTATCCTTTGTACAGAAGAGCCACAGTTCACATGCCCAGGAAATGCCATATTGATGCACGTCAGACCACATCCAGATTTTGGCATTCTACACAAATCCACGGCAAATAACCTGTTCACCTGTTTTATTTTTGTTTTTGAGACAGAGTTTCACTCTTTTTGCCCAGGCTGGAGTGCAGTGGCACGATCTCGGCTCACTGCAACCTCTGCCTCCCAGGTTCAAGCAGTTCTCCTGCCTCAGCCTTCCAAGTAGCTGGGATTACAGGCACACACTACCATGCTCAGCTGGTTTTTGTATTTTTAGTACAGACTGGGTTTCACCATGTTGGCCAGGCTGGTCTCGAACTCCTGACCTCAGGTGATCTGCCCGCCTCAGCCTCCCAAAGTGCTGGGATTACAGGTGTGAGCCCATGTGCAGGTCTGTTTACTTCCTGGAAGCCTGTCTGCTGGACTAAAGCTAATGTGCATTTATAATTTGGATAGCTACAGCTCAATTGCATTCCTCTGGAGTTGTAGCAAATTGTGCCAGTTTAGACCTCCCGGGTAGTATATGCAAGTGTCTTTACTAGACATAGGGTTTATTCCTAATGTGATGGGTGAAAAACAGTACCCCAGTGTGAAAAATAGTGCCCTAGTGTGCGTTTTGCTGTGCATTTCTCTTATTTCAAGTAGGTTGAGCAGCTCTGAAAATACTTAAGCCTTCTGTGTTTCCTTTTCTGTGCACTGTCTGGTCATATTTTTTGCCCCTTTTTCTCACCTGTTGTAATTCTTAGTGATTTCTAGAGGCTCTTTATATATGAGAGAGGTTAACTTTGTGCCAGGAGTTGCAAGTATTTTCCCCAGCAAGTCATTTGGCGTATGACTTAAGTTGTGGGGGGTGTGTGTGTGTGTGTGTGTGTGCACTTTTAATGAGAATGAGATTAAAATTTTTTAATGTTTTAGCATCTTTAAGCTTTTTATATTTAAATGACTTCAAATACATAAAAAGTTTCAGGACTAGTACAAAGAGCTCACGGGAGTTCTTTACTCCTTAACAAGACGTGTTACTTATCTATTGCTATGCAGTAAATTACCCCCAAACTCAGCAGCTTAAAACAGCAGGCATTCACCTATCTCACACGGTCTCCAAGCATCAGGAAGCCGGAAGTTAGGAGGTTCTAGCTCTGGATCTTCCATGAGGTTATAGTCATGATGTCAGCTGGGGCTGTGGTCCTCTGAAGGTCCCACTGATCCCACACTCACTTGTGTGGCTGTTGTCAGGAGGCCTCAGTTATACCCTATGAGGGCTCTCCAAGGGGAAGCACATGACATGGAGAGGTTGGCTTCCTGCAAAGTGAGTGACCCAATAGAAACAGATGAGAAGGATCAGGATGGGAGCTGCAGGCTTTTTATAACTAATCTTGGAGGTGTCATGTGATCACTTCCACCAAATTTTGTTGGCTGCAAAGACCAGCAGTGGGAGGGGATTGAATACAGGGAGGTGGGGATTGGTGGTGGCTGCCGCACACACGTACCCATGGTCAGCCTTTTGCTGCATTTGCCTTGACCTTAGTGCCCTTGTTCTGTGTACATTTTTGTCTGAATCAGTTGAGAGTAAGTTGCAGTCATCATAACCATTTGCCCCTTAAATCTGTTCATTTATTTTTGAGTGAGTCTTGCTCTGTCACCCAGGGTGGAGTGCAGTGGTACAATCTTGGCTCACTGTAATCTCTGCCTCCTGGGTTCAAGAAATTCTCCTGTCTCAGCCTCCAGAGTAGCTGGGATTATAGGTGCCCACCACCATGCCTAGCTAATTTTGGGGTTTTTAGTAGAGATAAGGTTTTACCATGTTTACCAGGTTGGTCTTGAACTCCTGGGCTCCAGTGAGCCTCTGTGGCCAGCCTACCCCTGTTTTAGTGAATATTTCAGCCCTTGAGAACAAGGACATTCTCTTGACCATCATGCAGTGAAGAAATAAAGTAGACAGCATAGACACGGGACTGTTGTGAAATCCACTGTCCATAAACCGATTTAGCTAGTTGCCCAGGGATCCTGTAATGTATTCCTGTCGGTTTTCACGTAGTATCAGAGTGCCGCTATGTGCGGGACACCCCCTGAGCCCTTAGAACCTGTCGAGTGGGCCAGCTCTCTTCCCCTGCTCACTCAGCGACGCACCTGCCATTGGTCATCTGAGTCATTTCCCCTTTTCCTCTATTGTAAATACTCCCACAGTGGGTATCTCCATGAGTGAGTACTTCAATACTCTTTATCACAGATTCCTGGAGGGGGAATTTCCAGGTCACAGTCCTGACCCTGTCAAGAGTCCCCAGACCAAGCTGCCTCCCAGCGGGACTGTCCAGGGGGCATCCCAACCAGCTGCACACAGAGCCAGGGGCTGCCCCTCTGATCCCTTCTTAGAGGTGGCAAACCGTTCAGATGTCTGGATTGATTGATTGATTGGGTCGGTTTGGTTCTTTAATTGCCAGAAGTTACTCAGGGCCCAGCTTGGAAGGGATGCTGGAAGGGCCCTAGGACTTAGAGGCCGAAGCTGGTGGTGAGTCTGATGTCATGCTGAGATCCCTAGCTTTGGAGTGTGGGGATGCTGGCTGTCCTGGCCGGGTCCCCAGAGCCCTCTGAGCCTGGGCTCCGTCAGCTTTGAGAAACCACTCAGAAGTCACTGAGTTGTGTAAAGGCTTCAGTTCCACCTTCCCCTGCCTGGAGGGTCTGGACCAGTTTTGGCTCCTTGGCCTCAGTGTCTCATCTGTGAAATGGGTCCAATGTTGCCACTGCTCTCAGGGCTAGGGAGAGATCACACAAATGGGTGTGAGAGGCCAGCCATCCGTGTTAGATCAGCATGAGCTGTTACTAGGGTGTAGATTCTGTGACAGTAAGCGTCGCAGTGCCAGCCCAGTGTTGGGTACAGAGCTGGTGCCCACTGGCTACACAGCAGCTGCTCTGGTTATGATTTTTTGGAGGAGGGTTCAGAGGAGCAAGGTGCTCTGTCTCAGACAAGCTTCAGGCAAGGTGGGTGTGCGTGTGTGGTGGAAGTAACCCCAGATCGCGTGAGCTTGCAGGCACAGGCTTCGGCAGAGTCTGGTGCATCGCGCACAGGCACGCACGCCTGTACTTGCAAGCTCATGTGGTGGCCGGGTAGGCCTGTAGCCATGGCCATACGCACACAGAGGCGGGGGCCCAGGACATATAGAAGGGGGCCCAGGCCTTCCCGTGCCGTGTCCAGAGGTCCACACATGGCTGTGAACCCAGGCCTGGCCCTGTCCCCTCAGTGGCCATCTGTATCCTTGGCAGCCCCCATTCTGTGGCCATCAGCCCTGAGCCACGGTACACAGCATCACGCTGGTGTCTCTCTGCCTTGACTTGGCTGGAGGGGCGGGCGGGGGCTGGCAGCTGGGATGCTGCCCCGCCTGCCCTCCTTCCCCGCTGCTGTGCTCGCCGCCGCCCGCCTGGCCCTCCTGCCTCCTGCTGGGCAGCGGGTATGGTGCCCCTGCTGCCGCCGCCACGCTGCCTCTGCTTCCTCCGCTGCTGCCACCCCAACCCCGCAGGGCTCGCCTTCGTCCGGGGAACTGCTGGGGTGGGGGAGGAATGGGGCAGACAAGGAGGGTGAGATCCGAGGCCAGAGAAATGTGGAGGAGCTGGGTTGCGGGACAGAGATGGGGGCAGGTGGGGTGCACCATGGGGTGAGAGAGGGAGGGAAGGGCAGCCGTAATGGGGCCCCCCTCTCAGGACGGGGTGGGCTAGGAAGGGGGCTTCTGGTGGGGATGGCTGGGGTGCCCAGTGTCTTGGGGCAGTGGGAACCATGGTTGGTTCTGACCCTTGCGCCTCCCCTCTCCCTCCCTCCCCTGCCCAGATCCCAGCAGCGGCTCCACTGAAGGGCCCAGGCCCCTCTTCGTCCCCGTCACTACCTCACCAGGCCCCTCTGGGGGACAGCCCCCACCTACCCTCCCCACACCCTGCTCGGCCCCCTTCCCGTCCACCCTCCCGGCCCCAGAGCGTGTCCCGCCCTCCCTCGGAGCCAGCCCTGCACCCTTGCCCTCCACCCCAGGCCCCCCCCACTCTGCCTGGCATCTTTGTCATCCAGAACCAGCTGGGCGTTCCCCCACCTGCTAGCAACTCGGCCCCTACTGCTCCAGGTCCACCCCAGCCACCTCTCCGCCCCCAATCCCAGCCGCCTGAGGGACCGCTGCCTCCAGCCCCCCACCTCCCTCCATCCTCCACATCTTCCACCGTGGCCGCCTCCTCGGAGACATCCACCAGGTTGCCAGCCCCTGTGCCATCTGACTTCCAGCTCCAGTTCACACCCAGCCAGGTGCCCCACAAGTCCCCCACCCCCCCTCCAACCCTCCACCTGGTCCCTGAGCCAGCAGTGCCCCCCCCACCACCTCCTCGGACCTTCCAGATGGTGACCACCCCCTTCCCAGCGCTGCCCCAGCCGAAGGCTCTTCTCGAGAGATTTCACCAGGTAATGGGAGGCAGGGACCGCCCACCCCACCAGCCCCCCATCCCACCCCCTCAATCTGATGGGGGTCCCCCCACCTCACGGCTCTGTGTTCCTCCCCAGCCCTGCTGCCTCTGGACACCCCACTCCTAGCCCATGTCCCCCACCCCTCATCCACCTGTCCCTCCTCAGGTGCCGTCCGGAATCATTCTCCAGAACAAGGCTGCGGGGGCTCCTGCCACCCCACAGACCTCCACCAGCCTGGGGCCTCTCACCAGCCCCACTGCTTCTGTGCTGGTCAGCGGGCAGGCCCCATCCGGGACCCCCACCACCCCCAGCCACGCCCCCGCCCCGGCACCCATGGCCACCACAGGTAGGGGAGAGGTCGCCTCCCTGCCCAGAGAGATGGGTCCTGAAGATGGGTGGAGGGCTGAGAGCAGGAGGGTGGGATGGGGCATGGCTGTGGGACTCAGCACAGGGCACCAGAACTCAAGGACGCAACGAGGGTGGAGTTGGCAGGGCGGGCTGGAGGGCCAGGAGGAAGTGGTGGGTACAGGGTAGGGCTCCCATTTGAGGGGGGGCCTTTATGCTGTGACCGCAGGCCCTGTCTCCCCCCATCCCCCACCCCCAGGCCTCCCCCCTCTGCTTCCGGCCGAGAACAAGGCTTTTGCCAGCAACCTCCCGAGCCTGAATGTGGCCAAGGCTGCTTCATCCGGGCCAGGGAAGCCCTCCGGGCTGCAGGTAAGGGGCCCTCGGAGTGGGGGTCAGGACAGGACCAAGAGTCTTCAGGGAACCAGGAACCGGGGCCAGCAAGGGCGGGGGGGCTAGGAAGATAGGGGCAGGGGGAGGCTGGGACACGACCAACAGTTGTGCAGGGCCAGGAAAGGCAGATGACACCCAGGTGGGCGGCCAGAGATGATGCAGAAACACAGAGATGGTAGGACAGAGACGGCGCCAAGATAGCTGGCGAAGGGGTGAGGGACGGTCTCTGGGGCAAGAGCAGGGGACATGGACACAGGACAGGGAGGACAGGGCTGAGACGACAAGATGGTGAGCTCAGGACAGGAGAGGCGGGGATGACATGAGACAAACCGGAGACGGAGCGGATCAGGGACCCAGAATGGAAGGGCGAGAGGGCAAGAACAGCTGAGGCCGAGGCCGTCTGTGAGGTGTGAGACGGAGGGAGACGGATGACAAGGAGAGGAGCAGGTGGGAGGACGGGGAGCAAGAAGCCAGGAGAGGAGCAGGTGGGAGGACTAGGGTGCAAGAGGCCAGGAGAGGCACAGAGACGGAGACTACGGAACAGAGGGCAGACAACGAGGACGAGAGGGGAGCCAGGAAGGGGAGAGAGACCGTGTGAGTCAGGGGTGCCGGTCTGGATGGTGACCGGAAAGCAGGCATCTGGCAGAGGAGGGAGGTCACACAGACGCAGCCCTGGGTGAGGGGACAGAGAAGACCCAGGCAAGGATGCCCAGGACTCCAGCCTGCCTGTCACCCTCTTTGTCAGCCCCCCAGCCCAGTATAGGTCTCCCCTGGGGTTCATCATGATGGGCAGGGGATCCCGCCGTTGGGCCAGGCACCCACCCAGGTGTGACACCGGTCCCCTGCCTCATTGTCATCCAGGCTGGAGGGGAAGCGGGTCAGGGCGCAGAGGGAAGGCTTCTCCGAGGCAAAGGCCTCTCACTCACCCTTCTTCCCCAGTACGAGAGCAAGCTGAGTGGCCTGAAGAAGCCCCCCATGCTTCAGCCCAGCAAGGAAGCCTGGTGAGCCCACACCCCACCCTCTCACTCCTGCCCTGTACCTTCCTGAGACCTGGGGGAGCATGGGGCCACCCTCCAGAAGCGGGGGTGGGGGCGGCGGTCCCAAGTGCCAAGCCCAGCTCCACCTCTTGATAGCAGTGTGGTTCCCTCAGACCAGAAGAAGGTGGTGGAGGGTGGGCTGTGGCTCTGAGAGGCTGGGGCTCAGATGGGCGGCAGCGTGGTCTGCCCGGGTTGTGGGTGTGCCCTCCTTGTCTCCCACACGGCTGGGCAGGGTTGGTGCTGAGCCCCACTGGGTGGGTGAAGTGCTGGGTGGAGGGAGGGAGTGGCCAGTCTTGGCTGCTGGAGGATGTGATGGGTGCGTGTTTGGGATGGAGGGATGGGAGTCTGGGTGGGTGGATGGGTACATGCTGGATGCTGGCCTGCTCTCTCTCCTGCCCTCCTTCCACCACCAGTATTTTTGTTTTGGGTATTTTTTTTTTTGAGCCAGAGTCTTACTCTGTCACCCAGGCTGGAGTGCAATAGCACAGTGTTGGCTCACTGCAACCTCTGCCTCCTGGGTTCAACCGATTCTCTTGCCGCAGCCTCCCAAGTAGCTGTGACCACAAGCGCATGCCACCTCGCCCTATTTTTAGTAGTGACAGGGTTTCACCATGTTGGCCAAGCTGATCTCGAACTCCTGGCCTCAAGTGATCCACCTACCTCGGCCTCCCAAAGTGTTGGGATTATAGGCGTGAGCCACGACGCCCAACCCACCATGAGTGTTTTTTAAAAATGCATATTTTTTCGTGGAGACCAGGTCTTACTATATTGCCCAAATATTTGTACTTGTTTTGTTTTTGAAGATGAAGTCTCATTCTGTCACCCAGGCTGGAGTGCAGTGGTGCAATCTCCACTCACTGCAACCTCTGCCTCCCGGGTTCAATGATTCTCTTGCCGCAGCCTCCCTAGTAGCTGGGACTACAGGTGTGCACCACCACACCCAGCTAATTTTTGTATTTTTAGTAGAGATGCAGTTTCACCATGTTGGCCTGGCTGGTCTTGAACTTCTGACCTCAAGTGATCTGCCCACCTCGGCCTCCCAAAGTGCTGGGAGTACAGGCGTGAGCCACCGCGCCCGGCCTAGGTTGGTGTGAAACTCCTAGGCTCAAATGATCCTCCCACCTCAGTCTCCTGAGTAGCTGGGACTACAGGCACGTGCCACCGCACTCGGCTAATTTTTTATAATTTTTGTAGAGACAGGGTCTTGCTGTGTGGCCCAGGCTAGTCTTGAACTCCTGGGCTCAGATGATCCTTCTGCTTCGGCCTCCCAGAGCGCTGGGATTGCAGGTGTGAACCCCTGCGCCTGGCCTAGAAGTGTGAGGGAAGTCCCCACTCAGCGCCCAGGCCCGGGGCTCCATGCTGGGAACACAGGAGTGAGTGCCAGAGTCCCTGCCCCCGCATGCAGAGAGGCTGCTGGTCTTTAGCAGAGGACGGAGTTGGGCCTGCCTGGTTGGAGACAGTCACACGGCCAGTAGACAACCCACTGTAACACACGCCGCCCCGTGGGAAGACAGGATCCAGCCTCCCTCCCTCGCTCCCGAAGGCTGCACTGAGGCAGGAGGCAGGGTGGAGCCACACTGCCCCCAGGTGGCGGGAGGCAGAATAGCAGCTTCCAGGCTCTGGCCTGGCTCCTGCTCTGCTCTTGCTCCCAAATGTGCTCTGAGGAGTGACTTCACATCCCTTTCTCGACCTCACCTTCCCCTTCTGTAAAATGGGGATAGCGATGGCACTGCTTTGTTCTGCTCCACTCAGTGAGACAGAACAAGCAGGCTCAGCACACGCGAGCACCGCTGCCAAGTCCTCCCCTTCCCTGTTGTATTCAGCTTCGGCCTGGGGCTCAGGGTTCAGGGGCTTCCCCTGGCCCTCACCCGCTCTACCCCCCGCCGTGTGTGGTCTCTCCCCTCTCCACCCGTAGTTTCCTGGAGCATTTGCACAAACACCAGGGCTCCGTCCTGCACCCCGACTACAAGACGGCCTTCCCCTCCTTTGAGGATGCGCTGCATCGCCTCCTCCCCTACCACGTCTACCAGGGCACCCTCCCCTCCCCCAATGACTACCACAAAGGTAAGGCCTTCCCAGGACACCGCCCTATATGTCCTGGGGGACCGCAGCCGGAGGGGCGGGGCACCACCGGTGTGGAGTCGTGGGTGCTCGGTGCGCGATGCTGACTCTGCCCCGCCCTCCTTCCTGCGTGTGCATCCACGGGTCTGCGCGCCCCAACATCGCCACCCCTGCCTCTCTTCCCTTCCTTGCAGTGGACGAGGAGTTTGAGACGGTCTCCACGCAGCTGCTGAAACGCACCCAGGCCATGCTCAATAAATACCGGCTCCTGCTCCTGGAGGAGTCCCGGGTAGGGTCAGAGTCACCTCTGGGCTCCTCCCCACTGGGACATGGCCCCTTCCCCTGGCCTGCTCTGCACGCAAAGTGGACTCCTCCCCTCCTAGCCAGAGGAAGGGGGTTGGGAGGGGGGCGGGAGCTCTGATCACAAGGGAGACAGTTTGGACCCTGCACGTATCGTCCCCATCGCTCACACCCCTTCCCCCTTCTTGCTGGTTCACTCTTGCTGATTCTTCTTTTCCCCTGACCCCCAGAGGGTGAGCCCCTCAGCGGAGATGGTAATGATCGACCGAATGTTCATTCAGGAGGAGAAGACCACCCTTGCCTTGGATAAACAGCTGGCCAAGGAGAAGCCAGGTGAGCTGGGGATGAGAGCGGAGGGGAGGGAGAGGTGCACCCCCCCCCCGCCCCCGCAGAAGACTTAGATTCAGGGTGGAAATGGGTGCATGGTCCTACCTCACTCCACCACCAGGAGGCGCCCCAGCCCCACCTTCCTGCTGCGGCTGGGCCTCCCCTGACCTCCTGCATCCGAGACCAGAGAGCCCACATCCATCTTCCTCCATCCTTATGTGTCCCTTTCAACCCTGCCACTCTGGGATGGGGGGAATATTCTGCCACCCCGAGGACAGAAAACAGGAGAGCCGATGCCTAGGTTGCAAAATATATAAGGTGGCGCCTACTCTTGGGTGCCTGTCCTGAGTGCCTCCTTAAGTGTCGCGCCTTTGGCGGCTCGCTGGTCTCTAGTCTGCTGTCTGCAGGAAGTGGCACAGGCTGATCCCAGCTGCCAGAGCTTCCAAATATCCCCGTAGCCCTCCCCCATGGCTTCCCTGCTTTCTGCTTCCAGCCCAGGCTTTTCACCTTGAGCTCTGGACCTTAATTTGGAAAAAGTGGCCATTGGTACTTAAATGGGTGCAAAGGGGCGGCCGTAGTGAAGGAGGCAGGAGTGATTCTGAAATCTCTTGGGTGGGAGAGGAAGGATAGTTCCTTGGTTCGGGGCACGATGCTGGAGTCTTGGTTCAAATCCTGGTTCTGCCACTTGCTCACTGTGACCTCGGGCAAGTTACTGACCTTCTCTGTGTCTCCGTGTTCTCATTTTATAAAGTGGGGTTTGGCAGGATCAGTTTACAGTCTTGTCTGACACCCTGGGTGCCTATGTGCTGGAATCGTCTGCTTTTAGAAAGGTGATAAGCTGCCTACGTGCTGTCTTGTGATTTACCCCCAGTGGGTTTGGGGAAGCACTCTGTGATCCAACACACTCATATTTCTGCAGTGAAACCAATGGGTATCCAGAGTAGATGGGACACGTGAAGACCATAAGTAACCTTATGCAGCAGGGCACGATGGCTCACGCCTGTGCTCCTGGAGCTTTGGGAGGCCGAGGCAGGCAGATCACGTCAGGTCAGCAGTTTGAGACCAGCCTGGCCAACATGGCGAAACCCTATATCTACTAAAAATACAAAAGTTAGCTGGACGTGTGGTGCACGGCTGTAGTCCCAGCTACTCGGGAGGCTGAGGCAGGAGAGTCGCTTGAACCCAGGAGGCGGAGGTTGTTGCAGTGAGCCAAGATGGCGCCACTGCACTCCAGCCGAGGCAACAGAGTGAGACTGTCTCAAAAAAAAAAAAAAAAGTCATGTTATTTCACACCAGATTTTGAAATTGGATACTTCCTCACCCCCAGTTTAAAAAATATACGAGCAGTGCTGTCCGGTTGAACTTTTTTTTTTTTTTTTTTTTTTGAGACGGAGTTTCGCTCTTGTCACCCAGGCTGGAGTGCAATGGCACGATCTCAGCTCACCGCAGCCTCCGCCTCCTGCCTCAGCCTCCTGACGTGCTGAGATGACAGGCCTGAGCCACCGCGCAGACCTTGTATTCTCTTCATTCATTTAACTCTGAATGAGCCCCACGTGGTTCGTGGCCGCTGTGCCAGACACGGTGGTTTAGAGTTGGGGGAATCTGGGCTTCGCTGAAGAAGGTCACAGGCAGCCTGTCCTGAGGATTGGAGGGGGCCAGGGCGCAGCCTGGTGTCTGGGTGGCAGTCGCTGCTCACTGCACACAGCTCCTCCCAGCAGGGTCGGTGGCCTCATCCTAACCCTGTGCTTTCTTCGCCCCTGATTCTGCAGACGAGTATGTGTCTTCTTCCCGCTCGCTCGGCCTCCCTGTGACAGCCTCTTCCGAGGGTCATAGGCTCCCCGGCCACGGACCCCCGTCGTCCTCGGCTCCCGGGACCTGCGCCCAGCCCCCTCCGCACCTGCCCACCAAGCTCGTGATCCGGCACGGCGGGGCAGGCGGCTCCCCTTCGGTCACCTGGGCCAGGGCGTCCTCCTCCCTGTCGTCGTCCTCCTCCTCCTCCTCCTCTGCCACCTCCTCCCTGGACGCCGACGAGGACGGCCCCATGCCTTCCCGCAACCGTCCGCCCATCAAGACCTACGAGGCCCGGAGCCGCATTGGACTCAAGCTCAAGATCAAGCAGGAAGCCGGGCTCAGCAAGGTCGTGCACAACACGGCCCTGGACCCCGTGCACCAGCCCCCACCACCCCCAGCCGCTCTCAAAGTGGCCGAGCCGCCGCCGCGGCCCCCGCCGCCCCCGCCTCCCACGGGCCAGATGAACGGCACCGTGGACCACCCGCCGCCCACCGCCCCCGAGCGCAAGCCCCTGGGCACCACCCCGCACTGCCCGCGCCTGCCGCTGCGCAAGACCTACCGCGAGAACGTGGGGGACCCCGGCGCCCAGGAAGGGGTGCCCGCGGGCAGGGCGCGGGGAGGCAGCCCAGCCCCACTGCCAGCCAAAGTGGATGAGGCCACCAGCGGGCTCATTCGCGAGCTGGCGGCCGTGGAGGACGAGCTGTACCAGCGCATGCTCAAGGGCGCCCCTCCGGAGCCCGCAGCCAGCGCCGCCCAGGGCACCGGGGACTCTGGCTGGGAGGCTCCCACGCTGCCCCCTGCCAAGCGGCGCAAGTCCGAGTCGCCTGACGTGGACCAGGCCAGCTTCTCCAGCGACAGCCCACAAGATGACACGCTCACCGAGCACCTGCAGAGCGCCATCGACAGCATCCTGAACCTGCAGCAGGTCCCCGGCCGGACACCCGCGCCCCCGTACCCCCACGCCGCCCCGGCCGGCACACCTGCCTCCCCGCCGCCCCTGCACAGGCCCGAGGCCTACCCGCCCTCCAGTCACAACGGTGGCCTCGGTGCCAGGACGTTGACCAGATAACACCGGGCCGGCTTCCCTTCCCCTCCTCTCCTCCTGCAGACGTCGCCAGGACAGCGGCGCGTCCGCCCCCAGCCTCCTGCAGACTCGAGCCGGGGATCCCCTAACGGTTTTTCTTGCCTAAGTTATTTGAGTCACAAAGGCCTCCTTCCCCGCCGCCTGCTTCTGCTGGGTGGCTGGGGGCTGGGCACGGCGGCGTGGATTTCGGGGAAGGGCTGTGCTGCCAAACGTCCCCCCTGCCAGAGGAGGGGCAAATCGGTGTGTCCGTTCCTGTGTCTTCCCACTTCCTGGCACACTGCCCCTCTGTCCGGGGTACATGCGCGCGTGTTTGCCAGGGATGGGGCCGCCAGGTTGATGCCAGCGCTCCGGGTGCCTGTCTTGTCCGTGTGGCTTCGCTGATGGTGGAGGGCGCTGGGAGCTGGCAGGGTCCTTCCAGACAGGCTCCGCTTCTCCCCACCGCCCCCAACAGGCCGTTAAACAAAACCAGAGAGGGGGTGGGGGAGCCAGCCTCCCTGGCTGTGCCCGCAGGCACCCGTGTGACATGCGCACGTCCAGCACATGACCTGTGTCCCCCCCATGTGTGTGTGTGTGTGCGCTCGCGTGCAAGTGAGTGAGAAATTTCGAACGCTCCCATCCCTCGACTTTGAAATCTGAGCAAAACAAGAAATTGGGGTCTTCCTCTCCCCCGACACCCTCCCCAGCCAGTCTTCCCTCTGTTCTTCCTGCCTCCATCCACCCGCGCCAGGTTTTGAAATCTCGGAGACAAAACTAGTACTGTAAGATAAAGTTTTTTGTACTGTATTTATTGTGTATAACGATTTTTTTAAAGGAGAATTCTGTACATTTAGAACTCTTGTAAATTAAAAACCAATCCTTTTTTTAAAACTGTACTCACGCCCCCTTGGCCCATTGCTTTGGGTGTTTGAGGGTGGGGGAGTGTTCGGATCTGGGTCGTGAGGCCGCCTTCTGTATTGGTGGAGCACCTACTGAGTGCCAGGCCCCATTCTATCCTCAGGGTTCAACATGAACAAGGCAGGTGGGAGTTCCGCTGACAAGCTGACTTGGTAGTGTGGAAGGCAGACAGTAAACAGCTAAGCTGAATTCAGCCAATTCTTATCCCCCGTGAGGTTCTGTGTATCTGCAGATACTGAAAATCAGTGACTACCAAGCCATTACCCCCAGGGAGACAGGGTGAGGTTCTCAAGAGCCTCTGATCACCACATTTTGGTCAATACATCACCTTGGTTTACGTGTGTTGCTGTTTAAAAACATTTATGTACTTTTGAGATGGGCTGACTGTCACTCAGGCTGGAGTGCAGTGGCACGATCATGGCTCACTGCAGCCTTGACCTCCCAGGCTCAAGCGATCCTCCCACCACAGCCCCCCAGGTAGCTGGGATTACAGGTGCACCACCACGCCTGGCTCATTTTTTTAGTTTTTTTTTTTGTAGATGTGGGATCTCACTATGTTGCCCAGGCTGGTCTGAAACTCCAGGGCTCAAGTGATCCTGGCCTTGGCCTCTGGAAGTGCTGGGAATACAGGCATGAGCCACCATGCCCAGCCCTAAAGGTATCTTATTTAATACATACTGTTGATTCATTCACATGGAGGTCACACCAACCCCACTATAACTCGAACCTGGAGGAAGCCTATCTCACACTTTTTTTTTTTTTTGAGATGGAATCTCACTCTGTTGCCCACATTAGAGTGCAGTGGCGCAATCTCGGCTCACTGCAACCTCCGCCTCCTGGGTTCAAAGTGATTTCTCCTGCCTCAGCCTCCCGAGTAGCTGGGATTACAGGCGCCCACCACCACACCCGGCTGATTTTCCTATTTTTAATAGAGATCGAACCACTGACCTCAAGTGATCCATCGACCTCTGCCTCCTAAAGTGCTGGGATTACAGGTGGGATTATATAAATATAAATATATAAATATAAATAAATAAATATACAGCCACCACGCCCGGCTGTACATTTATTTATTTAAGACAGAGTCTCACTTTGTGCTCTCAGCTCACTGCAACCTCTGCCTCCCGGGTTCAAGTGATTCTCCTGCCTCAGCCTCCCGAGTAGCTGGGATTACACGGACGTGCCACTGCACCCACCTAATTTTTGTTTTTTTTAGTAGAGACGGAGTTTCACCGTGTTGGCCAGGCTGGTCTCAAACTCCTGACCTCAAGTGATCCACTGGCCTTGGCCTCCCAAAGTGCAGGTATTACAAGCGTGAGCCACCGCGCCTGGCCCTATTATATTTTTAGAGGTGAGTTCCAGCTCTGTCACCCATGCTGGAGTGCAGTGGCACAATCATAGCTCACTGCAGTCTTGACCTCCTGGGTTCAAACTATCCTTTCACCTCACCCTTCTGAGTTGCTGGGATTACAGGTGTGCTCCCTTGCGCCCGGCTAACTTATTTTATTATTTATTTTTATTTTTAATAGACATGGGGTCTCGCTATGTTGCCCAGACTCCTGGCCTCAAGCAATCTTCCCATCTTGGCCTTCCAAACTGTTGGGGTTACAGGTGTGAGCCAGGGCACCCGACCTAAATTATTGTTACTATTATTGCTGCTGCTGTTGTGATTCTCGTGTTAAGAAGAGCGACAGATTGGGGAGCCGCCCCCAGAGGTGGAGGTGGAATTCGAACCACGGGCTGGACGCTGGAGCTCTCGCCTGCCTCGCTAAGGCGTCCTCCTCACTCTCCACCAGGGGGCGCCAGAGGCCGGGAGCCCGGTTTGGGGACCGGGACGAGGGGGGGCGCCCCGTCCCGCCCCTCCCTATCGTCCTCCCTCCCGTTCTCTCCGCTGCTCCGGGGCCCCACCCGGCTCAGACGGCTCCGGACGGGACTGCGAGCACAGGCCTCTCCAAGGGCGCCTCGGATCCCCGCGGGACCCCCGCGCCCAGCCCGCCCAGCCCGCCCAGCCCGCAGCAGCCGCCAGCGCGCCCCGTCGGTGAGTGCTCCCCGCACCGCAGCTGTGGCCTCCCGACCCCCGCCCGAGCCTGCCCTGGTTCCGCGTGCATGATCCCTGCTCCCCGCCACCCTGTCCCGATCTCTAACGGTCTCCCCAGGTGTCCCCCTGTCCCTTCCAGTCTGCACCAGTCCCCCTAGTCTGTAACCATGTATCCCACTCCCCCAGTCCCCCCACTCTTCCTACAGTCTTTCGCAGCCTCTCCCACCGCCCCAGTCTCCTCCATTTCTCCCAACGCCCCGCCCCACCCCACCTCGACACCCCTCCCCACCCCCCCGCAACACCCCTCCCTATCTCCTGGCTAGAAGATCCTCTCTGGGGTCTCCCTTCACGCCCTCATCCCTGTCGGTTAACTTGGTCCCTCCAGCCTCTCAAGAGCCCCTGTCCTGCCTCCAACTCCATCAGCCACTGCGTTCAGCCACCACCAGGCATTATCCCCGGCTCTCTCCCAGGGCCCATCCGGCCTGCGGCACCGCCCAGAGCCCTCTCCCTCTGCCCACATCCCAGATCCTGCCTCTCTTTTCCATTCCTGTGACTCCTTCACGGACTCCTTCTCCTTCTATGTCCCCCACCCCGTCACCACCCCTTTTAAAAGTCCCATGATTTTATGGATTTTAGCATATTTGATTCACAGTTATTTTGATGCTCAAATTGCTTCAATTTGGTCCGGTGGGAGCCGCTGCAAGCTGGGTCCTCTGTTCCTGAAACATCCCCTATCCGCCTCTGAGCACTTCCTCACAGTCTTACCCAGGCTCACTTGCCCCAGCCCTGGAACCCACCATTTCTCTAAGGAGTCCCGGGTTCTTTTAGTGGGGAATGGTATTTAGAGACTCCACTCCGACGATAAAGTTGGTTCTTTGAAAAGATCAGTAAAATCATAAGCATAAACAGAGACCAATCATGCCTGAAAAAAAAAAAAAAGAAAGAGAAAAGCAAAGACACACACATATGGCTGATATCAGGAATGAAAGACGGGACATCACTACAGACCCTACAGTGAATAAAAAGGTAGTAAGGGAGGGAAGAGAGAGAACACGGCCTTGGGGGGTGGGGTGCCCACTGCTCCTGCACTGGTCATTCTTTCCCTCCACAACTCAGATCTGTAGACCTGGGATAGGATTGCAAGCTCTGAGTTCAGGGTGCATCTTCTTTTTTCTCTTTTCTATTTTTTTTTTCTGTCACCAGGCTGGAGTGCAGTGGTGAGATTTTGGCTCACTGCAACCTCTGCCTCCCGGGTTCAAACGATACTCCTGTCTCAGCCTCCCCAGTAGCTGGGACTACAGGCGCCCACCACCACGCCCAGCTAATTTTTTGTATTTTTAGTAGAGACGGGGTTTCACCATGTTGGTCAGGCTGGTCTCGAACTCCTGACCTCGTGATCTGCCCGCCTCGGCCTCCCAAAGTGCTGGGATTACAGGCATGAGCCGCCTGCGCCCAGCCTGAGCATTTTCAAGCTAAGTGATTTGGGGTAGTTTATCTCTGTCTTCCTGAGCCTCCTTTGCCTTGTTAGAAAAGCAGGGATAACAGACTGACCTTACGGGGTTCCGAAGGTAAAGTCAGTTAGCACAGCCCCTCGCATGCAGGGGTCGTAAATGTTGCATTATTTTGCTTGTTAATACCCAAGGGCCCTCATGCCCTGGGTGCACCCAGGCCACCTTCTCAGCGCCATTTCTCACACCTCCTCTTTGTGCCCCTGTGTCTGGCCACCCATCCAGATGTTTCATGGCTCCCAACACATCAGGACCTCTCAGGCCACCGGGCCTTTGCACGCACTGTCCTCTCTGCCTTTTTTAAAAAATATATATATAGAGAGAGAGACAGGGTTTCACCATGTTGGTCAGGCTGCTCTCGAACTCCCGACCTCAGGTGATCAGCCTGCCTCAGCCTCCCAAAGTGCTGGGATTACAGGCATGAGCCACCGCGCCCGGTCTATCCTCTCTGCCTAAATGCCCTTATCTTGCCCACTCTTCACGGAGCAGCTCAAAAGTCAGTCCCGCCCAGAGTGGTACTGACGCTGTGGTCAGTTTCTCATGCCCTCCTCTGGATGTCTGCCATGTGTTCTGTCCTCACTGGGGGCTCTGGGTGGTTGGGGGATGATTTCGGGCTCTTTTCTGGGTCCATGGTGCCTGAAGCATGGAGTGAGGGATTTCAGTGAGCATGTGTCAGATGACGGAAGGGAGAAGGGAGGAAGAAATGAATGAAGGTGGCCGGAAGCGGTGGCTCACGCCTGTAATCCCAGCACTTTGGGAGGCCGAGGCGGGTGGATCACGAGGTCAAGAGATCGAGACCATTTCAATGGCCGAGATCGCGCCATTGCACTCCAGTCTGGGTAACAAGAGCGAAACTCCGTCTCAAAAAAAAAAAAAAGAAAGAAAAGAAATGAATGAAGGGATTAAGGAATCGTTTCTTCCGGCAGCTTCTGCATCCTTCTCCTGGTCCTTCTCTTGGTCTTCCACCGCCGCCATCCTTCTCCGACCAAATCACCGTCAGCCTCTCTCTTCCCCCAGCTGCTTCACTATCACCTCCCTCTTTTTTTGTTTTTTTTTTTTTTAGACGGAGCCTCACTCTGTCGAGTGCAGTGGCGGGATCTCGGCTCCCTACAACGTCTGCCTCCTAAGTTCAAGCGATTCTCCTGCCTCAGCCTCCCAAGTAGCTGGGACTACAGGCGTGTACCACCACGCCTGGCTAATTTTTTGTATGTTTAATAGAGACGGCATTTCACTGGGCAGGCTGGTGTCAAACTCCGGACCTCAGGAGGTCCACCCGCCTTGGCCTCGAAAGTGCTGGGATTACAGGTGTGAGCCACTGCGCTCAGCCTTTTTTTTTTTTTTTTTTTTTTGAGATGATGTCTCGCTCTGTAGCCCAGTACTGTCATAGCTCACCGCAGCCTTGAACTCCTGAGCTCAAGCAATCCTCCTGTCTCAGTCTCCCAAAGTGCTGGGACTACAGGCATGTACCACCATGCCCTGCTAATTATTAGTTTTTTGGTAGAGGTGGTTGGGGGGCGGGGTCTCACTATTTTACCCAGGCTAGTCTTGAACTGCTGATCTCAAGCAATCCTCCTGCCTCAGCCTCCCAAGATACTGGGATTGCAGGCATGAGCCACCATGCCTGGCCCAATTCCCATCTTCCTCCTACTCTGTGACCAGCCATTTGTGACCACAAATATCTGTGCTCCTCCTCCTCCTCCTCCACGCGTCCTGCCACGCAGACGTTCTACATCCAGTCCCCTTCCCTCCTCCTTGGCCCGGCAGCCCAGGCTCACGCCCTCCCCTCATCCCACAGGCAGTTCTTCACCGGCTCGTCTCTCCGTGAACCCCGTGGGCAGGCGCAGCCACCATGTTCAGCTGGCTGAAGCGGGGCGGTGCCCGGGGCCAGCAGCCTGAGGCCATCCGCACCGTGACCTCGGCCCTCAAGGAGCTGTACCGCTCCAAGCTGCTGCCGCTGGAGGAGCACTACCGCTTCGGGGCCTTCCACTCGCCCGCCCTGGAGGACGCAGACTTCGACGGCAAGCCCATGGTGCTGGTGGCCGGCCAGTACAGCACGGGCAAAACCAGCTTCATCCAGTACCTGCTGGAGCAGGAGGTGCCCGGCTCCCGCGTGGGGCCTGAGCCCACCACCGACTGCTTTGTGGCCGTCATGCATGGGGACACCGAGGGCACCGTGCCCGGCAACGCTCTTGTCGTGGACCCGGACAAGCCCTTCCGCAAACTCAACCCCTTCGGAAACACCTTCCTCAACAGGTGCACCAGCCAGGAGCCCAGGGCACACCCATCCCCCTCCCTCCCTCCCTCCCTTCCTCCCTTTCCTCCCTCTCTTCCCTTCCTCCCTTCCCTTCCCTCCCTTCCTCTCCCTCCCTTCCCCTTTCCTCCCTTCCCATCCTTCCCTCCGTCTTCCTCTTCCCCCCTCCCTCCCTTCCTCTTCCCCCCTCCCTCCCTTCCTTCTCTCCCTCCCTCCCCCTTCCCTCCCTTCCCTTCCCTCCCTCCTTCCTTCCCTCCCTCCCCTCCCTCCTTCCTTCCTTCCCTCCCTTCCCTCCCTCCTTCCTTCCTTTCCTTACCCTCTCCTCCCTCCCTCCTTCCTTCTTTCCTTCCTTTGCCAGGCTGGTCTCAAACTCCTGGCCTCAGGTGATCCACCCTCCTTGGCGTCCCAAAGTGCTGGGATTACAGGTGTGAGCCGCTGCACCCAGCCCTGGGGGTGCATCTTGCTGTCCCCCTTCTCTGTCCCCTCCCTGATGGTGTTTCCCTCCTTCTTAGCCCCGATTCCCTTCTCTCTACCCAACTCTCCCCAAGCCTCTCCGCTCTCTTCTCCAGGGGAGAGCTGAGGCTGGTGAAGTCAGCATGCCGGGGGCACATCCCAGCCAGCTGGGCGGCCTCAGGCAAATGACTTGGCCTCTTTGCCTCTCTTGTAGCCTCATCTGCAAAATGGGGATCAATCACCTTGGCCAACATGGTGAAACCCATCTCCACCAAAAATACAAAAGATGAGCCAGTCCTGGTGGTGGGCACCTATAATCCCAGCTACTCAGGAGGCTGAGGCAGGAGAATCCCTTAAACCCAGGAGGCGGAGGTTGCAGTGAGCTGAGATCGCACCATTGCACTCCAGTCTGGGTGACAAGAGCGAAACTGCATCTTAAAAAAATATATATATATATATAAAAGTGAACAGCACCTGGCACAGATTAAGTGCTCCCTGAACAGGAGTCATGGCTGGTGAGGGCTCTGAGACAGTCCTGGTCTCCCCATCTCTGTCTGGGGTCTTTCTTTGCCTGTACAGGATGCTCTGCCTGGGGCCCGAGTCCCTCCTCATGCTTTCCCTCCTCTGTCCTCCCCTGTGTTGACCCCAACCCTCCCTCTGCCTCCAGGTTCATGTGTGCCCAGCTCCCCAACCAGGTCCTGGAGAGCATCAGCATCATCGACACCCCGGGCATTCTGTCGGGTGCCAAACAGAGGGTGAGCCGAGGTGAGTGGGGCCAGACCCCAGGGTCTGAGGGAGGAGGGGCTGGGCCTGGACTCCTGGGTCTGAGGGAGGAGGGGCTGGGCCTGGACTCCTGGGTCTGAGGGAGGAGGGGCTGGGCCTTGACCCCTGGGTATGAGGGAGGAGGGCCTGGGGTCTGGACCCCTGGGTATGAGGGAGGAGGGCCTGGGGGCCTGGACCCCTGGGTCTGAGGGAGGAGAAGCTGGGGGCCTGGACCCCTGGGTCTGAGGGAGGAGAGGCTGGGGGCCTGGACCCCTGGGTCTGAGGGAGGAGAGGCTGGGGGCCAGGACCCCTGGGTCTGAGGGAGGAGGGTCTGGGGTCTGGACTCCTGGGTCTGAGGGAGGAGGGGCTTCGGTCTGGACCCCTGGGTCTGAGGGAGGAGGAGCTGGGGGACTGGACTCCTGGGTCTGAGGGAGGAGGGGCTGGGGTCTGGACCCCTGGGTCTGAGGGAGGAGGGGCTGGGGTCTGGACCCCTGGGTCTGAGAGAGGAGGGGTTGGGGTCTGGACCCCTGGGTCTGAGGGAGGAGGGCCTGGGGTCTGGATCCCTGGGTCTGAGGGAGGAGGGGCTGGGGTCTGGACCCCTGGGTCTGAGGGAGGAGGGGCTGGGGTCTGGACCCCTGGGTCTGAGGGAGGAGGGGTTGGGGTCTGGACCCCTGGGTCTGAGGGAGGAGGGGTTGGGGTCTGGACCCCTGGGTCTGAGGGAGGAGGGCCTGGGGTCTGGACCCCTGGGTCTGAGGGAGGAGGGCCTGGGGTCTGGACCCCTGGGTCTGAGGGAGGAGGGGCTGGGGTCTGGACTCCTGGGTCTGAGGGAGGAGGGTCTGGGGTCTGGACTCCTGGGGGTGAGGGAGGAGGGGCTGGGGTCTGGACTCCTGGGTCTGAGGGAGGAGGGGCTGGGGTCTGGACTCCTGGGTCTGAGGGAGGAGGGGCTGGGGGCCTGGACTGGGTCTGAGGGAGGAGGGCGGGGTCTCCGCTGGGACCTGGGCCTGTGTCCTCTGGCCCTGGCTGGCCGGGGCAGCTGCCAGGAGCTAGTGGAAGCCGTGACTGCTCCGTGCTGGCTGGCGCTGATGGAAGGGGGAGGTGTGTGGGTGACCACGTGGTGGGAGTGGGCAGGAGCGGCATGTCTGGGCAGTTGATTAGAATGGGGAGAGGTGAAGAGGGACAGGGATTCCGAGGCAATGAGGCAGCAGTGCAGGGAGACACAGGCCCAGAGGCGAGGCAGCACCGAGGCTGGGCCCTGAGACCTCCTGGCTCCACGTCTGGGCCACAGATGGGGCTGAGAAGGGGATGGGAGGGGAATCTGGGTGGGGGCCAAGGCCGGGCCTGGAATTTATAAACAGCTGTTCGAGGAGAGCGGGGGGTTGGATTCCAGCAGGGGCCTCCGGGTGCGCGGAGCCCCACCACCCCTCCCCGCCCAGCTCTGCATCTGTGTCCCCCACCCCCCACGGGCCGGAACTGGGGCAAAGGAGGCGGCCATGTGGGTCAGAGGGGATGGGAGGCCCCAGCAAGGAGGCTGGGCCTGGGGTGCGGTGGGGGCGCCGGGGGTGAGCGTGTCCCTGGCCTCCGTCCAGAGGCCCCACGGGAGAAAGGCAGGAGGCAGCTGCAGAAACCATTGGGAGGACGCGCTGCCTGCCAAGGGGTGGAATTCCTGGGGCTCCCACCGCAGGGCCTGGGCCTGGGACAGCAGGACCGACCGAGTGGCTCTCTCGGCCTGGGCAGGGGTGCGGGCAGGGGGCGGTGGTGGGTGCTTGGGGAGTGGGGAACGGTGTCTCCTTCCCTGGCCTTGAGGGCAGAGGAAGAGGAGGAGAGAGTGTCCATCTGTTGGTGTGTGTGTGTGTGTGACTTGGTGCATATCTTGGGAAAGTGTGTCATTGTGAGCATACAGCTGGGTGTGGTGGTTCCTCGGGTTTGCCTGTAGCCGTGGACGTGCCTCATCCGGGCCATGGCTCTGAGGTTGTGTGACTTCAAACTGTGTACATGCCTGTGTGTGTGTGTGTGTGTGTGTGTGTGTGTGTGTTGTGTGTGTGCGCGTGCACCTCTGTGCAGGTCCCAGATTGTGAACACGGGTGTGTCTGGGAGCCTGTATCTTGTAGTAATTGGCTATATTTGTGTCCGGGTCTGTGCCTCTGTGTGTGTGTGTGTGTGTGTGTGTGTGTGTGTGCGCGCGTGCACCTCTGTGCAGGTCCCAGATTGTGAACACGGGTGTGTCTGGGAGCCTGCATCTTGTAGTAATTGGCTATATTTGTGTCCGGGTCTGTGCCTCTGTGTGTGTGTGTGTGCGCGCGCGTGCACGTGTGAGCTCACGTGTGAGGCTGCCTCTTCATGCAAGATCTGTAAACACATGTGTGATTGTAGCATAGTGAATCCCTCCAATCTGGGCTCTGCTACTTTTATTTATTGATTTCCTGCTACTTTTAAACTGTGGGACCTTGGGCAAGCCACTTAACCTCTCTTTGCCTCAATTTTCTTATCTGCAAAATGAGAAAACATATAGGCCGGGTGCAGTGACTCATGCCTGTAATCCCAGCACTTTGGCTGAGGCAGGCAGATCATCTGAGGTCAGGAGTTCGAGACCAGCCTGGCCAACACGGTGAAACCCTGTCTCTACTAAAAATACAAAAATTAGCCTGGCATGGTGGCACGTACCTATAATCCCAGCTACTCGGGACCCTGAGGCGGGAGAATCGCTTGAACCTGGGAGGCGGAGGTTGTAGTGAGCTGACATCACGCCATTGCACTCCAGCCTGGGTGACAAAAACAAAAAACAAAAACCACAGTGGGAATGATAACACTGGGAGCCTCATAGTTGCCGAAGGGTTAGTTAAAAAACATAACAAAGCACTCAGAACAGTGTGCGTGCACACAGTAGGTGCTATGGAAGTGCCAGCGATGCCTGTTTTTCTTGGGCGAGTGTCATCGTGGACCCTTCCTGCCACGTCTCCATCCCACACTGACTCAACCCCTCTCCCTCCTTCCCTCCCCGCCCCATGAGACACACTTTCCAAATCTGGGACAGTGTGTGTGTTCTCGGAGACACCGGGAGGGAGAGGGGATCCAGCTGCTGTCCCTCCAGTGACCTGGGCCTTCCTCCCCCAAACGATGCCCCCCCCACCCCCAGCCCAACCTCCTTGACGCCCTCAGGGAGGCTGCTTCCCCCCAGGCAGGATGGGCACGATCACCAGCTCTCCAGAGGAGCATAGAGACCCAGGGGGCTCCTCTTCTTTCGCCTGTTATCTGTGTGTCTTGAGTAAGTCCCCTGACTTCTCTGTGCCTCAGTTTCCTCATCTGGAAAATGGGGTCAGAACAGCATCCACCTCCTGGGGTTGTCCTGAAGAGTCACTGACTGAATTTTATCTGGAGGGCATGAAGTCGGTAATTTGGTAATTCGGTAATTCGGGCAGCTCCCTGTTCTGCCAGTTAACTCTTTGTCCTCTGGGTCCACACTCTGCATTCCCTCATCCAGGAAGTCATCCCTGACTCCCCAGGCTTGGAACTGGGTCAGGCACTGGTCCTGGGCTCCCACAGCTCCCTGGCGCCCCCTGCCCATCCCAGCCTGATCACTCAGGGGCCAGGTCTGTGTCCCCAGTGGGCTGAGAGCTGTAAGGACAGGGCCGGGACTGCCTCAGCCTCCACACACACGGCAGGTAGTGCAGGGGGTGCTTCCTGAGTGGATCCCCGTGGGTGACGTCACGATGACTTGCTGAGCGCTTACTGTGCATCCAGCACTATTTTTTAAAAACAGTTTCATTGAGGTTTAACTAACGCGCCACTAAAGCTCAACCATTTTTTTTTTTTTAAAGAGACAAGGTCTTGCTCTGGCGCAAATTAACATCTGCTGTGGCAAGAGCCCAGCCGTCCAGCATGAACTCTAACTGCTGGATCGTGGGGAGATCCAACAGGTCCTGGAGAGAGGAGTTGGGGTGATAGAGGCGTGTGGCAGTCTGGGGGCTTCCACAGAAGCACAGGGGATCTCAGGAAACATGTCTGTATTTTTTTTTCTTTTTTACAACATGTCTGTATTTTTAACAACCTACAAATACGTACCAACCAATAATATCTGCCTAATGAATGAGCGAACGAAAAAACGAAGGCTCATGCCTGTAATCCCAACGTTTTGGGAGGCAGAGGCAGTAGGATCGCTTGAACTCAAGAGTTTGAGAGCAGGCGGGGTAACATAGTGAGACTCCATCTCTACAAAAAAAAAAAAACAAAAACCCCAAAACCAATTAGCCAGATGTGGTGACACACACCTGCAGTCTCAGCTACTGGGGAGGCCGAGGTGGGAGGATTGCCTGAGCTCTTGGAGATGAAGTTTGCAGAGAGGCGTGATCCTGCCATTGCACTCCAGCAAAGAAAAGGAGGATGGACAGGGCGCGGTGGCTCACGCCTGTAATCCCAGCACTTTGGGAGGCCAAGGCTGGAAGATCACAAAGGTCAAGAGATTGAGACCATCCTGGCCAACATGGTGAAACCCTGTCTCTACTAAAAATACAAAAATTAGCCGGGTATGGTGGCGCACGCCTGTAATACCAGCTACTCAGGAGGCTGAGGCAGGAGAATCACTTGAACCCGGGAGGCGGAAGTTGCAGTGAGTCGAGATCGCGCCGCTGCACTCCAGCCTGGCAACAGAGTGAGACTTCATCTCAAAAAAAAAAAAAGAAAAAAAAGCAAGGGTGGGGTGATTGCCCCCTGTAGCTAGATGGCTTGAGGGGCTGGGTCCAGAGTTAGGGAGGAGATTGTGGGGCCTGGGAAGCCGGAGCAGCGGTACCCACTGAGGGCGTTGGCTGTTTTGCCCAGACAGGATTTGAACAGCCAACCACGTGAACCTCTTTACAGTGCAATATGCAAGAGAATGGCTGGAGGGTGGGGGTCTGACCTCTGCCCCTTGCGCCTGTCTCCCCACTCCCTTGCCAGGCTACGACTTCCCGGCCGTGCTGCGCTGGTTTGCGGAGCGCGTGGACCTCATCATCCTGCTCTTCGACGCGCACAAGCTGGAGATCTCGGACGAGTTCTCCGAGGCCATCGGCGCGCTGCGGGGCCACGAGGACAAGATCCGCGTGGTGCTCAACAAGGCCGACATGGTGGAGACGCAGCAGCTGATGCGCGTCTACGGCGCGCTCATGTGGGCGCTGGGCAAGGTGGTGGGCACGCCCGAGGTGCTGCGCGTCTACATCGGCTCCTTCTGGTCCCAGCCCCTCCTCGTGCCCGACAACCGGCGCCTCTTCGAGCTGGAGGAGCAGGACCTCTTCCGCGACATCCAGGGCCTGCCCCGGCACGCCGCCTTGCGCAAGCTCAACGACCTAGTGAAGAGGGCCCGGCTGGTGCGGGTGAGTAGTCTCGGGGGCTGGGCGCGCATTCTGGGAGGAGGGCGCAGGGGGAGCCCCTGCCTTTCCTTAGTCCTCCCCTACCAGTGCTGCGAGTCCTTGACTTACCAGTGCCCAGATCCGTTTTCTTGAAGTTGGGTCATTCTGGCGCGGAGTGGAGCGGGGAGGGGAAATTGCACGCAGGCTCATTCCTCAGCCTTTCCATTTCTGTGTCAAATTCCTGTCTCCCTGGCTTCTCTGTCCTGATATTTCTTCTCTTCTTTCTTCTTCTCATCCTCCTCCTCCTTCTTCCTCTTGCTCCTCCCCCTTCCTCCTTCTCCTCCTCCCTTCTAATACTCTCTCCCTTCCTCCCTCCTCCCTTTCTCCTTCCTTCCATCCTCTTTCCTTCCCTCTTATTCCTTTTTTTTTTTTTTTAAGATGGGGTCTTGCTCTGTTACCCTGGCTGGAGTGCAATGATGCAATCACAGCTCACTACAGCCTGGAACTCCAGTGCTCAAGGGATCCTCCCTCCTCAGCCTGCCCCAAGTAGCTGGAGCCACAGGCACATGCCACCACACCCAGCTCATTTTTTATTTTTTGTAGAGATGGGGTCTTGCTATGTTGCCCAGGCTGGTCTAGAACTCCTGCCCTCAAGTGATCCAACTCCCTTTGGCCTTCCAAAGTGCTGGGATTACAGGCATAGCTGTATTGAATTTTTGAGATTCCTATAAAATATAGACATACCAATACTCATTATTCTACCCTCCTTGTTTGTTTTTTGATAATTTATAAGATTGTGGCTCAAAGGTTCTCAAATTCATTGGTTTATTCCACAAATATTTCTTTCCTCCTCCTCCTCCTCCTCCTCCTCCTCTTCTTCTTCCTCCTCCTCCTCTTCTTCCTCCTCCTCCTCCTCCTCCTCCTCCTCCTCCTCCTCCTCTTCTTCTTCTTCTTCTTCTTCTTCGAGATGGACTTTCATTCTCATTGCCTCAGCTGGAATGCAATGGTGTGATCTTGGCTCACCGCTACCTCCACCTCTGGGGTTCGAGCCATTCTCCTGCCTCAGCCTCCGGAGTAGCTGGGATTACAGGCACACACCACCATGACTGGCTAATTTTGTATTTTTAGTAGAGATGGGGTTTCACCATATTGGTCAGGCTGGTAACCTGAAGTCCAACTCCCTATCTCAGGTGATCCACCCGTCCTGGCCTCCCAAAGTGCAGGGATTACAGGCATGAGCCACTGTGCCCCACCCACAAATATTTCCTGAATGCTTTCTGTACACATGGTGCTGGCACTGGGGATGGAGGGAACAGACGAGGGTTTGGCCCTCCTGGAGCTCATCTTTTTTAAAATTTTTGTTAATTGAGCTGGGCGTGGTGGCTCATGCCTGTAATCCCAGCACTTTGGGAAGCTGAGGTGGGCGGATCACCTGAAGTCAGGAGTTCGAGACCAGCCTGACCAATATGGTGAAACCCGGTCTTAAAAAAAAAATTTATTTATTTATTTATTTATTTTTAAGCTGGTCAAATTTAGTAGTGGGGGCAGGGGAGGCTGCATGCCAACTTTAGTGACACTCAAACTAATAAGTTCTGATAACCAAGGCTGGGCACAGTGCCTCACTCCTGTAATCCCAGCACTGTGGGAGGATGGCTGGAGCCCAGGCATTGGAGACCAGCCTGGGCAACATAATGAGACCCCATCTCTATTTAAAAAAAAAAAGCCAGCCATGGTGGCTCACGCCTGTAATCCCAGCACTTTGGGAGGCCGAGGTCGGCAGATCATGAGGTCAGGAGATCGAGACAATCTTAGCCAACATGGTGAAACCCCGTCTCTACTAAAAATACAAAAATTAGCCAGGTGTGGTGGCCCGTGCCTGTAATCTCAGCTATTCAGGAGGCTGAGGCAGGGGATTCCCTTGAACCCAGGAAATGGAGGTTGCAGTGAACAGAGATCATGCCACTGCACTCCAGCCTGGGTGACAGTACAAGACTCTGTCTCAAAAAAAAAAAAAAGATGAATTTTTCCATCTTAGGCGCTTCACACCACCCGTCTCCGGTGACACCTGTGCGATCGTGGCCACAGGCTGTCTCCTTCCCTCACTCCCATCTCTGTTCTCATCTCCCCTTCCCTTCCCATCATCCCCTGCACTTCACACTGGTGGCCTCGTCCTGCCCTGGGTCCAGTGTGCTTGCAGGTCCCTCCTCCTGGAAGCCTCTTCTGCCTTCTTCCCCCTCCCACCTGGCCATCCCCAAGGCACACTCACTCCTCACCCCTTTCAAGGCTCTGCTCAAATGCTCCCCTCTCAGGAAAGCTGTCCCTGCCTCCTTTGAATGAATATAACCCCCCACATGGGCCCTTCTTTACTCCAACACTGTTGCTGTTTTCTTTTCTTTTTTTTTTTTTTTGAGACAGAGTCTTGCTCTGTTGCCCAGGCTGGAGTGCAGTGGCATGATCTCGGCTCACTGCAACATCTGCCTCACGGGTTCAAGCGATTGTCCTGCCTCAGCCTCCAGAGTGGATTACAGGTGCTCACCACCACAGCCTGGCTAATTTTTTTTTTTTTTTTTTTTTTAAGATGGGGTTTCACCATGTTGGTCAGGCTGATCTTGAACTCCTGACCTCAGGTGATCTGCCCGCCTCAGCCTCCCACAGTGCTGGAATTACAGGCAAGAGCTACCTCGCCCTGCCAATGAGGGCTCTTGGAATTCCTTCACTGATTTATACCCAGCGCCCGGAACAGAATTGGTGCTCTGTAAATATTTATTGAATGAATGACATTGAACAAACAGCAGCATTGAACAAAATCTCCTCTATGCCTGGCCTGGTGTTGGGTGGTGCGGGGACACAGCAGTGACCACTGTGGTTCCAGCTCTGTCCTGCTCGGGCTCCCAGTCCTAGTAACGAAGGCAGTTCCAGGGCTCTGTGCTGGCTGGGGGTCCTGGAGCGGAGACAGATCCATCCCCACACAATGATGACGCGTGTGGTCAGAGCTGGGGCAGTGTAGCTGGGGGAGTCAGAGAGGGCTTCTTGGGAGGAGAGGGCATCTGAGGGAAGACATCAGTGTTGATCCCAGTGTAGACAGCGTGCCGAACTCAATTAGAGGCTGAGGCTGTGGTTGAGATCAGACCACAGGAGGTGGTGTGCGCTGTGTAGGGGAATCTGTGCTTTGTCTTAAGGGCACTGGGGAGCCACAGAAGGATTCGGAGCAGGAAAAGGAGGTAATTAGACACAAGCGACCTTTTGGAGGTTAGATTCGAGGCAGGTGAGTTTAGGGCATTCCTGACCAGGGAAAAGGCTGGAGGTTCCTGGATCAGGACAGGCCTTGGGGAGGGAGAGGAGAAAGGAGCGTGCCACTTCCAGAATGATTTTGGAGGCATTCACAGGGGAGACTGCCAGGGTGGAGGCAGGGCAGGAAGCTGGGCAGGCAGGGAGGCCCAGAACGTTCTGGGGGGTGGAGGAGCCTGAGGTGTTGCTTTAAGGAGCAGGGAGAGTGGGTGAGTCAGAGTCCCCACCCCCACCCCAGGAATCCTCCTTCAAAGGGAGCGGCCCAGTGTGGATGGCGCTGCCACTCCTGGAACTTCGGAATTCACCTTGGCCCCTCCGCCCACGCGGCTCTGGAGTGTCCGTCTCTTTCTATCAGTCCTGTTTCTACCTCTCTCTCAATCTCTTTCTTCTCCATTTTTACCTTCTCTTTTATTCTAACTCCCTTTCCTTCTCTTTCTCACCCTTTCTGTCTCCTCCTGTCTCTCCATCTCTCCCCCCACCCTCTCCCTGCCTTCCTCCGGGTCTGGCTCAGATTTCCCTAGGTTCGTTCCTGCGGGTCCCTTGGGGGGAATCTGGAGCCCAGGGCCCCAGGGACAGAGGGGCGGGGCCGGGCCAGACACCTGGTGCCCCCGCCAGGCTGGAGGCGGCTCCGGAAACCCAGACAAACCCCGGTGTCAGGGACCCAGCCCCGGCCCAGGCCGCCCTCCCACCTTATCTCTTCCTGGCACCTTCCCCTGCTTCCTCTCTGGAAAAGCCATCAGCGCCCTCCGGCCTCCCCGCCTCTGGTCCCCATGGAGCCGCCCTTCGGCCCCGCCCCCTGGCTCCATTGGCCCGCTCTCGCAGGTCCCGCCCCCAGCCCGGCCACACCCTTGCCGTGACTGGTCCTTCAGACCCAAAGGCACTTCCTCCCCCTCTTCCTGCAGGTTCATCCGTGGCTCCCCAGTGCCGCTCAGGACACAGGAGCTTGGCATTCAGGGTCTGCTGTGGCCAAGGCCCACTGCCCCTCCCCCCATCTCTGCTCCTCACGTATGAGTCTGCCACACTTGGTCGCCACCAACAATTGCCCCACTGTTAACTTCCCCTCGTCCTCTCCTTCAAAGCTCCAGGCCCTCTGGGACTCTCTGGGAGGAGATAATCGCCCTCCTCCCAGTGCCTCAGTTTCCCTGTCTGTACGATGGAGGGTGTGGACGAATCCTCCCTCTGGCTGTCGGTCTTTCGGTTGAAGTGATAGCTGCTAGGAGGGGCGATTTTATGACGCCAAGGCCAAGATCTTGGAAGGGTCAGATTCTAAAGAGGCCAAGATGCCCTGAACTGTCAGACCAAACTCCCCGCAGTGGCCGAATGACATTGATTCAGCAGTGGCCGAGCGCAGGCAGCACTCTATTAGACTCTGGAGCTGCAGCAGGGAACAAAGATAAATTCCTTTTCTCGTAGAATTACTTGTTACTGGGGAAGCAGACATTGAACAAATCAATGGTTATAAAGAAAAATGAAGCAGAGGAAAGGGGGGCTGGCGAGGGACTATTTTAGGGCAGTCTGAAGGAGAGGAAGGGGTGAGCCAGTGGCGATTGGGTGGAAGAGCAGTGCTTGCGGTGAGAACAGCATGTTCAAAGGCCCTGGGGCAGCCATGTGCTTGATGTGCTCGAACTGAGAGCCCAGTGGGGCTGGAGACAGGGTGGTTGTGGATGGTGGAGGAGATAAGGATTTAGAGCCAGCCAGGGGCCACCAGCATTCTCAGAATTCTAAATCTATGATTCTTTAAAAGATTTTTTTTTGTTTTTGAGATGGAGTCTTGCTCTGTTGCCCAGGCTGGAGTGCAGTGGTGTGATCTCAGCTCACTGCAACCTCCACCTCCCGAGTTCAAGTGATCCTCCTGCCTCAGCCTCTTGAGTAGCTGGGATTACAGGCATGCACCAATGCACCCAGCTAATTTTTGTATTTTTAGTAGAGATGGGGTTTTACCATGTTGGCCAGGCTGGTCTTGAACTCCTGACCTCAGGTGATCCACCCACCTTTGCTTCCCAAAGTGCTGGGATTACAGGCATGAGCCACCGTGCCTGGCCCACAATCTTTTAAATTATTGAAAAATAAATATGTCAGAATAATGAATATTGGAATGTCTATATTTTATAGGAAGCTCAAAAATCAAATATTGCTCATGCCTGTAATCGTAGCACTTTGGGAGGCCAAGGCGGAAGAATCACTTGAGGGCAGGAGTTTGATACCAGCCTGGGTAACATAGCAAGACCTTGTCTCTACAAAAATTTTTAAAACATTAGCTGGGCATGGTGGTGCATGCCTATAATCCCATCCAGTTGCAGGGACTGAGGGAGGATCACTTGAGCCCAGGAGTTTGAGACTGTAGTGAGCCCTGATGTTGCCACTGCACTCTAGCCTGGGTGACAGAGCGAGACTTTGTCTCTAAAAATATGAATAAATAGCCGGGCATGGTGGCTCACGCCTATAATCCCAGCACTTTGGGAGGCTGAGGTGGGTGGATCACGAGGTCAAGAGATCGAGACCATCCTGGTCAACATGGTGAAACTCCGTCTCTACTAAAAATACAAAAATTAGCTGGGCATGGTGGTGCGTGCCTGTAGTCCCAGCTACTCAGGAGGCTGAGGCAGGAGAATTGCTTGAACCCAGGAGGCGGAGGTTGCGGTGAGCCAAGATCGCACCATTGCACTCCAGCCTGGGTAACAAGAGCGAAACTCCATCTCAAAAAAAAAAAAAAAAAAAAGAATAAATAGGTTGGGCATGGTGGCTCATGCCTGCAATCCCAGCACTTTGGGAAGTTGAGGCGGGCAGATCACCTGAGGTTGGGAGTTTCAGACCAGCCTGACCAACATGGAGAAACCCTGTCTCTACTAAAAATACAAAATTAGCTGGGCGTGGTGGCTCATGCCTGTAATCCCAGCTACATGGGAGGCTGAGGCAGGAGAATCAATTGAACCCGGGAGGCAGAGGTTGCAGTGAGCCAAGATTGCTCCGTTGCACTCCAGCCTGTGCAACAAGCGTAAAACTCCGTCTTTAAAAAAAAAAAATTGTGTCTCCAAGGTCCCCAAGTTCATTGGTTTATTCCACAAATATTTCTTGAGTGCTTTCTGTACACATTGTACCAGTGCTGGAGACGGAGGGAACAGACAAGTTTCCAGCCCTTCTGGGGCTCTTTTTTTTTTCTTCTCTTTCTCATTTTTTGAGATGAGGTCTTGCTCTGTCACCCAGGCTGGAGTGCAGTGGTGCGATCATGGCTCACTGCAGCCTTGACCTCCCTGGCTTCCGTGATCCTCCCATCTCAGCCTCTCGAGTAGAGGTTAATAGAGAAGGGCAGTAAATCAAGTTATTATTTGCACCACTGCACTCCAGCCTGGGTGACACAGCAAGACCCTGTCTCAAAAAAAAAAAAAAGAAAAGAAAAAGAAAAGAAAAGTAAGGGAGAGATGAAGGAGGAGGCAAAAGGGACTCATTGATAGGTGGGATGGGGCTAGTAAACAGGAGGAAGAATAAAAAATCAAATCAAGAATGATTTCTAGAGCTGGGCACTGTGGCTCCCGCCTGTAATCCCAACACTTTGGGAGGCCACGGTGGGTGGATTGCCTAAGGTTAGGAGCTCAGCCTGGTCAACATGGAGAAACCTACCCGGTCTCTCAAAAAAATTAGCCGGTGTGGTGGCGCACACCTGTTAACCCCCACTACTTGGGAGGCTGAGGCAGGAGAATTGCTTGAACCTGGGAACTGGAGGTTGCAGCGAGCCGAGATTGCGCCACTGCACTCCAGCCTAGGCAACAGAGCGAGACTCCATCTCAAAAGATAAAAAAGAAAAGAAAAGAAATTCAAATTCTCACGTCCCAGCCCAAAGCAAGTGAACTGGAATCTCTGGGAGTGGGGCTGGTAACCTGTGGGTTTCTTTTTTTGTTTTTGAGACAGTCTCGCTCTGTCACCAGGCTGGAGTGCAGTGGTGCCATGATCTTGGCTCACTGCAACCTCTGTCTCCAGGTCCAAGCGATTCTCCTGCCTCAGCCTCCTGAGTGGCAGGGAGTACAGGCGCGCACCACCATAGCTAGCTAATTTTTTTGCATTTATAATAGAGACAGGGTTTCACCATGCTGACCAGGCTGGTCTTGAACTCCTAACCTTGTGATCCGCGGGCCTCGGCCTCCCAAAGTGCTGGAATTACAGGCGTGAGCCACCGCGCCCAGCCCGGGCAACCTGTGTTTTAACAAGCACCCCCCGGGGGACCTTGATGCAGGCTCAGGTGGGCACTCTTCCCGCAGGTTCACGCTTATATCATCAGCTACCTGAAGAAGGAGATGCCCTCTGTGTTTGGGAAGGAGAACAAGAAGAAGCAGCTGATCCTCAAGCTGCCCGTCATCTTCGCTAAGATTCAGCTGGAGCATCACATCTCCCCTGGGGACTTCCCTGATTGCCAGAAAATGCAGGTGGGAAGCTGCCCTGGACCGGGTAGTTGGGGGCGGTGATGAGAAGGTTGGCTTCTGGAAGCTCTGAGATGGGACCTCAAAAGCCGGAGGGATGGATGGCAGGTTCTGGAAAGCACCTCCCTCAAATAGTTCCGTGGAAGCATGGTTTTATGAGTCAGGCTAGGGGAGTGAAGAGAAAACCCAAAATAACTGGCTAAATTAAGATGAAGGCTTTTTTCTTTCCTTCATCCATAAAAGTTCCAGAAAGTGGTCTGGGACTGTTTTGGTGCTTTACAGAGCCAGAGATCTAGTCCCCTTCTGTCTTATTTGTCTTCCATGCCTGGCCTCCAGGCCCAAGGAACCTCATGGTACAAAAGGGCTGTCAATGCTCCAGCCATTGTACCTGTATTCCAGCAAGAAGTTGGGAAGCGGAAGAAAATGTACAGTCTCTCTCTTTTTTTTTTAAGACAAAGTCTCACTGGGCGCGGTGGCTCACGCCTGTAATCCCAGCACTCTGGGAGGCTGAGGCAGGTGAAACACGAGGTCAAGAGATCGAGACCATCCTGGTCAACATGGTGAAACCCCGTCTCTACTAAAAATACAAAAAATTAGCTGGGCATGGTGGTGCGCGCCTGTAATCCCAGCTACTCAGGAGGCTGAGGCAGAAGAATTGCCTGAACCCAGGAGGCAGAGGTTGCGGTGAGCCGAGATCGCGCCATTGCACTCCAGCCTGGGTAACAAGAGCGAAACTCCGTCTCAAAAAAAAAAAAAAAAAAAAAAAGACAAAGTCTCGCTTTGTCACTCAGTCTAGAGTGCAGTGGCGCGATCTCTGCTCACTGCAGCCTCCCCCTCTCGGGTTCAAGCTATTCCCCTGCCCCAGCCTCCTGAGTAGCTGGATCACAGGTGAGCGCCATCACATCCAGCTAATTTTTGTATATTTAGTAGAGATGGGGTTTCACCATGTTGGCCAGGCGGGTCTCGAACTCCTGACCTACTGATCCGCCCACCTCAGCCTCTCAAAGTGCTGGGATTACAGGCGTAAGCCACTGCGCCAGGCCCGAAAAGTGTACAGTCTCTTTAAGAACACTTTCTGTTTATTTTCATTTATTTATTTTTTAGAGACTTAAATATTTATGTTTGTAAATATTTGAAATATACACTGCTGGGCACAGTGGCTCACGCCTGTAATCCCAGCACTGTGGGCTGCTGAGGCAGGCGGATCACCTGAGGTCAAGAGTCACTTTGTGCCAGAGCAGCTGTAGGGGTGGGCGTGTTGTCACGCTGCTTCTCACACGGGCAACTCTAAGTTGCCTGCAAAAGGTGGATTCCTTTCACGGCCCTATGTGAATTTCCTGAGCCGAGGCGCACGGGCCAGCTGATCAGGACTCTGAAGGGGTGGGGCTCCTAGGTTGCAACCTGGATTCCCTGGCAGCCAGGGTATGACCAAGTCCGAGTGCACTGAGGCAAGCACAGGTTACACGTGCAGCTTCTACTGTTCGCCTGTTCAATACGGCAGCCGTTCACCACGTGGACTTATTTACATTAGTTAAAATAAATAAAATACAGGCCAGATGCAGTGGCTCACTCCTATAATCCCAGCACTTTGGGAGGCTGAGATAGGAGGATCACCTGAGGTCAGGAGTTCGAAACCAGCCTGGCCAACATGGTGAAACCCCATCTCTACTAAAAATGCAAAATTAGCCGGGCGTGCTGGCGGGTACCTATAATCTCAGCTACTGTCAAGGCTGAGGCAGGGAGAATGGCTTGAACCTGGGAGGTGGAGGTTGCAGTGAGCAACCTCTCCGTGGGGAGGGGGTGGTCCCAGGAAGCCTTGATAATCTGATCATTCCAAACCTCACCTCCAAATCTGGCGGCCAGCACTCAGCCCTTTCTGCGTGGTGTGGTAGCACAGTGGCAGGAATCAAGCTTCCTTAACTTGCCTTTTTACTCCCCTCTCCCTGCCTTTTTTTTTTGAGACAAAGTGTTGCCCGGTCACCCAGGCTGCAGTGCAGAAGCGCTATCTTGGCTCACTGCAGCCTCCACCTCCTGAGGTTCAAGCGATTCTCCTGCCTCAGCTTCCCAAAGTAGTTGGGACTGCAGGTGTGCACCACTATGCCTGGCTAATTTTAATTCAGAAATAGGGTTTTGAGGCTGGGCGCAGTGGCTCATGTCTGTAATCACAGCACTTTGGGAAGCTGAGGGGGGTGAATCGCCTCAGGTCAGGAGTTCAAGAGCAGCCTGGCCAACATGGGGAAACCCCATCTCTACTAAAAATACAAAAATCAGCCGGGTGCGGTGGCTCACGCCTGTAATCCCAGCACTTTGGGAGGCCGAGGCGGGTGGATCACGAGGTCAAGAGATAGAGACCATCCTGGTCAACATGGTGAAACCCCGTCTCTACTAAAAATACAAAAAATTAGCTGGGCATGGTGGTACGTGCCTGTAGTCCCAGCTACTCAGGAGGCTGAGGCAGGAGAATTGCTTGAACCCAGGAGGCAGAGGTTGCAGTGAGCCGAGATCGTACCATTGCACTCCAGTCTGGGTAACAAGAGCGAAACTCCATCTCAAGAGGAAAAAAAAAAAATACAGAAATTAGGCCAGGCACGGTGGCTCATGCCTGTAATCCCAGCACTTTGGGAGGCCAAGGCGGGTGGATCACCTGAGGTCAGGAGTTCAAGACTAGCCTGACCAACATGGAGAAACCCCATCTCTACTAAAAATACAAAATTAGCCGGGCATGGTGGTACGTGCCTGTAATCCCAGCTACTTGGGAGGCGGAGGCAGGAGAATCACTTGAACCTGGGAGGCGGAGGCTGCAGTGATCACACCACTGCACTCCAGCTTGGGTGACAAAGGAAGACTCTGTCTCAAAAGAAACAAACAACAACAAAAAACCCACAACAGCTGCCCCCCCCACCCCAAGCTTTCCCAGTGTCCTGGTTCCACCTTGCAGCTTGAGGGCCTCAGGGAGGGCACTGCCTGAATTCTGGGGGTCCCTGTCCCCACCACAGGAGCTGCTGATGGCACATGACTTCACCAAGTTTCACTCACTGAAGCCGAAGCTGCTGGAGGCGCTGGATGAGATGCTGACACACGACATTGCCAAGCTGATGCCCCTCCTGCGGCAGGAGGAGCTGGAGAGTACGGAGGTGGGCGTGCAGGGGGGCGCTTTCGAGGGCACCCACATGGGCCCGTTCGTGGAGCGGGGGCCTGACGAGGCCATGGAGGACGGCGAGGAGGGCTCAGATGACGAGGCTGAGTGGGTGGTCACCAAGGACAAGTCCAAGTACGACGAGATCTTCTACAACCTGGCGCCTGCTGACGGCAAGCTGAGCGGCTCCAAGGCCAAGACCTGGATGGTGGGGACCAAGCTCCCCAACTCGGTGCTGGGGCGCATCTGGAAGCTGAGCGATGTGGACCGCGACGGCATGCTGGATGACGAGGAGTTCGCGCTGGCCAGCCATCTCATTGAGGCCAAGCTGGAGGGCCACGGGCTGCCCACCAACCTGCCCCGTCGCCTGGTGCCACCCTCCAAGCGGCGTCACAAAGGCTCTGCTGAGTGAGCCGGTGCACATCCCCCATGGCCCTGCTGTGGCTCCCCAGCTCCAGTCGGCCGCACGCACACCCCCGCCCAGGCTCACTCATGCCCTCCCTGCCCTCCCTACCCAGCTGCAAGGACCGGGGGAGTCTCCCTCCCCACTACCGCCAGGTACCCCAGTAGAAGCATTTAGAGGGGACCACGGGAGGGACAAGGCTTCTCTGTCCGTCCTTCACACCTCCAGCCTCATGTTCACTTAGGCACATCACACAGACACTAGCACGTGCAGGCATCCATTCATCCATTGTTCGAGCACCTACTATGTGCCCAGCCCTGTTCTAGGCACCGGGCATTACCATAGACAAATATGTCTGCCCTTGTGGAAGCCGACATTCCCAGGAGAGGGCACCTACATGGTCATGTCACGTAAACACACACTCATTCCTAGCAGGACCCCGGCCCCTCCCCAGGGGGAGCAGCCCTGTGGTTGAAATGACTAACAGATACACAGACCCCTTTCTGCTCCACTTCCTCCTGCCCAGTCAGGCAAGAACCCCAACCCATTCCATCACATCCTCAGGTCTCGGGACCATGGGGGGCTCAGAGGGGAGACACAGCCTCCTGTTTCCTCAGATGGGCCTCTCCAAAACCCCTCACTTTGCTTAGGGAAAGCCCCCAATTCTGTCCACACCCATTTCTTTTCTTTTCTTTTTTTTGAGAGGGAGTCTCGAACTGTTGCCCAGGCTGGAGTGCAGTGCTGAGATCTTGGCTCACTGCAACCTCTGCCTTTTGAGTTCAAACAGTTCTCCTGCCTCAGCCTCCCAAGTAGCTGGGATTACAAGTGTTTGCTAATTTTCTTTTCTTTTTCTTTTTTTTTTTTTTTTTAGTAGAGATGGGGTTTCATCATGTTGGCCAGGCTGGTCTTGAACTCCTGACCTCAGGTTATCCACCCTCCTTGACCTTTCAAAGTGCCGGGATTACAGACATAGAGCCACTGTGCCCAGCCCACACCCATTTCTTTGTTTATTATTTATTATTTTTATTTTTGAGACAGAGTCTTACTCTGCCACCCAGGCTGGGGTGCAGTGGTGAGATCTCAGCTCACTGCAACCTCCTCCTCCTGGGTTCAAGTCATTCTTGTGCCTCAGCCTCCCAAGTAGCTGGGACTGCAGGCACGAGTCACCACCCTGGCTAAGTTTTGTATTTTTAGTAGAGACGGGGTTTCACCATGTTGGCCAGGCTGGTCTCGAACTCCTGACCTCTGGTAATCCATCCGCCTCAACCTCCCAAAGTGCTGGGATTACAGATATGAGCCACTGCGCCGGGCGTCACACCCATTTCTTTAAAAAGGATCCTACAGCAGGCAGAAAAGCCCCTTCCATCCCAGCTGTACCCGTTGGAGGTATTTCTGTCCTCCACCCAAGTGTTCGTGGCTCCTGGACCCCTGGAAACCTCGCACAGCTGGTGGTCTGGACTTACGGATTGCTGGGCCACCGCCTATCTGCGCCCCCCACCGCCATTCCATATTTAAGTGGAGCCCCTACCAGATAGAAAGGCCCGGGCTTTATTTTAGTCTACTTTTCAGGGATGTTGTGGGCGGGGGAGGGGGTTTCTTGGTGCTACAGCCCTCTCCCCAATCCTAAAGGGAGGGACCCCGACGCTGTTTGCTGTCTTCAGCACGTATTAGTGCTTGACCCTGGCAGGGGACCCCATGGAACAGATGGTGAAGAGCAAAATACAAGGAGGCGACGCCCCCTTCAGGATGCTCGCTGGGATTCCCACGCCCACTATTGTCCCCCACCCCGTGGCTGGGAGGGGCCTCTGAACGGAACAGTGTCACCAAAGAGCGAATAAAACCAAGGCTTCTTCTCAAGTGGCAGGCTGGTTGGCTTGGGACAGGGATCGCCCGTGCTTCCCCAGGGAAGGAGAGACCTGGGCAGGATTTGGGGTGGGGGGAGGCCCCCTTCCGTGCTCTCAGGGGTGGGGTGGAGTCCGTGACTCAATGCAGCCAGGCCTGGTGACTCAGGCCTGGGCTGGGGGCCAGACCGGCATATTTTCCGAAGAAAAGTGACTCTGGGGCCCTCCCCCCGGGACATCCCTCCCTCCCACCTCCCGCGGCCGGGGCCTGGGAACCAAGCCCTGGGGCGCGCGCGATGTGTGTGTGTGTGTGTGTGTGTGTGTGTGCGGGCACGAAGCGCTCCACCAGCCCCTCCCTCCCCCGCTGCCCTGCCCGGCACGGTGCCCCTGCACAACCTAGGTACACAACTCCAGGCGCGTTACGCCAGGGATACACACCGGCCCCTGGTGGGGAGGAGGGACCTTGCTCATACGGGCTGCCAGGAGTGCGAGCGTGCTCATACCCTGGGGACTCTTGGCCAGAGCTGGGCAGCTCGCCCCACGCGCCAGGTCCCGCTCACTCACACCCAGCCACACCCACGGCGCCCGGGGACACGCTGGCCGCGCGCTCTTCCCGCCCACGCGGGCCCGGTCTCGCGGCTCGCTGCGCCCCCTGGCGGACGCTCAGGTTGTGGTCGCCGAAACCCCTGTCCCAGGTGGTCCGGCGCTGGGTAGGGTAGGGGGGTGGGGGGGTGGGAGAGAGCGGGTCTCTGAGAGCTATGATGATCCAGGGCCTGTCACCTTTCCAACGCTCTGCGCAAGGATCTAGCTAAATTCAGCCGTGTGACCATGTGTGTGGCGCCCTTCCCTCTCTGTGCCTGTTAGAGTCACAGCAAGGAAAGCCCATAGACCCCGCACCCCATTCTCCCCTGCTAAGCCTAGCTCTTAACAGAAACCGCCTCAAGCCATGTAAACAGGACACCCATGGTCACACCCGGCTCTCGAACCCAGGATGTTGACCCAATTAAGCAGAATATCAGCCCCCGAGAACCAAGAGGTGGTTTTTCTTAGAATAGCACCCGGCTACCTGCAAACCCCCTGTTATAACCCCCATCGTTTGTAAGCCAGGCTGCTGCCTTCACTGCCTGTGGCTGTGGTGGAGGCTTAGCAGGTTGAAATAAACTTACTAAACCTGACCCTGGGTCTGCCTCTCCATCCTTTGGATCAACCTTACAGTGCCTTTTTACTTTATGAGTCCAGAGTGGCTTTTATGAGGCCTGGATCTCTCTGATCTATTTTTGAGACAGGGTCTTGCTCTTTCACCCAGGCTGAAATGCAACGGCACAATCACAGCTCACTTTACCCTCCAACTCCTGGGCTCAAGCCAGCCTCCCACCTCAGCCTCCTGAGTATCTGGGACTACAGGTGCAAACCACCATGTCTGGCTAAATTGTTGGCAGACACAGGGTCTCACTCTGTTGCCCAGGCTGATCTTGAATTCCCGGGCTTAAGCCATCCTCCTGCATCAGCCTCTCAAAGTGCTGGGATTACAAGCGGGATTCACCACCCCCTGCCATGGATCCCTGTGAATGGCTGCCAGGATCCAGGAGCCTCTGAGCTTCCTTCCTTATTTGTAAATAGCATAGATGAGTTGATTCTAAGATGAAGCTTCAGCTGGGCGTGGTGGCTCATGCCTGTAATCCCAGCACTTTGGGAGGCCAAGGCAGGCGGATCACCTGAGGTCAGGAGTTCAAGACCAGCCTGACCAACATGGAGAAACCCCATCTCTACCAAAAATACAAAAGTAGCAAGGGGTGGTGGTACATGCCTGTAATCCCAGCTACTCAGGAGGCTGAGGCAGAATTGCATGAACCCGGGAGGTGGAGGTTCCCATGAGCCAAGATGGTGCCACTGCACTCCAGCCTGGGCAACAAAAGCAAAACTCCATCTAAAAAAAAAAAAAGATGAAGCTTCAATAACAATAGCTAACATTCAGATGCCAGACTGAATGTTAAGTGCTTTACATGTTTAATCTTGTGCATGATCTATGAGGCAGATGTACCGTTATAATCCTTATTTTACAGATGAGGAAACTGAGGCACAGAGAAGTAGCCTGCTTAAGATGAATGATTCTGAGTCTGCACTTCCAGGGGCCTAAAAGTATGTTTCTCACATTCCTTTAATGTTCTGTGCTTCCAACTGTGATATTCCGAAAGTTATTTGATATCCAAGATCCTAGGATTGGAACGCTTGAGAGGAAAAAACTTCTGAGACTGGAACGTGTGTTGTGCAGAATCTGCCACTGACGGTTCTGATTTTCCAAGAAAACGAGATTAAAAAATAATCAGGGCCGAGCACGGTGGCCCACGCCTGTAATCCTAGCACTTTGGGAGGCTGAGGGAGAATCACTTGAGCCCAGGGGTTCAAGACCAGCCTGGACAACATAGCGAGACCCTTGTCTCTTAAAAAAAGAAAAAATCGGCCGGGTGCAGTGGCTCACGCCTATAATCCCAGCACTTTGGGAGGCCGAGGTGGGTGGATCACGAGGTCAAGAGATCGAGACCATCCTGGTCAACATGGTGAAACCCCGTCTCTACTAAAAATACAAAAATTAGCTGGGCATGGTGGTGCGCACCTCTAGTCCCAGCTACTCGGGAGGCTGAGGCAGGAGAATTGTTTGAACCCAGGAGGCGGAGGTTGTGGTGAGCCGAGGTGTTGCCATTGCACTCCAGTCTGGGTAACAACAGTGAAACTCTGTCTCAAAAAAAAAAAAAAGAAAAAATCGGCCGGGCGCGGTGGCTCATGCCTATAATCCCAGCACTTTGGGAGGCTGAGGCAGGCAGACCACGAGGTCCAGATATTGAGACCATCCTGACCAACACGGTGAAACCTCATCTCTACTAAAAATACAAAAAAATTAGCTGGGTGTGGTGGCCTGAGCCTGTTGTCCCAGCTACTTGGGAGGCTGAGGTAAGAGAATCACTTGAGCCCGGGAGGCGGAGGTTGCAGTGAGCTGAGATTGCACCACTGCACTCCAGCCTGGTTACAGAGCGAGACTCCATCTCAAAAAAAGAAAAAAAGTTAAAAAATGAGTTTGGACCGGGAGTGGTGGTGTGCGCCTGTAATCCCAGCACTTTGGGAGGCATAGGAAGGAGAAGATCAGGTGTTCAAGACCAGCCTGGGCAACACAGGGAGGCTCCATCTCTAAAAATAAATAAAAATGTAAAATTAGGTGTGGTTGCACGCGTCTCAGGTGTGGCTGCGAGAGTCTGTGGTCACAGCTATTCGGGAGGCTGAGGTAGGAGGATCCCTGAGTTTAGGAATTGAAGGCTGAAGTGAGCTATGATCCTGCCACTGCACTCCAGCCTGGGGGCAACAGAGTGAGACCCTGTCGGTCTGGCGCGGTGGCTCACGCTTATAATCCCAGAATTTTGGGAGGCCGAGGCAGGTGGGTCACCTGAGGTCAGGAGTTCGAGACCAGCCTGATCAACATGGTGAAACCCCATCTCTACTAAAAAAAAAAAAAAAAATTAGCCGAACAAGGTGGAGGGCTCCTGTAATCCCAGCTACTCTGGAGGCTGAGGCAGGAGAATCGCTTGAACCCGGGAGGCAGAGACTGTAGTGAGCCGAGATCGCGCCACTGCACTCCAGCCTGGGAAAGAGTACTCTGTCAAAAAAAAAAAAAAGAGTGAGACCCTGTCTATTAAAGAAAAAAATCAGTTTGAGCAAAGGCCCCGGGTAGCCGGGTAAGGTGCTCGCTTAGGGCGAGAGCCAAGAACCTGCAACCTTCTAGTCTCTCTCTTACTACCCGCCGCCGTTAGGAATCTTCTGATCCCGGTGTAAAGAATGGAGGAAGAAGGAGCCATTTATTCTTTACCAAGATGGCAGCCTCCAGGCACCTCCAGTCACTTTACAAATATGGCTGCCACAGGAAGTACGTCACGCAAGGGGGTGGGAAATCTGCGCGCGCACGCTGCAGAGGGGCTTTTTGGGACGCCGGCGGCTGAATTCTTCCTTTGACAAGATGGCGGTGGGAGGCAAAGGTGGTAGTAGGAAGCACAGCTCGAAAAGCGATGCCGATTCTGGCTTCCTGGGGCTGCGGCCAACTTCAGTGGATCCAGCGCTGAGGCGGCGGCGGCGAGGCCCAAGAAACAAGAAGCGGGGCTGGCGACGACTCGCTCAGGAGCCGCTGGGGCTGGAGGTTGACCAGTTCCTGGAAGACGTGCGGCTACAGGAGCGCACGAGCGGGTACGGGGGGCGGGACTTCCGGGAGCTGGGACAGCCCCTGGTCCCAGGTGCGAGGCCGGGCTTGCTTGCCGGGACTGGCCGGGGGTCGGGGGGCGCCTGTCCCGAGGACTGCCCAGGAGGTGGAGAGCATGGGCTGGGGACTCAGGAGGGGAAGCTGGAGAGCTTGATAGAGTCACCATATTCAGCAGATAAATATACTGGACGTTCAATTACATTGGATTTTAGGTAAACAACGAATACTTTTTAGCATAAATACATTCCATTCATCTACCTTAGCTTTTTTTTTTCCCGACAGAATCTTATTCTGTCGCCCAGACTGGAGTGCAGGAGTGCAATGGCGCGATCTCAGCTCACCGCAACCTCCGCCTCCCAGGCTTAAGCGATTCTCCTGCCTCAGCCTCCAAAGTAGCTGGGATTACAGGCAGCCACCATCACGCCCGGCTAACTTTTTATTTTATTTTATTTTTTATTTTTTTTAGACAGAATCACTTTCTAGCCCAAGCACGATCTTGGCACACTGCAAACTGCCTCCTTGGTTCAAGCGATTCTCCTGCCTCAGCCTTTCAAGTAGCTGGGATTACAGGCATGCACCACCACGTCTGGCTAATTTTTGTATTTTTTATAGATACAGAGTTTCGCCATGTTGGCAAGGCTGGTCTCGAACCCCTGACCTCAGGTGATCCACCTGCCTCGGCCTCGTAAAGTGCTGGGATTACAGGAGTGAGCCACCATGCCTGGCAGTCCTTCCTAAATATTAAGTTCTGTAAACTGCAAGGCTAGGCCTTACCCTGGAAGAGCCCCATAGCGGGAAGAGGGTGCTTCATTGAGCGGAAGAGGAAGGCTGGACCTGCGAGGTTAAATCTCTTCCCTCCCCAACATCTCTGGCTGATGTTCTGCATTTCTGCCCCCCCAGTGGCTTGTTGTCAGAGGCCCCTAATGAAAAACTCTTCTTTGTGGATACTGGCCCCAAGGAAAAAGGTGAGTAGAGTCTTATGTGGTGGGGAGTGGCCGTTATGTGTTGTTAGCCAGCTTATGCAGCCTCTGAGACCTGTGTTAATGATGCGGCTTGGGAGCTAAGTATCTGCTGAAACTTAGCTTAGGGCCAACCTTAATATAAACAAAGGGACCTCGAATGGGCAGAAGGCCAGCTGGAGACTAACGTAGAGAAGGCAGGTTTTTCCTTTTGAGGTGTCAGTGATCTCCATGCACAGGTAAGCTGCTGGGAGTCTGCCTTGATGAATCGGTTAGACACAAAGGATCTCTGGTTAGCTTGCAGAAAAGCAAGTCAAGGACCTGCTTAAAGAAACTGGTCCTGCAGTGGGTCACACCAACACTTTGGGAGGCTCAGACGGGCAGATCACTTGAGGTCAGGAGTTCAAGACCAGCCTGGCCAATATGGCAGAACCTCGAAAACATGAGCCAGGCATAGTGGCCTGTGCCTGTAGTCCCAGCTACTCAGGAAGCTAAGGCAGGAGAATTGTTTGAACCTGGGAGGTGGAGTTGCAGTGAGTCAAGATCTGCGCCACTGTACGCCAGCCTGGGCGACAGAATGGGACTCCGCCTCAAAAAATAAAATAAAATGAAGCTCATCTTGTTAAACAAGACTGATTTCTTTATTGTTATTTTTTGAGACAGTTTTGCTGTGTCACCCAGGCTGGAGTGCAGTGGCGCCATCTCAGCTCACTGCAGCCCCGCCTCCTGGATACAGGAGATTCTCCTGCCTCAGCCTTCCAAGTAGCTGGGACTACAGGTTGCACCACCACACCCAGCTAATTTTTGTACTTTTAGTAGAGACAGGATTTCACCATGTCAGCCAGGCTGGTCTCAAACTCCTGACCTCAGGTGATCCACCCTCCTCTCCCTCCCAGAGTGCTGGGATTACAGGCTTGAGCTACCGACCTAGGCCAAGATGAGCTTTAATAGGAACAAGAGGACCTGCGTTAGTGAGCAAGTAAGAAACTAGTCTTAACCTGTTTGCCTTAAGCTGCCAGAATGCAGGGTGGGGATCTGCTGAAACAAGGCGAGAAGTGAGGCAGGGATTGCGCTGATGAGTAATGATGTTTATTTCAATATGTAGAAAAACAAACTGAGAACAGCAGATGTGCTCTAAGGAAGGACCTGGAAGCAGGCTGAGGGGTCTGCTTTGATGGAAAGGCTGATGGCTTTCTTTTCTTTTTTTTTGAGATGGAGTTTCGCACTTGTTACCCAGGCTGAAGTGCAATGGCGCAATCTCGGCTCACCGCAACCTCCGCCTCCTGGGTTCAGGCAATTCTCCTGCCTCAGCCTCCTGAGTAGCTGGGATTACAGGCGTGTGCCACCATGCCCAGCTAATTTTTTGTATTATTAGTGGAGATGGGGTTTCACCATATTGACCAGGATGGTCTCGATCTCTTGACCTCGTGATCCACCCGCCTTGGCCTCCCAAAGTGCTGGGATTACAGGCTTGAGCCACCGCGCCCTGCCGGCTGATGGTTTTAATAAGCAAGAGAGGGAGCTGCTTCCACTGCAGGGTATGTCTCCGTGAGCTACTGTGAGATCAAAGGGTCTATTTTAATGAAAACGAGAGGACCTGTTTCAGTGAGCAGATAGAAGGGAAGGAGCTGCTTTGAGGTATAGGAGACTTCCGGTATGTGGGTAAAAATTGGTTTTTAGCGTGCAGGCACAGTGGCCTACACCTGTAACCCCAGCACTTTGGGAGGCCGAGGTGGGCTGATGACTTGAGGTCAGGAGTTGGAGACCAGCCTGGCTGACATGGCGCCATTTCTACCAAGAATGCCAGATGTTGTGGTGCACGCATGTAGTCCCAGCTACTGAGAAGCGCCCTAACCCAGGAGACGGAGGTTGCAGTGAGTCAAGATCACACCACTGCACTCCAGCCTGGGCAACAGAGAAGACTGTGTCTCAGGCTGGGTGTGGTGCCTCATGGCTGGAATCCCAGCATTTTGTGGGGGGCGGATTACCTGAGATGAGTTTGAGACCAGCCTGGCCAACATAGAGAAATACCGTCTCTACTAAAAATACAAAATTAGCCAGGCGAGGTGGGGCATGCCCGCAGTGCCAGCTGCTCAGGAGGCTGAGGCTGGAAAATCGCTTGAGCCTGGGAGGCGGAGGTTTCAGTGAACTGAGATTACCCCATTGCACTCCAGCCTGGGCAACAAGAACGAAATTCCATCTCAAAGAAAAAAAAGAAGTGGGGGTCATTAGAGCAGTCAGGCTTCATAGAAGTGAAGATCTGGTGTGAGTAGAAAGGCTAAGTCAGCGACAGATGAGGAAGTGGTTGTGGGCACGCTTTGGCGAGTGGGCAGCCTCTTTAGGGAGCAGAAGAGAGGCAGTTTACGGGTTCCACTGGAGTGAGGAAACGTGGACAAAGATTATAGCGATTGTGAACAGTCGGTCATCCCCTGGGCTTTGTGGGCCTGAAATGGTTACATCTTCACGACAGCCCAGTGAGGGGGTGTTGACATCCTCATTTTGAGGGGTAGAAAGGAGCTAAGCCTCTCCACCTCCCAGGTTCAACAATGCTCCTGCCTCTGCTTCCCGAGTGGCTGGGACTAAAGGGAGCCACCATGGCCAGCTAATTTTTTAATTTTTAGTAGAGATGGGATTTCACCATGTTGGCCAGGCTGGTCACGATATCCTACCTCGTGATCTGCCCGCTCTGGCCTCCCAGAATGCTGGGATTACAGGCATGAGCCACCACGTCCAGCCAAGTTACTGCTTTTAACTGTTAGGGTTTTGAAGTAACCATAGGGATGCTGAGGAGTGGCCATCCTGGCTCCCAAGTCCAGTTCTGTGGCCCTCCCTGGGCTTCAGTGTCAACTGATCACTTGCTTTCTTTCCTTTTTTTTTTTTTTCGAGACAGAGTTCTGCTCTTGTTACCCAGGCTGGAGTGCAATGGCACAATCTCGGCTCACCGCAACCTCCGTTTCCTGGGTTCAGGCAATTCTCCTGCCTCAGCCTCCTGAGTAGCTGGGACTACAGGCGCGCACCACCATGCCCAGCTAATTTTTTGTATTTTTAGTAGAGACGGGGTTTCACCATGTTGACCAGGATGGTCTCAATCTGTTGACCTCGTGATCCACCCGCCTTGGCCTCCCAAAGTGCTGGGATTACAGGCTTGAGCCACCGCACCCGGCCTCCTTTTTTTTTTTTGAGATGAGATCTCTCACTATGTTGCTGAGGCTGATCTCAAACTCCTGAGTTCAGGTGTTCCTGCCACCTCAGCCTCCCAGAGTGCTGGGATTACAGGCTTGAGCCATCATGCCTGGTCCTCTTCCCTCTTTGTCTGGGAGACCCTCGTATTTGGCTGTGGGCGTGACCACTCGTGTCCCCGGCATAGGGCCTGCCTCCCGGTGGCCCAACACTTGGTTGTGGAGGGTCAAGGCTTGAGCACCTTGGGCCTCACCTTGGGGGTCCTCTGCTTCTGGTTAGGACCCTGGGGTGACATGGGATGCAGTTCTTTCTGATGGCTCCCCTGGAGCTGAATGGGGTGGGCGGTCTTTGGCAGTGGGTAGGCCCGAGGCCTTGACTCCTTCTCTTTCCCACTCTCAGGGCTGACTAAGAAGAGAACCAAAGTCCAGAAGAAGTCGCTGCTTCTCAGGAAACCCCTTCGGGTTGATCTCATCCTCGAGAACACATCCAAAGTCCCTGCCCCCAAAAAGTGAGTGTGCCAGCACTTCTTTCCCACCAGACTCTGAGGGCGGTAGGTGAGGGTCATGTGGAGGGAGGGCAGGGTCAGGTTTGGGTTTGGGAGTGCAGATCGGAGGGACTGAGTCCAGGTGCCCTGGCGCTGGGTTGAGGCAGGTGAGGAGGGGCCAGACGGGAGGCATGTTCAGGAGGCAGGCGCATCAGGTGGGACCTGGAGTGTGAGGGGTGAGAGGGCAGACAGCTGGGCTTGCCCTGAGATGGGGATGTGGAGGAGGAGGGATTTCGGGTGATGCTGAGGTTGGTTTTGACATGTTGGTGGGAGGTGTCCTGTACAGGGCATTGCTTCATTGAGTCTGGGGCGCAGAGTGGGGGCCTAGGCTGGAGACAGACATGGGGAGAGGGGTTCTCTGAAGAGGAGGCAGAGCGCCGCCTTTTGGAGAGGGCGTGTTGGGAGGGGGAGCTGCCTGAATGGTGGAGGAAGCCCGCCAGGGTAGATGCTTGGCTGCTGCTCAGGCCACCACCTCACCCCCTGTACTTGTGTCACCTCTCTCCGACCAGCGTCCTTGCCCACCAGGTCCCCAATGCCAAGAAGCTCAGGCGGAAGGAGCAGCTATGGGAGAAGCTGGCCAAGCAGGGCGAGCTGCCTCGGGAGGTGCGCAGGGCCCAGGCCCGACTCCTCAACCCTCCCGCAGTCAAGGCCAAGCCCAGTCCCCAGGATACTGTGGAGCGGCCCTTCTACGACCTCTGGGCCCCAGACAGTGAGTGATCCTGCTGACAGGACTGCCATGTGCAGTTGTGTGTGTTGTGCACTGCACCAGAGTACAGTGTGCAGGGGGGTGCTCTGTGGGTGTTTTGGTGACCTCCCAGCAGAGTTGAACATTCTGAGGGGGCGGCCGTTTTTCACTCATCTTTTCCTTCCCTGAGCCGTGAGGCCCCTGCCTTCAGCCTCGGCCTTCTCCACTTTCTGAACACATCCAGACACAGATTTGTCCTGGTGGTCAAGGCTCCTTGGGGTCTGAAAATCAGTCCTTCCCTCCCCAGAACTTCAGTGTCACCTTTTTGAAATGGGGAGGCATTGTGGGGAGCCCTTTGGGGCCTCTTCCATGCTGGGAATGCCCCCCAGCTTCCCTTGCTGTGTCCACAGACCCCTTGGACAGGCCGCTGGTTGGCCAGGATGAGTTTTTCCTGGAGCAGACCAAGAAGAAGGGAGTGAAGGTGAGACGTGTGGGAAGGGCGTCCTTGGGGACGGGAGGGCGAGGAGGGCCAGGGGCTGCTCTGGGTTCCGACAGTGGAGTCTCAGTCTCGGAACCCTTCCATCCCAGTGGCTGGGAAGCCCGTACTGGAGCCAGATGGCTGGGATTCCTGTCCCAGCTCCAGTGCCGGCTGATTCTGGGAAGGTGGTCTAACTTCTCTGTGCCCTGTATCTTCCTCTTAAAATGCAGACGAGGGCTGGGTGCGGTGGCTCACGCCTGTAATACCAGCACTTTGGGAGGCCGAGGCAGGTGGATGACCTGCGGTCAGGAGTTTGAGACCAGCCTGGCCAACATGGTGAAACCCTGTCTCTACTAAAAATGCAAAAAAATAGCTGGATGTGGTGCCTGCAATCCCAGCCACTAGGGAGGCTGAGGCAGGAGAATGACTTGAATCTGGGAGGTGGAAGTTGCAGTGAGCCAAGATCGCACAATTGCACTCCAGCCTGGGCAACAAGATTGAGGCTTCGTCTCAAAAGAAACAAAAAGTAAAAAAGATAAAACGAAATAAATAGTACTTAGATCATGGGCCTGTTGGGAGAGTTTAAAGAGGTAGTGCCTGAGAAGGAGGAGCGGGCGAGCGGGGGTGACGTCTGTGAGGAGGAGGAGCGGGTGAGTGGGGGAGGAGTCTGTGAGGAGGAGGAGCGGGTAAGTGGGGAGGAGTCTGAGGAGAAGGAGTGGGTGAGTGAGGGAGGAGTCTGAGGAGGAGGAACGGGTGAGTGGGGGAGGAGTCCGAGGAGGAGCGGGTGAGTGAGGGAGGAGTCTGAGGAGAAGGAATGGGTGAGTGGGGGAGGAGTCTGAGGAGGAGGAACGGGTGAGTGGGGGAGGAGTCCGAGGAGGAGCGGGTGAGTGAGGGAGGAGTCTGAGGAGGAGGAGCGGGTGAGTGGGGGAGGAGTCCGAGGAGGAGCGGGTGAGTGAGGGAGGAGTCTGAGGAGGAGGAGCGGGTGAGTGGGGGAGGAGTCCGAGGAGGAGTGGGTGAGTGAGGGAGGAGTCTGAGGAGGAGCGGGTGAGTGAGGGAGGAGTCTGAGGAGGAGCGGGTGAGTGAGGGAGGAGTCTGAGGAGGAGCGGGTGAGTGAGGGAGGAATCTGAGGAGGAGCGGGTGAGTGAGGGAGGAGTCTGAGGAGGAGGAGTGGGTGAGTGGGGGAGGAGTCCGAGGAGGAGTGGGTGAGTGAGGGAGGAGTCTGAGGAGGAGGAGCGGGTGAGTGAGGGAGGAGTCTGAGGAGGAGGAGCGGGTGAGTGAGGGAGGAGTCTGAGGAGGAGGAGCGGGTGAGTGAGGGAGGAGTCTGAGGAGGAGGAGCGGGTGAGTGAGGGAGGAGTCTGAGGAGGAGGAGCGGGTGAGTGAGGGAGGAGTCTGAGGAGGAGGAGCGGGTGAGTGAGGGAGGAGTCTGAGGAGGAGTGGGTGAGTGGGGAGGAGTCAGAGGAGGAGGAGTGGGTGAGTGAGGGAGGAGTCTGAGGAGGAGTGGGTGAGTGGGGAGGAGTCTGAGGAGGAGGAGCGGGTGAATGGTGGCAGGGTCTTGGGTTTGAGTTTGGATTTGCAGTCTCCTTCTGTCTTGAGCTGCTGCAGCCTGGGTGTTACAGCCCAAGTGCTTAGAGCCTGGGGACCTTCTGAGCTCGTGTGGCCCCACCCTGCCGGCCTTGTCTTCGCAGCGGCCACCGCGCCTGCACACCAAGCCGTCCCGGGTCCCTGCTGTGGAGGTGGTGCCTGCCGGAGCGTCCTACAACCCGTCCTTTGAAGACCACCAGGTACATGCTACCCGGCCTCTCGGCCACGCCTTCGCCAGCTCCCTCTCTGTGCTGGGTCGTGCTGGGAACTTCAGAGGGACCAAGACAGTCTGGGCCTATCCTCAAGGGGCTCACCGTCCAGTGCAGGAGACAGACCTGTTCCCACACAGTGATCACCAGAGTGGCTGTGAGCTCAGAAGGGGCACCTGGCCCAGCCTGAGGGGTCAGGAAGAGCTCCCTGGAGGAGGGGACGCCTGAGCTGAGGCAGTGGCTGAGGAGCGGTTTGCAGTGGGAGGAGGGCAGTGGGTTTTCCAGGTGGTGGGAACAGTATGTGCAAAGGCACGGAGGTGAGTGAGGCCGTGGCGCCCTCCAGGAGGTCTGTGTGACAGAAATGCAAAAGGCTGTGGTGACAGGGTGGCCAACTGGCAACCAGGTGACGGTTATTCAAGGTCGAGGCCGGCTCAGCGATGGGGAAGCCTGGCTCAGCCGCTGTGCATTTAGCAGGCGTGTGTTGGCACAGTGCTGTGGACAGAGGGGACAAAAACCCCTCTCTTGGCTGGGCACGGTGGCTCACGCCTGGAATCCCAGCACTTTGGGAAGCTGAGGTGGGCGGATCATTTGAGGTCAGGAGTTTGAGACCAGCCTGACCAACATGGTGAAAAACTCCATCTCTACTAAAAATACAAAAAAGAATTTGGTGGGTGTGGTGGCAGGCGCCTGTAGTCCCAGCTACTCAGGAGGCTGAGGCGGGAGAATCGCTTGAACCCGGGAGGTGGAGGTTGCGGTGAGCTGAGATCGCGCCACTGCACTCCAGCCTGGGTGATGGTTTGAGACTGACTCAAAAAACAACAAAAAAAGAAACTATGAACATACAGGCCAGACCTTCTTCACAGATGCGCAGAGCAGGTGTGAGGGCGAGGGTTTGAGGTGCCATCCGGCTCTGCAGGGTGGGTGTGCTGGTAGACCCCTGGGGGAGCCTAGCCAGGGCAGCATCTGTGGTCAGTGGGTGAGGGACAGATGGGAGGTAAGAGGGTCTAGTCTCAAGAGTCCCAGGAGAGGTCCAGGGACTGGTCCTCACTTCCTGCCTCCCGTCCCTCGCAGACCCTGCTCTCAGCGGCCCACGAGGTGGAGTTGCAGCGGCAGAAGGAGGCGGAGAAGCTGGAGCGGCAGCTGGCCCTGCCCGCCGCGGAGCAGGCTGCCACCCAGGTGAGCCCCGCACCTGCCTGCTCCCTCCCTGGGCCTCCCACCTGCCCCTGACACTGCTCCCTTCTTCCCGCCTCCCAGGAGTCCACATTCCAAGAGCTGTGTGAGGGGCTGCTGGAGGAGTCGGATGGTGAGGGGGAGCCGGGCCAGGGCCAGGGCCAGGGCAAGGAGCCGGAGGCTGGGGATGCTGATGTGTGTCCCACGCCCGCCCGCCTGGCTGCCACTGAGAAGAAGACGGAGCAGCAGCGGCGGCGGGAGAAGGCCGCACGCAGGCTGGTGAGCACCTGGGCCGGTGGGGCCGGCCTCTGATTCCTCGCCCCTTCCTCCCTCCCACCCAAGGACTGTCCTGGGTGCTGCAGCAGCCTGCCGGCCCAAGCCCAAGTGTGGCCCGTGGTTTGAGCTGTTTGGGATCCTCACAGCTGAGACCCATTTTCCAGCCTCCTCCAGGCAGGGCTCTGGGCGGGGGTGGGACAGGGGTCCCTGGCACTTGTGTTTGAGGAGCAGGGTGGGGGGAGGTTTCTGCACTGAACACCGGAGGAGACGGATGACGAAGGGGGTTTCAGCAAACAGCTGCTGGGAAGGCCGCTGATGTGACGGGGACGGGGTGGGGAAGGGCCTCCTGGGGAGGCAGGTTTGTGGGGGAGGGTTCCCTGTGTAGAGGGGAGGCCTCCGTGGGCGGGCAGCACTCACCTGGGCTCTGACCCTGCCCGACTCCACAGCGGGCACAGCAGGCGGTGTTGCGGGCCGCCCGGCTGCGGCACCAGGAGCTGTTCCGGCTGCGCGGGATCAAGGCTCAGGTGGCCCTGAGGCTGGCGGAGCTGGCGAGGCGGAGGAGGCAGCGGCAGGCACGGCGGGAGGCTGAGGCTGACAAGCCCCGAAGGCTGGGGCGTCTCAAGTGAGAACCACGCCGGGGAAAACGGGAGAGGCTGGGGGGGGTCCTCTTCCTGCCTGTGTTCAGGAACTGCCCCGGCTGGGAGACCACCTCTTCCCTGAAAAAACCCCACGTTCTGAGGCCCCTTCTTCTCCAGGATGGGGCTTCGGACTGGGTGTCATGGACCCTCGAGGGTGGTATTTCTGAACCCCCGCCCCGTTCTGCAGGTACCAGGCACCCGACATTGACGTGCAGCTCAGCTCGGAGCTGACCGACTCGCTCAGGACCTTGAAGGTGTGAGCTCCGTACCACCATGGGCCCCCGTGCCCAGTGATGACACCATCCTTGCTCCCCGTGCCCCACTAGGGGCTGTGGGCGACACCATGGCTGCCCCCGGGCTGGGCCAGTGGGGCTGATGCCTGGGGGGCTGAGGGCACGGGGTACTGGGGTGGGATCCCAGGGTGAGGGCCAGGCTAGGGTTCCAGTCTGGGACCCTAAGAAGGCGTTTCCTCCCTGCTGGTCCCTGTTGCCATCCCCGTCAGCTTTAGGAGCAGAGGGCCCTTCCTGAAGCTCAGAACCAACCCTGTCCCTCCCCTGCTCAGAACCTGCTGTGGCTCCCCAGTTCCCCTGAGGAAGCCCAGCCACATGCCTGGCCTGGCCCGGCCATAGGGCTCTGGCCAGCTGTGCTCATGAGTGACTGCACCTTCTCCCTCTGACCTGGCTTTTGCCCCTGCTGTCCCCTTTTCTCTGTCCTCACCAGCCCCCTTCCCGTGACTCCTCCAAGCCCAGTTCAGACTTGGGACGTGGGTTAATGGCTGCCGTCCCACGCTGACCCTCAGCAGCTGAGGGCCAGGCTGAATCCCTGGCACCCACCAGGCTGCCCTGGGGAGACTGCCTGGGGCTGAGCCCTGCCTGGACCCCGAGGAGAGGTCTCAGGCCCTGCTGAGACCTCCGTCTCTGTTCCATAGCCCGAGGGCAACATCCTTCGAGACCGGTTCAAGAGCTTCCAGAGGAGAAATATGATCGAGCCTCGAGAGAGAGCCAAGTGAGGGGCGCTTGGGGCTGCTGTGGGGGGAGGGGCGCCTAGGGCTGCTGTGGGGGTGTCTCGAATTGGCCCCGGGCACTGATTGCTCCACTGTCCCTCTCCAGGTTCAAGCGAAAGTACAAGGTGAAGCTGGTGGAGAAGCGGGCGTTCCGAGAGATCCAGTGAGTCCACCTAGCTTCAGCACAAGGGAGGGAGCCGTCTCCCGCCCCAAGGTGCCCACTGAGGCCCGGGCCCCTCCCAAAGTATGGCCAGTGTCCGTGTCACACCCCCTTGGCCATGCTCAGAAGAGGGCCTGAAACTAGAGCTGGGGGGCTGGAGGGTCCCTAAAGGATAATTGAAAGGCAGGGAGTGTCAGGTGGGTAGGGGGCATGGGGCACCCTCTCACCCGCCCTCAGCCCCTCTCCTCCGTCCCCAGGTTGTAGCTGCCAGCAGATGCCGGAGCCTCACCCTTCAATAAAATCCGTTCTAGCCGCTCAGCGGGCTTCTGGTGTGGCTTGTGTGCCTCCTGTGGGCAGCTGCTCCCAGGCGCAGACTGTGCATCCCCCCACCCCTGTGATGCACAAGCATTGGGTCCAGAACTCACCACCAGAGCCTGCTGAGGTTCCAGGTTGTGTCTGAAGGGGTCCTCAGCTGACTGGATTTTGCCCTCTCCAATGGCAGTAAGGTTGGCAGCCCTTCTGATCCAAGGCAGATCCTAAAATGCCAACAAGCAGAGGGTGCAGGGCTTGGAGCCTGACCAGAGGTGGGAGGTGAGGCAGAGGTTCCCCCACTGGATTCCAGCTTGGATAATAGCCCAGTTCTGCTGCAGGTGACATAGCTGCTCTGGACACAGTGACAGTAGGAGTGGCAGCAGCTGACCTCCGCTGAGCACCTGCTAACAGGTTTAAGCAGGTTCAAGTCTCAACAGCAGCCCAACTGAGGAGGGCTGTGCTTTTTCCTGTTTTAAAGGTGAGGGAACAAGGCCGGGCACAGTGGCTCCCGCCTGTAATCCCAGCAGTTTGGAGGCTCAGGCGGGCAGATCGCTTGAGTCCAACCTGGGCAACATAGACCGTGTCTCTACCAAAAATTAGCCGGGTGTGGTGGTAGACACCTACGGTCCCAGCTACTGGGGAGGCTGAGGTGGGAGGATCACTGAGCCCAGGAGGCAGAGGCTGCAGTGAGCCATGATCATGTCACTGCACTCCAGCCTGGGTGACAGAGGAAGACTTGTGTCAAAAACCCAAGTAACAGGTGAGGAAACTGAGGCACATGAAATGATGTCATTTTCCCCCATTCCATGCCTATTTTAAAAACATGTTTTAAAAATCTCTGTTCTACAAGAAACGAACTTTTTCTCACTATAAATCATCGTCAGAACATGTGTGTCACTGGTGACCTTTGCCCTCCAGTTGCATCCACAGCCCTGTTGTGGAGGTGCCTGCCAGGCAGTGGCTGCAGGGTTCTGTGAGTGGTGATGCTCCATGTGTGATTCTATTAAATCACATAATCAGGCTGGGCATGGCGGCTCTCACCTGTAATCCCAGCACTTTGGGAGGCTCAGGTGGGCGGATCACTTGAGGTTGGGAGTTCAAGACCAGCCTGACCAACATGAAGAAACCCTGACAAAAAATACAAAAGTTGCTGGATGTGGTGGCACATGCCTGTAATCCCAGGTGCTGGACTGAGGCAGGAGAATCGCTTGAACTTGGGAGGTGGATGTTGCAGTGAGCCGAGATTGTGCCACTGCACTCCAGCCTGGGCAACAAGAGTGAAACTCCGTCTCGAAAAATAAATTACATAATTGATTAGCTGGGCATGGTAGTGTGCACCTGTAGTTTCAGCTCCTGAGGAGGCTGAGGCAGGAAAATCGCCTGAGCCTGGGAGGTGGAGGCTGTCGTGAGCTGAGGTTGTGCCGCTGTACTCTATCCCGGATGACAAAGCAAGACCCTGTCTCGACCCCTCACCTCCCGAAAAAACGAACATAAATTTCACGCATGTTCTTGTGAGGATAGAATTGGTTTTCTCTGTGTCTTAGGATCACACCATGCATGCTTCTGCAGCTTGCTGTCTGCATTTTGTGTCTGTACAGAGCTGTTTTGTGGCTGTGTGGATTCCCGTTAAATGGGCGTGCCTTGTGTTACTTAACCAGGCCTGTGAGGCTCCTCCTAATGAACCCGAAACAGTGTCTTTGTCCACGTGCCTTCTCACACGCATCTGTAGATAAGTGTCTGGAAATGAATCTCTGGTCTGAAGGGTACACATGTCTGTAACAGGTCATTTGATGGATTCAACCCAATTGCTCTCCACATGGGCGGTGCTGATGTTTACTCCCCGGGAGTGAAGGAGGAGCTGGCCTGTCTCTGTGTAACTTTTCTTCTGTGTGATCTCACTGTTTTTATTTGATTATGCCTGGTTACCAGTGAGGTTGAATATCTCTCTTTTCTTTTTGAGGTAGGATTGCCCAGGCCACAGTGCAGTGATGCAGTCCTGGCTTCTTGGCTCCCTGCAGCCTTGACCTCCTGGGCTCAAGTGATTCTCCCACTTAAGCCTCCCGAGTAGCCAGAACTGCAGGCTCGTGCCACCACGCCCAGCTAATTTTTGTATTTTTTAGTAGAGACGGGGTTTCACCATGTTGGCCTGGCTGGTCTCGATCTCTTGACCTCATGATCTGCCTGCCTCAGCTTCCCAGAGTGCTGGGATTACAGGCGTGAGCCACCGCGCCTGGCTGAGCAGGCAGTTTATAAAAGAAATGGATGGCCAGGCGCAGGTGGCTCATGCCTGTAATCCTAGCACTTTGGGAGGCTGAGGGGGACGGATCATCTATCAAGAGTTCGGAACCAACCTGACCAACATGGAGAAACCCTGTCTCTACTGAAAATACAAAATCAGCCGAGTGTAGTGGTGCATGCCTGTAATCCCAGCTACCTGGGAGGCTGAGGCAGGAGAAACACTTAAACCCAGGAGGCGGAGGTTGTAATGAGCCAAGATCATACCACTGTACTCCAGCCTGTGTGACAAGAGTGAAACTCTGTCTCAGAAGAAGAAGAAAAAAAAGCCATCTGCTAAGGAGGGTGGCCTCTGACCCAGTGACACTGCTCTGGGGTGACTGAAGGAACTGGAAATGGGCAGGAGACTGCCATCGGGGCATCTGTCCCATTCCTGGATACCTGAGGGTGAGGGTGGTCACAGTTACTCAAGGACAAACTCTGAGCCCTAGCGTCCTCAGGAAGTCCTTGGTATTTAATTGCCTGGGGGGATGCGTCCATTCCAGTGTGTGAAATGGGGAATCCACAGCAAAGGTGTTTGTGGGTCTCTGCACGGAAATGGCATTTCGCGTCTGAGTTTTATGTCAAAAGCCTTAAAACTACTGGCTCACTCCTGTAATCCCATCACTTTGGGCGGCCTAGGCAGGAGGATTGCTTGAGACCATGAACTGGAGATCAACCTGGGCAACATAGCGAGACTCCATCGCTATAAAAAAAGGTTTTAGGCCGGTGCAGTGGCTCACGCTTGTAATCCCAGCACTTCCTGGGAGGCTGAGGAAGGTGGATTGCTTGAGCCCAGGAGTTTGAGACCAGCCTAGGCAACATGGCAAAACCCCATTGGTTTCTACAAAAGATAGAAAAAAGTAGGTGGGCATGGTGGTGCACACTTGTAGTCCCAGCTACTCAGGAGGCTGAGGTGGGAGGATCACATGAGCTCCGGAGGTTGAGGTTGCAGTGAACCAAAACGGCCACTGCACTTCCCCCTGAGTGACAGAATGAGACCCTGTCTTTTAAAAAAGAAAAAAGTTAATTTAAAGTCGTCTAGTCATGGTGTTGCACTCCTGTAGTTCTTGCTACTCAGGAGGCTGAGGCTGGAGGATCCCTTGAGCCCAGGAGGTGGAGGCTGCAGTGCGATATAATGATGCCACTGTCCTCTAGCCTGGGTGACAGAGAGACTAAAACATGAAATACACAACTTGGCACGGTGGCTCACACCTGTAATCCCAGCACTTTGGCAGACCAAGGCAGGCAGATTACCTGAGGTAGGAAGTTTGAGGCCAGCCTGGTCAACATGGTGAAACCCCATCTCTTCTAAAAATACAAAATTAGCCAGGTATGGTGGTGTGCATCTGTAATCCCAGCTACTTGGGAGGCTGAGGCAGGAAAATTGCTTGAACCCGGGAGGTGGAGGTTGTGGTGAGCTGAGATCATGCCATTGGACTCCAGCCTGGGCAACGAGAGCGAAACTCCGTCTCAAAAAAATAATATAAACTCTAACAATTTGCAAGCTGAATTGCACCGATGTCTGCAGTTTCATTTGGAAAACGTAAAACGAGATGGATTAATGAGCAGATGCCCCATAAAACGAAAGTGCTGGAATGTGAAGGGGAGAATCTAGGCAGTGGGGTAGCGGGGTATGCACGGAAAAATTCTTTTGACTTTGAAAGTGTCCTAATAACGAGGGAAGTGGCACATTGGGATTTCGGGGCCACGCAGCGGCACAGGTTTCTATCACGGCCCTGCACCTGCTTTTGAGTCTATAACTTGGTGTTACTTTTTATAAAGTGGGTCCTCTGGATTATAGAAGCTTCGGGCATCAGCCAGGCGCAGTGGCTCATGCCTCTAATCCCAGCACTTCGGGAGGCTGAGGCAGGTGGACCACCTGAGGTCGGGAGTTCAAGACCAGCCTGACCGGTATGGAGAAACCCCATCTCTATTAAAAATACAAAATGAGGCTGGGCGTGGTGGCTCACGTCTGTAATCCAAGCACTTTGGAGGCCAAGGTGGGCGGATCATCTGAGGTCAAGAGTTCAAGACCAGCCTGACCAACGTGGTGAAACTCCGCCTTTAAAAAAAAAAAAAAAAAAGCCAGGGGTGGTGGTGTACGCCTGTAATCCCAGCTACTCAGGAGGCTGAGACGAGAGAATCGCTTGAATCCCAGAGGCAGAGATTGCAGTGAGCCGAGATCACACCATTGCACTCCAGCCTGGGCAACAAGAGTGAAACTGTCTCAAAAAAAAAAAAAAAAAAGAAAGAAAGAAAAAGATGTGGAAACTTGCAGTTTATGCCAAAGACTCCTCACCAATGCTCTGACCCTTTGGCCCAGTGACTGCACGGTAGGGAACGTGGCCTATGGAAACAGCTGGAAGTTGGGGAAGAGCATTTTGCACGGGCTGGTTCTTGAAAGAGTTCTGCAGAATGGAAGGAAACATGGTCGTGGACACGAGGCAGGCCCTGGCCATGTGGGTGTGGCTTCTGTGGTCATTAACCGAGGGGTGGGAAGCACCTGCAGCCACTGGGAGGTGTTGGTGTTTGGATGCTTTGTGGGAAAAAGCAAACAGGATTTGCTGCCTTCCATGCTGGCATTCATCAGACAAGAACCCCTTGCCAGAAGTCTCTTGGGTGGGAGGATTTCAGAGGACTCCTCCTCCTCATTCTTTTTTCCAGCATTTCCAATTTGTGTTTTGTTTTGTTTTGAGATGGTGTCTCAATCTGTCCACACAAGGCTGGAAGTACCCCAGGAGGGTCGGCCAGGAGGCGGGGCATTGCCTGAGCTGCTCGGGGTGTTCAGGGCTGGGAGCAGCCTCATAGCACTGCTGTGGCCCTGCGCAATCACTATTGCCCACATTCCCTGAACCTGTGTGAACGTCAAATGCAGGGTCTCCCAGGTTCAAGGATAATCTGGATGTGGGAGACAGTGGCCGCCAGGAGGCGCTGTGAGCCCGCTCCAGGAATCAGACATGCTGGGAGGTCCGAGTGGCCCTAACTCTCCTCTCACTCCTACTCAGGACCCGGAGAGGGCCACTCAGCGGGGGTTTCTGACCTGGAGAGTTGGGGACGGGGGTTCAAGGCAGAGGGTGAGTGGGACGGAAGGCTGTGGGTTCTGACAGTGGGCCTGGAGGTGGACAGGGGTCTCTGGCCATGAGGGCCATGTGCCAACCATGGTGAGAAGTTGCTGAGTCAGATCTGTCTGTACAAACCCTTGTTGCTTTTCAGTCAGCAAGGGTGTCAGGCTTCACCCCTAACAACCACTCACCTGTCTTCTGCCCCATCGCCACTCTGTGACCTTACCTAGAGCCCCTGGGGCTAGCAGGAATCTTTCCCCCTCCAGGGACAGAATCTCAGGGTATCACATATCCCAAAGCTGTGATGGTCTAGGATTCCACATAGAGGTTCTGGGCTTCCAGTCCCGCGAGCCACCAGAGGCAGCAGGGAACCTAAGGAAGGAGAGGTAGGAAAGAGAGGGAGACAGACTCAGGGAGATGCCATCAGAACACCTGGATCCAGCTGTGCCTGAAGCCCTCCCTTGGGCTTTTTAGTTACAGGAGCCAAGTGCTTAAGCCAGTCACAACTTGGGTCAGATACTTATGACCAGATACTTATCTGAAACATGTCCTGATGCCCCTCCCCCATCTCAGCGGCCTTGCCCAGTCTTTGCCTCTGCCCCTGTCACTGGTGGGAACCCATCCAAACCTTGAGTCTGGGCTTCAAGTCTGGCCGCCTCACCTCTCCTCCTCCTGGCCCATCAGCCTTGGGCCTCTCTCCCTGACTCACTGGATTCCTGCTCCTTTGTCCTCTAGCCCCTCTACTCCAGGAAGTCAGCCTGGATTGCACCCTTCTTCGCACCCCACCCACCCAGTAGAATCAAGAGTGATACCTGGCTCCCCATTTAAAAGCTGGTGGGTTGGTTTCAAGTCTGGTCAGTCCAGTTCTTCCGATCTGAACTCCATGAACAAGTAACTACAGCTTCCCTCTCACATCCTAAACACCCTTAACTATTAGATGGGGGTAACGTGAACTCTGTATGCAGAAGGTGCTTAGTCAACGTCTGCTGATGCAGGTGATACAGGGCATTGGTTAGTAGCATGGAGACTGGAGCCGAGCTCCTGAATTACATCTTGGCTCCATCCTTTACCAGCTGTGTGTCTTTGAGGAAGTCACTTAACCTCTCTGAGCCTCAAGAGATAACACTAGTGTCTAGTGTTAAATAATGAGCCATGCGAGGTGGCTTATGACGCATTCCACCAACAGGGAAACTTTATGATGAAGGGAGCAGGTCAACCTCATCTGACCAGTCTCAGCATCACTAAAAGTGAGATGCCCAGAAGTTAGAGGTGATGGCCTGGGAAGGACACAGCTTCACCCATCCTACGAAGGAGTTAAGCTGATCAATTGAACTTGAATCTCGTCCAGCCTCTAGAATCTGGAGTCTGATTGATTGATTGATTGCAGTGGAGTCTCAGTCTTTTGCCCAGGCTGCAGTGCAGTGGCGTGATCTTGGCTCACTGCAGCCTCCGCCTCCTGGGTTCAAGCGATTCTCTTGCCTGAACCTCCGCGTGCCACCACGCCCTGCTGATTTTTGTATTTTTAGTAGAGACAGGGTTTCACCATGTTGGTTAGGCTGGTCTCAAACTCCTTACCTCAGGTGATTCACCCACCTCGGCCTCTGAAAGTGTTGGGATTAAAGGTGTGAGCCACCTTGCCCGGCGTAGATTTATTTTATTTTTAAATAATTAATTAATGTGTATTTATCTATTTGTGAGACAGAGTCTTGCTTTGTTGCCCAGGCTGGAGTGCAGTGGCATGATCTTGGCTCACTGCAACCTCTACCTCTCAGGCTCAAGTAATTCTCATGCCTCAGCCTCCCAAGTAGCTGGGATTACAGGCACCTGCCACCAGGCCTGGCTAATTTTTGTATTTTTAGTAGAGATGGGGTTTCACCATGTTGCCCAGGGTCTCAAACTCTTGGCCTCAAGTGATCAGCCTGCCTCGGCCTCCCAAAGTGCTGGGAGAACAAGTGTGAACCATGGTGCCTAGCCAGTAGAGTCTAGATTTAACTCCCAGTTTATGGAATATACCAGGGACAGAGGAGCATGTTAGATAACACCACAGAGTAAAGCCAGTCAATCTGCTTTCTTCAACAAATGGCATTTAAAAAACAGAGTAACGGCTAGCTATGGTGGCTCATGCCTGTAATCCCAGCACTTTGGGAGGCTGAGGCGTGTGGATCACGAGCTTAGGAGTTCAAGACCAGTCGGCCAAGGTGGTGAAACCCCATCTCTATAAAAAATACAAAAATTAGCCAGGCACTGTGTCAGTTGCCTGTAATCCCAGCTACTTGGGAGGCTGAGGCAGGAGAATCGCTTGAACCCGGAGTGCAGAGAATGCAGTGAGCCAAGATTGAGCCACTGCACTCCAGCCTGAGTGACAGAGACTCCATCTCCAAAAAACAAAAAACAAACAGAAAACAGTGGGGATTATCTCCCAAATTGAGATACAGATATTGAGGAGGGTGGAAGGCACTGCCATGAATAGACTAGAATCCAGGCCATCCCAAGCCCCAGGTGGACAGAGATGCTCTGGGTGCCTGGACGTCCTGACTTCCAGCAGTTCTTTACTTAGGGCTGCCACCACCTTGCAGTTGATCATGGCAGCTTCTTTTTGCCTCTGGGTTGAGGTTCCAGCTGCCTGTGTAGGTATTTTCCTAGTGGGCATGGAGCTGCAGTGTGGCTGCCAGGAGCAGCACCACGTCTCCCTGCCACTAGCTGCAGCTCCAGCCAGATGTGAACCATCAGGCAGGAGCAGTTGCTGCTGGTGTCCAGGGAGCATCGAACAGCAGGAGGGACGAGGGAAAGCAGGAGAGAGGGGAAAGAAGGTGGGTGTGAGGGACGGGATGCTATATCAAAGGTCTTCGTTCTTGGAAGACAAGGAAAACCTAGTCAACCCCCCTAAAGCAGAAAACTGCTTGAGACGTTATAAAACAGTAGCCAGTATGAAAGTCTCAACCAGATGAATTAGTTATTTGAACACAGGATATGGGACTCCTTCCTTTCTTCCCTTGTAAAGAGCGCTTTCGGCCAGGTGTGGTAGCTCATGCCTGTAATCCAAGCACTTTGGAGGCCAAGGTGGGCGGATCACCTGAGGTCGGGAGATCAAGACCATCCTGACCAACATGGTGAAACCCCATCTTAAAAAAAAAAAAATGATTTCTAGTTTATCTTCAACCTGTAGTGAACATACACTAGCAGTCTGGTTAGTTTACCTTTAACCAGTGAAAGATCACAGAGCATCCACTTGTTAAACTTATCACTGGAAGGTAGAGAATAAATATGTGGGTCAGAGTCTGCTCTGGGCTCTCAGCTGGGAATGCTGTGAGACCCCCTGATGTCCCACTCTGATCGCCCACCTTTACTTTCTATCTCTGTGTCTGTTTCTTAACTCCTTCAGTGCCACCTGGGTTGGGGTCTCTACGGCTGAGCTGGTCTTGGCAGTCCATCCATCCGTCCACTCACTCATCCATCCAATTATTCATGCATTCATCCACTTGTCTATCCATTGATCCATTTATCCATCCATCCACCCAACCACAGACATAATGTGAAGGGAAGGAATCCAAAATAAAGATTACACAGTATATGGTATGTTTCTGTGAAGTCTGAGAACAGGCCGACCTGATCGACGCTGAGATGAGTCAGGCTAGCGGTGACCCTCATGATGGAATCCACTGACTGGGAGGATGCATGAGAAAACTTGGGGAACTGGAAATAATCCACATCTTGATCTGGGGTGGTTAAATGGTATTACACATATGAAAGATTTACTCACCTGTACATTTACGATTTATGTAAAAAAAAATTTAGAAAAGAAAAAAGGCCTCACTGAGAAGGTGTCATTGAGGAAATACCCATGTCACTTTCACCAGGGAATGCTCCCAGACACCTGCAGGTACCGTATACCTCTGTGTAGCCAGCATACAAATACTTGGGATGGCTCCTTTGAGTACCGTATTCCCTAGAATAAATTATACCAGATTCAGGCACCATGCACTTGTATTGTGGCACACTGTGTTCCTGGTAAACAGAAGGGGCCTGACGGGAATTCAGTGGGTCTTTGGAAAATTGTGCACCCAGTGGAAGAAGAGCCTATAAGCCCTACTTAAAAAAAAAAAAAAGATTATAAATCTGAAATATGCTTTTTCCCTTAAAGGTTGTACAAAGGCTTTTCTGAGCAGGAAATTTAACAGACAACCCCTCCCTCCCGGCTTGCCTGAATTCTAAGTGCTGGCCCAGAGAGCACTAAGAATTATTGCAGGGAGAGTGAGATAAGAATTTTCTTGGTTGGTGCCAGCAAATGACTGCGTTTTTCCTGTTTCACATACGGTTTTTACATGATTTAATTGTTTTAAATGTTTGTGAACATTCAGATAACTGCCATGTGGTTTTATCGACGTTTTTGTGAAAATGAATAACGTTCGAAATTTTATTCATTAACATAAACGACTCAACAGTAAGGTTTTCTTTTCTTTTTTGAGACGGAGTCTCGCTCTGGTCAGCTGGCGTGGAGTGCGATGGTGTGATCCGACTCTCGGCTTCAGGGGTTTCTCCTGCCTCAGCCTCCCCAATAGCTGAGACTATGGGTGCCTGCCAGCACGCCTGGCTAATTTTTGTATTTTTAGCAGAGATGGGTTTCACCATGTTGGCCAGGCTTGTCTGGAACTCCTGAGCTCAGCCGATCTGCCTGCCTCGGCCTCCCAAAGTGCTGGGATTACAGGCGTGAGGCACCACGCCCGGCCTGTGTAGTAGAGTTTTTATTGCCTAAAGCGATATTCCTGCCAGGCTTTCTCCCTCAAGCCCAAACACGATGAAAGAGTGTAGAGTGGTTTATTATTTTTTTTCTTCCCTGTCCCCTCTCCATCTGGGTCTGACCAGGGTGACCAGTTGTGTCAGGGTCCCCAAACCACACTCAAGTTGGGAGGGTCACTGGGACCCAAGGGAATCAGCATATGGTTGATTTATTGTGGTGACATGGGATGGATCCACATATGGACACACAATGGATCATAAGGGGAAAATAATCCCAAGGTGTGGATGGGGTCACACAGGGCAGTTTCCCAGCAAAAAAAATAAAAAGAAAAGGGGGCAATTTAAGTGCCACATTTCTGTCCAGTGAAGTCTAATAGGCACTCAGTGCCTCCGGGTTTTTTTGTTGTTGTTTGAGATTACAGGCATGGGCCACCATGCCTGAGTAATTTTGTATTTTTAGTAAAGACAGGTTTTCTCCATGTTGATCAGGCTGGTCTTGAACTCCTGACCTCAGGTGACCCACCAGCCTCAGCCTCCCAAAGTGCTGGGATTACAGGCGTGAGCAGGTGCCTATAGTCGTAGTTACTCAGGAGACTGAGGTAGGAGAATTGCTTGAACCTGGAGGTGGAGGTTGCAGTAAGCTGAGATCTGCTGCCTCAGACTCCCAAGTAGCTGGGATAACAGGCGCCCAATACCACTCAAATATTTTTTGGAGATGGAGTCTTGCTCTGTCGCCAGGCTAGAGTGAAGTGGTGTGATCTCAGCTCACTGCGACCTCTGCCTCCCGGGTTCAAGCTATTCTCTTGCCTCAGCTTCCTGATAGCTGACTACAGGCACATGCCCCCACACCCAGCTAATTTTTGTATTTTTAGTACAGAGGGGGTTTCACTGTGTTGGCCAGGCTGGTCTCAAACTCCTGACCTCAAGTGATGTCCCTTTTCTCTTGAGGACCCTGGCAAGTTCTCAGCCTTGAGCCTGCTCAACAAAAGGTCCTCTAAGATTTTGCTCTGAGCCTGGACACTTGAAGAGTGTACTGAGGACATTAGTGAGGGCACCGGACCTGTGACCGCCACAGTGGCTTGGCCAGTGCTGGAGGAGCCCAGGGGCTTAGAGAAGATCTGCCTGCCTTGGCCTCCCAAAGTGCGTGGATTTACAGGTGTGAGTGAGCCACTGCACCGTGCCAGGACTGTGGTGTATTGAGAGCAAGGCGTGCTTTTGTGTTGCTCTGTGGCTGAATAAAGCCGTGTTTGATGTGTTGTGTCTCTGGCTGGGTCGGGTTTGTCTGGATGTGCAATCGTGTAAATGGGTGAGGGTGATCACTGTGTGTTACCATTTGTGGTGTGTAAGTCTGTGTGTGTGTGAGGGAGAGAGGGGGAGAGAAAAGGAGGGAGAGAGCAAGATTGAGAGAGGTGGCCTCCCAGCCCAGGATTCATTACTAATTCCTCCAGCATCACCACCCATTTCTGGGCAACAGAAGCCCCTTTGTTCTCAGTGGCAGAAGCAGTGGTGTCCCTTTTCTCTTGAGGCCCCTGGCAAGTTCTCAGCCTTGAGCCTGCTCAACAAAAGGTCCTCTGAGTTTTTGCACTGAGCCTGGACACTTGCAGAGTGTGCTGAGGACATTAGTGAGGGCACTGGACCTGTGACAGCCACAGTGGCTTGGCCAGTGCTGGAGGAGCCCAGGGGCTTCGAGAAGACCTTCTTTTTTCTTTTTTTTGTGAGACACAGTCTCGCTCTGTCACCAGGCTGGAGTGCAGTGGTGCAATCTCGGCTCACTGCAACCTCTGCCTCCCGAGTTCAGGCTATTCTCCTGCCTAGTCTCCCAAGTAGCTGGGATTACAGGTGCCCACCACCACACTCCACTTATTTTTTTATTTTTATTTTTTTTTGGAGACAGAGCCTGGCTCTGTTGCTTAGACTGGAGTGCCATGGCTCGATCTCGGCTCACTGTAATTTCTGCCTCCCAGGTTCAAGTGATTCTTCTGCTCATCCTTCCCGGTAGCTGGAGTTACAGGCTAGCACCACCACGCATGGCTAATTTTTTTTTTGTATTTAGTAGAGACAGGGTTTCACCATGTTGGCCAGGATGGTCTCGATCTCCTGACCTTGTGACACACCTGTCTTGACCTCCCAAAGTGCTGGGATTACAGGCGTGAGCCACCGCGCCCAGCCTAACTTTTGTATTTTTAGTAGAGACAGGGTTTCACCATGTTGGCCAAGCTAGTCTCGAACTCCTGACCTCAGGTAATCTGCCTGCCTCAGCCTCCCCAAGTGCCGGATTACAGGTATGAGCCACTGTGCCCAGCCGAGTTAACCTTTATTGAGTTATTCCCGTGTGCCCGACAGCTCTAGTTCTTCCTACCTGTATAAACTTACTGCTCACATCAACCCCCAACGGAAGTGTTATTTTCATGTTGCTTCCTGCTCTTTATTTTCACTTGCCAAATCACTCCCATGAGGGAAGGGACTTCTGTCTATTTCTTCATTGCTACATCTATCCCTGGAAACTGGGACTGCAGGTGGTTACAAAGTAGCTATTTGTTAAGTGAGTGAACATTCCCTGTAGGCAATTACACTCATCTCCCAAATGGGGAACAGGCTCAGAGATAGTCAGCACTCTCACTCTCACGCTCAGCTGCCTTGTTTCTAGCACTTTCCATGGTGATGTCCCTGCATGGAGAGAGTTTTAGGGAAGAGACCATTGCTGTGTAATGAATGACCAGGTTGTGCCAGGGTCCAGCTGCAGCCTTTTCCTTTCTCTCTTTTTTTTTTTTGAGATGGAGTTTGGCTCTTTTTGCCCAGACAGAAGGGCAATGGCGAGATCTTGGCTCACTGCAACCTCTGCCTCCCCGGTTCAAGTGATTCAAGCCCCCGGAGGAGCTGGGATGACAGGCATCCGCCACCACGCCCAGCTAATTTTCTTTCTTTTTTTTGAGACAGTCTCCTCTGTCGCCTAGGCTGGCGTGCAGTGGTGGGGTCTCGGCTCACTACAACCTCTGCCTCCCGGGTTCAAGTGATACTCCTGCCTGAGACTCCCAAGGAGCTGAGACTACAGGCGCCTGCCAGCACACCCAGCTAATTCTTTGTATTTTTAGGGGTTTCACCGTGTTGGCCAGGCTGGTCTTGAATTTTTGATCTCAGGTGATCCACCTGCCCTGGCCTCCCAAAGTGCTGGGGTGATAGGTGTGAGTCACCGCGCCTGACCAGGCCTTTTCTTTTTGAGACAGTGTCTTACTGTGTTGCCCAGGCTGGAGGGGCGGTGGCGCAATCATGGTTCACTGAAGCCTCAAACTCCTGGGCTAAAGTAATCCTTCCACCCCAGCCTCCCCAGCAACTGGGAGTACAGGTGTATGCCACCACTAGAACTAATTTTTAAATTTTTTTGTAGAGATGGGAACTCACTATGTTGCCCCAGCTGGTCTCAGATTCGTTGGCTCAAGCTATCCTCCTGCCTCCCAAAGCAGAGATGACAGGTATGAGCCACCTGGTCACAGCAGGTCTTTTGTTTTTTTAGAGGGGGTCTCACTTGGTGGGCCAAGGTAGAGTGCAGTGGTGCAATCACCATTCACAGCAGCTTCCAACTCCTGGGCTCTAGTGATCCTCCTGCCTCAGCCTCTCTAGTAGCTGGGACTATAGGCACAGGCCACCACGCCCTGCTAATTTGTTATGTATGTATGTATGTATTTTTTGAGATGGAGTCTCTGTTGCCCAGGCTGGAGTGCATTGGCCCGATCTTGGTTCACTGCGGCCTCTGCCTCTCAGGTTCAAGCGATTCTCCTGCCTCTGCCTCAGGCTTCAGAGGAGCTCGGCTTACAGCCGTGCGCCACCACGCCCAGCTAATTTTTATATTTTTAGTAGAGACGGGGTTTTATCATGTTGGCCAGGCTGGTCTCGAACTCCTGACCTCAAATGATCCGCCCACGTCGGCCTCCCAAAGTGCTGGGATTACAGGTGTGAGCTACCGCGCCCAGCTGCTAATGTATGATGATTATTATTCTGTAGAGACGCAGTCTGGACATGTTGCCCAGGCCGGTCTTGAACTGGGCTCAAGCGATCCTCCCGCCTCTGCCTAAAGCCATGGGGTTACAGGCATGAGCCAGCGCGCCCTGCAGCTGCAGTTCTTTATAAGGCAGCTGTGGGCTCTGGACCGCTCCCAGAAAAACCTTCCTTCCAACCCGCTCCCTCCGCTCTCACCTGGTCTACCCCGAATCTTCCACGCTCGTCCCTCTGGCCCTCTCCAAGAGATGAGGGACCCGAGAATCGCGCCCCGCCTCCGTCCCCACCGCGCCGCCCCGCAGCCCACGCGTTTTCTGAAAGGACCACCCTTGAGGCTGATTCCGGGCCCAGCTGGGAGCGGCGGCCCCTGAACCAGCACCCGCGCGGGCCGTACCATTCTGGCCGGGGGGGACCTGGGAGGGGACGCGCGGAGGGCGTCCCCCGGAGACTGCCTCTGTCCAGACTCTCTCCAGCCCAACAGGAGGATGGGAAGGAGACTTGTGTGGGGGCCTCAAGCTGGCGGGCCGCGGGTCCCTCGTCCCCCGCCTTGGCACCTCTCCCCCCCCGCCCCTCCCCGGCATTGGTTGGCGCCAGGGGAAGCGGAGGCCAGGTCCTCACTGAGCAGGTTCCTGCCGCACTCGTGCAGACCTCGCGCGTTCGGGCGGGAGGTCGGTGTGGCCCGGGCTTCTGCTCCCGGCGGATGTGGCAGCCCAGAGCCATGGCTCTCACCGTCCGAGTCGTTTATTGGTAAGCGCAGCGGGCAGCGGCGCCCCTGTTCCTGACCCCCTCTGGGACCGGATCCTCCGCACGCTCGGAGCCGGGGTCTGGGGGCGTCTGGGCGAGGAGCCGTGGGGACCCCTCTATGGGAAAAGCGATTCCTGCGTGGGTGGGGTGGGCGTGCGGAGGGGCGAAAAGCAGAGGGCGGTGGTCCCCGGGCCGCCTCTTCGGCTTGTGACACGCTGGGCACCCGGCGTTCCAAAAGGTGGCGCTGAGACGGCTGCGTGTCAATTTCCAGCTCCCGACTCCCGGGCTGCGCTGGGGGAAGGGGCTGGCGGTCAGCTTTGTAAAGGGACCTCAGGCTCCTCCACCCTAAGTCTTCTCCTCCCCAAGTATCCAGAACAGTCGCGGGGTGGGGACGGTGAGAGCCCAGAAGGTTCGAGAATGTCTCAGCCCGTGTTTCGAAAACACTTGAATTGTGGGCCTCTGCCCAACGGTTTCCTTTGGCCACGAACCCCTCTCCGTTTCTGGCCTGGGTTTTCCTGTCTGTGGCGAGAGGGAGGCTGCGCGTCGGCACCGAACACGTTTAATTTCTCCAAGTCTCAGGAAGGATGTAATAGGATGGGATATAAATTACTTTACATTCTCCCCACTCCCCAGCAGCAAATACTATGCTGGCGTTCACTTAGGTATTTAATGAACACATGTTCAATGAATTTACCCTCCCACAAATCCCTTGAGAGGGGAATTTTAGGCCAGGTACGGATCACGCCTGTAATCCAAACACTTTGGGGGGCCGAGGCGAGTGGATCGCTTGAGCCCAAGAGTTCAAGGCCAGCCTGGGCAATACAGGGGGATCCCCATCTCTACAAAAACTTAGAAAGTTAGCCGGGCGTGGTGGCATGCACCTGTAGTCTCAGCTACTCCGGAGGCTGAGTTAGGAGGATCGCAGGAGCCTGGGAGGTGGAGGTTGCCACGAGCTGAGAACGCAGCACTGCACTCCAGCCTTGGCGGCCGAGCGAGACTCTGTCTCAAAAAAAAAAAAAATAAGAGAGGGGAATTTTAGTTCTGTCTTACAGGCGAGAAAACTGAGGCTGGAGCTGGGGTGGGGTCAGGTCAGTAGCTTCAAGTCTGGACTGCAGGTGACGGGGGTAACTGGAACCCGGGTCTGCCAGCAGCTTTCGAATGTCTCTGCCTGCTCGACAAAGCAGAGGCAAGAGTGACATTTTGAGACGCCCACCAGGCCTGTGCAGCAGATTCCAGTCCCAAAATAGCCCGCTGTGGGGGTGTGGGGGTCGGGTGAGCTTGTATTTCATCCCGGGGACTGGGAAGGTGTTCAGAATCCTGGAGCCGCTGGGCCGTGGCTCCTGCCTGTAATCTCAGCACTTTGGGAGGCGGAGGCTGGCTGATCCCCTGAGGTCAGGAGTTTGAGAACAGCCTGGGCAGCAGGGCGAAAATACAAACATTAGCCAGGCGTGGTGTAAGAATCCAGCAGCCGCTAGGTTTTCCTTGGAGTGCTCCAACGGCTGTGGGTGGGGGCCGTGGGCACAGTGAGTGGGTGGGGACATTTGCGCTGTTCTCCTAATCCAGTTCTCCTGGTTTTTCCTCTCTCCCCATCTATCTCACCCTTGTGGTGTCCCTGTCTCCTCTCTCTCCCCTTCTTCCCCTCCCCCTCTCCGTCTCTTGCTTGGTGTTGGTTTTCTGTGTGTGTCTGTGTGTCCTGGTGCCACCCCGTGCTGTGTCCCCAACACTCTGCCTGGCTGGTGCCATCTGTCACCACCTCTGCTTGGTCATCTGTGTTCCTCTTTATTTCTTCCTGGCCCCACTTTGCTCCCCGCCACACTGCCTGTCTCTCCCCTTTTCCGGATCCCCCACTTCACCCTCTCTCCCCTGGGCCCTGCTGTCTTGGACTCTTCCACCAGTGGCGCTTGAGGCTACAAGTCCAAGGTAAGCAGGTGGGCCTGGGGGGTGGGAGGGATTCCTGGAAGCTGGGGACGGGGAGAGCGCCTATCAGGAGGGAGGCTAACTGGTACGATGGCTGCCGTGACCTCCCACCCCATTTTCAGTATCTTCAGCTCAAGAAGAAGTTAGAAGATGAGTTCCCTGGCCGCCTGGACATCGTGAGTCTTGAGCACAGGCAGTGTTGGTCCCTTAGGCCTGGATGGCATTGGGGGTGGGGGGTGTTAGGTAACCCCCTGGGAAAGGGAGGGTCTCCCCAAGAGGATGTCTCAGCGCCTCCAACATCCTCTCTCCCTTCCTCAGTCCGGCGAGGGAACTCCCCAAGCCACCGGGTTCTTCGAAGTAACGGTAGCTGGGAAGTTGATTCACTCTAAGAAGGTTTGTCTGTCTGTCCGTCCGTCCGTCCGTCCGTCTGTCCTGCCTCGTTTTGGCGCTAGCGTGGGTTGCAGCTGAGGTCGGTGTCTTGGTCCCAGCTCATCCCTTCTTTCTTCTTCCCCTCCCTAGAAAGGCGATGGCTACGTGGACACGGAAAGCAAGTTTCTGAAGCTGGTGGCCGCCATCAAAGCCGCCTTGGCTCAGGGCTAATGTGCCCTGAAGGCAGAGGTGAGAGGGAGGGGCCCGCTAGACAGGGAACCACCCTTCCAATCTTCTCCCAGCCCCATCCTCTGACTCCTTGACCCAGGGTGGAGAGCTTGGGAGATGAGGGGGACATATTGTGTCCCCAGAGCAAGCAGGGTGAAGTTAGACAGAGCTGGGTGATGAAGGATGACAACTGAGATGGAGTCAGAGGTGTGCAGGGTGACAGCTGAGATGGTGATGGGTTAGAGGTGTGCAGGGTGACAGCTGAGATGGTGATGATGGGTTAGAGGTGTGAGGGTGACAGCTGAGACGGTGATGATGGGTTAGAGGTGTGCAGGGTGACAGCTGAGACGGTGATGATGGGTTAGAGGTGTGAGGGTGACAGCTGAGATGGATGATGGGTTAGAGGTGTGCAGGGTGACAGCTGAGATGGTGGTGATGGGTTAGAGGTGTGAGGGTGACAGCTGAGATGGTGGTGATGGGTTAGAGGTGTGAGGGTGACAGCTGAGATGGTGGTGATGGGTTAGAGGTGTGAGGGTGACAGCTGAGATGGTGATGATGGGTTAGAGGTGTGAGGGTGACAGCTGAGGTGGATGATGGGTTAGAGGTGTGAGGGTGACAGCTGAGATGGATGATGGGTTAGAGGTGTGAGGGTGACAGCTGAGATGGATGATGGGTTAGAGGTGTGAGGGTGACAGCTGAGATGGATGATGGGTTAGAGGTGTGCAGGGTGACAGCTGAGATGGATGATGGGTTAGAGGTGTGAGGGTGACAGCTGAGATGGATGATGGGTTAGAGGTGTGCCAGGGTGACAGCTGAGATGGATGATGGGTTAGAGGTGTGCAGGGTGACAGCTGAGATGGATGATGGGTTAGAGGTGTGAGGGTGACAGCTGAGATGGATGATGGGTTAGAGGTGTGAGGGTGACAGCTGAGATGGTGGTGATGGGTTAGAGGTGTGAGGGTGACAGCTGAGATGGATGATGGGTTAGAGGTGTGAGGGTGACAGCTGAGATGGTGGTGATGGGTTAGAGGTGTGAGGGTGACAGCTGAGATGGATGATGGGTTAGCGGTGTGAGGGTGACAGCTGAGATGGATGATGGGTTAGAGGTGTGAGGGTGACAGCTGAGATGGTGGTGATGGGTTAGAGGTGTGAGGGTGACAGCTGAGATGGATGATGGGTTAGAGGTGTGCAGGGTGACAGCTGAGATGGATGATGGGTTAGAGGTGTGAGGGTGACAGCTGAGATGGTGGTGATGGGTTAGAGGTATGAGGGTGACAGCTGAGATGGATGATGGGTTAGAGGTGTGCAGGGTGACAGCTGAGATGGTGGTGATGGGTTAGAGGTGTGAGGGTGACAGCTGAGATGGATGATGGGTTAGAGGTGTGCAGGGTGACAGCTGAGATGGATGATGGGTTAGAGGTGTGCAGGGTGACAGCTGAGATGGATGATGGGTTAGAGGTGTGAGGGTGACAGCTGAGATGGTGATGGGTTAGAGGCGTGAGGGTGACAGCTGAGATGGATGATGGGTTAGAGGTGTGAGGGTGACAGCTGAGATGGTGGTGAATGGTTAGAGGTGTGGTGTGAGGGTGACAGCTGAGATTGTGGTGATGGGTTAGAGGTATGAGGGTGACAGCTGAGGTAGTGATGATGGGTTAGAGGTGTGAGGGTGACAGCTGAGATGGTGGTGATGGGTTAGAGGTGTGAGGGTGACATCTGAGATGGTGGTGAATGGTTAGAGGTGTGAGGGTGACAGCTGAGATGGTGGTGAATGGTTAGAGGTGTGAGGGTGATAGCTGAGATGGATGATGGCTTAGAGGTGTGAGGGTGACAGCTGAGATGGTGGTGAATGGTTAGAGGTGTGAGGGTGACAGCTGAGATGGTGGTGATGGGTTAGAGGTGTGAGGGTGACAGCTGAGATGGTGATGGGTTAGAGGTGTGAGGGTGACAGCTGAGATGGTGGTGATGGGTTAGAGGTGTGAGGGTGACAGCTGAGATGGATGATGGCTTAGAGGTGTGAGGGTGACAGCTGAGATGGATGATGGCTTAGAGGTGTGAGGGTGACAGCTGAGATGGATGATGGCTTAGAGGTGTGAGGGTGATCCACTCTTCTCCATCTCCCGAAGTGCTGCGACTACAGGCGAGAGCCACAGCACTCGCCTATTGATTTATTTTTGAGATGGAGTCTCGCTCTGTCACCCAGGCTGGATTTTCAGCTCACTGCAACCTCCGCCTCCTGTATTTTAGGGATTCTTGTGTCTCAGCCTCCTAATAGCTGGGATTAGAGACGGGTGCCACCATGCCTAGCTAATTTTTGTATTTTTAGTAGAGATGGAGTTTCGCCATATTGGCCGGGCAGGTTTTGAACTCCTGACCTCAGGTGATCCACCCGCCTTGGCCCCCAAAATGCTGGGATTCCAGGCACGAGCCACTGCGCACGGCCATTCTTTCTACTCCGCCCTCAACTTCAGCTCCAGTTCCCACTCCATGCTGATCTAGAACAGAGTGTCCCGTCCAGCACAAGGTGGACCTGAGTGCCAGCTCCCAGCGGGCCTTGTGCCAGAAAACTAGTTTCAAGTGCCTTAAGCTGAAGTTCCATTTCCCAGAATTCCTTACCAGAGCAGAATGAGGTCATGTTCAATGTGAATTGGGACGTGCCAATTTGAAGTAGTGCAGTACAGACATACAGATGATACCTTCCCTTATGTGCAGCTCTGAAGCAAAGCAAATCCCTTTAAAATAATGGATAAGAAAAATGGAATTGCAGAATCCCAAAGCTGTGTTAGCTGTTGCGAAGTGTGGGGGTGGGGAGCCACCATGTGAGCTTTGAATTTTTTTTTTTTTTTGAGACGGAGTTTCGCTCTTGTTACCCAGGCTGGAGTGCAATGGCGCAATCTCGGCTCACCGCAACCTCCGCCTCCTGGGTTCAGGCAATTCTCCTGCCTCAGCCTCCTGAGTAGCTGGGATTACAGGCACGCGCCCCCATGCCCAGCTAATTTTTTGTATTTTCAGTAGAAACGGGGTTTCACCATGTTGACCAGGATGGTCTCGATCTCTTGACCTCGTGATCCACCCTCCTCGGCCTCCCAAAGTGCTGGGATTACAGGCTTGAGCCACCGCGCCCGGCCTATTTATTTAGTTTTTTGAGACAGAGTGTCGCTCTGTCACCAGGCTGGAATGCAGTGGCATGATCACTGCTCACTGCAACCTCCGTCTCCCGGGTTCATGTGATTCTCCTGCTTCAGCCTCCTGAGTAGCTGGGATTACAGGCGCCCACCACCATGCCTGGCTAATTTTTGTAACTCCTGACCTCAAATGATCCACCCACCTCAGCCTCCCAAAGTGCTGCGATTACAGGCGTGAGCCACCAACCCTGGCTGTTTTTTTTTCCCCCCCAGACGGAGTCTTACTCTGTTGCCCAGGCTAGAGTACAGTGGTGTGATCTCTGAAACCTCTGCCTCCTGGGTTCATGAAATTCCCCTGCCTCAGCCTCCCTAGTAGCTGGGATCACAGGCACGTGCCACCACACCTGGCTAATTTCTGTGTTTTTCTGTAAGATGGGGTTTTACTCTGTTGGCCAGGCTGGCCTTGAACTCCTGGACTCGAGTGATCCACCCGCCTCAGCCTCCCAAAGTGCTGGGATTACAGGTGTGAGCCACCGCGCTTGGTCCAACCAGGTCCAGTCTGAGGCAGGACACTGCAAGGTCTTACAGGGGACCTCCCAGGAGCTGGGCAAGGCGCAGATCTTTGGCCGAGGTGAGCCTTCTCCCTGCACAGTGATTAAACCAGGCAGTTGATGAGGAACACAGAGGTCCCTGTGGGGGGACCGCCTGATACCCAGGGGGACTGCCTTGGGTATCAAAGAAAACAGTGTCTGTTGGCCGGGCAAGGTGGCTCACGCCTGTAATCCCAGCACTTTGGTAGGCTGAGACAGGCAGATCACGAGGTCAGGAGATGGAGACCATCCTGGCTAACACGGTGAAACCCCATCTCTGCCAAAAACATAAAAAATTAGCCGGGCATGGTGGCGGGCACCTGTAATCCCAGCTACTACTTGGGAGGCTGAGGCAGGAGAATCGATTGAACCTGGGAGGTAGAGATTATAGTGAGCCGAGATGGGGCCACTGCACTCCAACCTGGGCACAGAGCGAGACTCCGCCTCAAAAAAAAAAAGAAAACAATGTCTATTGTTTAATAGGTCTCTGGAAACCAGATTTGACTATGTGCGGGGGTGGCTAGCAAGGCTTTCTGTGAGGTCCGTGGCTGGCTGCCCCTCAGCACCATCACACCTGCCTCAGTTTCCTCATCAGAATTCCTCACCGCAGAAAACTGAGAACTAGGTTTTAGCCAAACTCACTTTGTGGAGTTACAATTTCTTTCCCTCCTGGGTGTTTCATTTCCTTGTGCCTCAGTTTTTCTCTGCATCTTAATTTTCCTCCGACCCTTCCTTATCCTTATTGTGTTTATTTTTTTGTTGTTTTGAGTTGGAGTTTCGTTCTTGTTACCCAGGCTGGAGTGCAATGGCGCGATCTCAGCTCACTGCAACCTCTGCCTCCTGGGTTCAAACAATTCTCCTGCCTCAGCCTTGCAAGTAGCTGGGATTACAGGCGCCTGCCACCATTCCTGGCTAATTTTTTGTATTTTTAGTAGAGACAGGGTTTCACTATGTTGGCCAGGCTGGTTTCAAACTTCTCACCTCAGGCGATCCACCCACCTCGGCCTCCCAAAGTGCTGGGATTACAGGTGTGAGCCACTGCGCCTGACGTTTTGTTTTGTGAGGTTTTATTTTTTTTTTTTGAGAGACAGGGTCTCCCTCTGTCATCCAGGCTAGAGTTAAGTGGTGCAATCAGAGCTCACTGCAGCCTTGACCTCCTAGGCTCGAGTGACTCTCCCACTTCAGCCTCCCAAGTAGCTGGGACTACAGGTGTGCACCACCATGCCCAGCTAATTTTTGCAGTTTGTGTAGAGATGTTTTTTTTTTTTTGCCATGTTACCCAGACTGGTCTCGAACTTCTGGGCTCAAGTGATCGCCTGCCTCAGCCTTGCAAAGTGCTGGGATTACAGGCAAGAGTCACTGCGCCCGGCTTATTTATCTTTCTTCCTTGTGACGGGGGCCCCAAGCTTGGCCTCTGTTCCTGCAAACTGACTCCCTCCCCCAGCCACCTTTTTTTTTCTCTCCACAGTCCAGGGACCTTAATCCAGCCCCTCTCAGCAGACGCTTCATGACGGGAAGGAGTGAAATGCCTCGTGGACGCCTGGTCCTTCCCCGATGCTCTCGTGGCTGCTCTTGGGGGCAGAGATTGATGCCCTTGATCTCTGCCTCTGTGTGTGTGTGTCTTCCCGGGCTCCACACTGCCCCACCCTCCTCCCATCCCCCGATTTTATCAGATATCTGTGCATACCCCATGTTTCCCCTGTTGTCCCCCAGAATTTGGGGAACATCCCGCCTCAGGCATCCTTCTCTAGGGGAAGCCAAGAGAGGCATCAGGATGGGTGTCTGATTGTGGCAAAGTCAGCTGTTCACAATTCAATAAATATTGGACGAGTTTAACCGAATGTGCGTGTGAGGAGCGTATCCTGTTTTACCCCTGGGCTGCCTCCCTCCAGGCCCCCATCCCAGATTATTGACCACGTGCTGAGTGCTCAGTGCACCAGCCCTCTGCTCATAAGGAAGCACTTTGCAGAAATACTGAGGTTATGATTTTTTGAGAGAATTTTGCTCTGGAGGGCAGTGGTGTGATCCCAGCTCACTGCAGCCTCCATCTCCCGGGTGTAAGTGATTCTCCTGTCTCAGCCTCCTGATACCTGGGACCACACGGGAGTACTACCATGCCCAGCTGATTTTTCTTTTTCTTTTTTATTGAGGAAATTGTGCTCTGTTGCCCAGACTGGAATGCAGTGGTGCCATCTCGGGTCACTGTAACCTTCGCCTCCCAGGTTCAAGTGATTCTCCTTCCCCAGCCTCCCAAGTACCTGAGATTACAGGCACGCGCCACCACACCCAGCTAATTTTTGTATTTTTAATAGAGACAGGGTTTCACCATGTTGGCCAGGCTGATAACGAGCTCTTGACCTCAGGGATCCACCTGCCTTGGCCTCCCAAACTGCTGGGAATACTTAGGCTTGAGCTACTGCTCCCCCACCTGCCTTTTTTTTTTGTAGAGATGAGGTCTCACTATGTTGCCCAGGCTGGTCTTGAACTCCTGAGCTCAAATGATTCTCCTGCCTCTGTCACCTGAAGTGTTGGGATTGCAGGTGTGGGCCACCTGCGCCTGGCCCTAGATATTTTTCTCACAGTTCTGGAGGCCAGAAATCCAAGATCAAGGTGCTGGGGGAGTCATGCCCTCTGACGCCCCTCTTGCCTGGGAGCTCGATGGCTTCATACGGGGTCATTCTTTTTTTTTTTTTTTTTGAGACGGAGACTTACTGTCACCCAGGCTGCGGTGCAGTGGCTCGGTCTCAGCTCACTGCAACCTCACCTCCCAGGTTCAAGCGATTCTCTTGCCTCACCCTCCTGAGTAGCAGGAATTACAGGCACCTGCCATCATGCCTGGCTAATTTTTTGTATTTTCAGTAGAGACAGGGTTTCACTGTGTCAGGATGGTCTCAATCTCCTACCTCGTGACCCGCCCGCCTCGGCCCCCACAGCTCTGGGATTACAGACGTGAGCCACCGCTCCCAGCCTGCTTTTCTTTTTTTAAAGAGACTAAGGTATGGCTCTGTCACCCAGGGTGGAGTGCAGTGGCATGAGCACGGTTCACTGCAGCCTCGAACTCCTCCTGGGCTTGAGTGGTCCTCCCACCTCAGCCTTCTGAGTAGCCGGTACTACAAGCGCACCCCCACTCGCAGCTAATTTATTTTTCATTTTGGAGGGGAACTGGGCGGGATGGGGCAGGGTGGGAGTCCTCGCTATCTCGCTCAGGTAGGTCTTGAATCTGGTCTCAAGCGATCTTACTCGCCTTGGCCTTCAGAGCAGGCATTGGCCGGTAAAGGCGTCAGCCAGGAAGTGACGCATCAGCTTTCGTCACAGCCCATTGGCCAGAACCAGTTACACAGTCCCGCCCACTTTCAGAACTCCGCCCACAAAACCCGAGCCCACCTGTGGAACCTGGCTAGGGAATTTAGACTATGTTTAGGAAGGGAATGAGAAGCCGGATGCGGTGGCTCAGCCCTCTTTGGGAGGCCGAGGTGAGTGGATCACGAGGTCAGAAGTTCAAGACCAGCCTAGTGAAGATGGTGAAAACCCGTCTCTGCTAAAAAACTACGAACATATTAGCCGAGTGTGGTGGCAGGCTCCTGTAATCCCAGCTACTTGGGAGGTTGAGACAGGAGAATCGCTTGAACCTGGGAAGGGGAGGGGGAGGTTGCTGTGAGCCGAGATCACGCCACTGCACTCCAGCCTGGGCGACTGAGACTCCGTCTGAAAAAAAAGGAAGGGGATGAGAACTTGAAAACTTGGTGAGCACTGCAAGTATGTACCAGAGCTCTTGTTTTAATTGTACCATATGCATGAAAACGCCACCATCTGACTTTGGCTTAGTCGAGACCATTCACACCTTCCAAGAATTCAGCCTGCACATCACCAGCCTAACGGGGGAGACACCGTGAATTCCTGTCTAACGGCGACAGCGTGTGGCCGTGTCTGAGAACTGCATCTTCTCAGTTCACCTCGGATCACCGTGGAAGACCCTGCGGAATCCCTGTGGGTCACCAGAGTAGTCAAGTGAATCACCATCTTTGGCTGGGTGACATGACACTTTCTTTTTAAAAAGTTAAAAATTAAAATTTGGCCGGGCAAGGTGGCTCACGCCTGTAATCCCAGTACTTTGGGAAGGCGAGGTGGGTGATCATGAGGTCAGGAGTTCGAGACCAGCCTGGCCAACATGGCGAAACTCCGTCTTTTTTTTTTTTTTTTTTTTTTACATATTTATGTAACATTTTATTTGCTCATCTCTCTGAAACATGCCAAAATTCATATAGCTAAGGGAACTTACCATGCTAAAATGTTGCTCAACATGACAAATTTCTACAAAACATATTTCAATGTAGTACCTTCACTTCATTCTTGAGGAATCAACATGTGAACATTACATTTAGGTGGTGAAATTTAGGATACAAATGTAAGTATCAAATAATATCATACTTCTGGTTTACTGGGAAACATAACAGTTGTGACAGTCACATCTAACACCTTGGTTAAATAGAGAGTGAAAATGGGCAGGGGTGTCACAGAAGTATGCAAGGATTTGACAGTTCAAATAATCTATAGCCCTTCTGAGAAACTACAGATGGAAAATAAGTAGCAAATATTTCTGTAATATGGTGGTTTCAGTACATTATAGTGATCATCATTCCATTCATGCACTCAAATAACTGCTGCTTCTGAAAACTAGATTCGAAGTCATTGCTCAACAAGCTGATACTACAAATCCCTTATATTAAAAGGTAGTTTAAATCTTCATAGGGTCAGCGAGGTAAAGCTTCTCCGCAGCGCGGCTGAACTCCTCCCAGGTCTGGTACTGCGGCATAGTGGCCTGGAGTGGAAAAGTAAACAGAAGCAAGGCCGCAGAACCCGGCCCAGGAAACTACCGACGTCCCGGAGTCTCCAACCGAAACTCCGTCTTTACTAAAAATACAAAAATTAGCAGGGCACGGTGGCACGCGCCTGTTGTCCCATCTGCTCAGGAGGCTGAGGCAGGAGAATCACTTGAACCCGGAGGCAGAGGTTGCAGTGAGCTGAGATTGAGCCATTACACTCCAGCCTGAGTGACAGAGTGAGGCTTCTACTCAAAATTAAAAAGTTTCTGGGTACATAGTAGGTGTATATATTTATGGGGCACATGGGCTATTTCGATACAGACATACAATGCATAATAATCACATCAGAGTAAATGAGGTATTTATCTCCTCAAGCATTTAACTTTTGTTACAAATAATCCAAATAAACTCTCTCATTTTTTAGACATAGTTTTGCTCTGTCGCCCAGGCTGGAGTGCAGTGGTGCCATCTCAGCTCACTGCAACTTCCGCCTCCTGGCTTCAAGCGATTCTCCTGCCTCAGCTTCCCTAGTAGTTGGGACTACAGGCATGCACCACGCCCACCTAAATTTTGTATTTTTAGTAGAGACAGGGTTTCACCATGTTGGCCAGGATGGTCTCGATCTCTGACCTGATGATCCACCCACCTAGGCCTCCCAAATTGTGCCTGAGTTCCACGGACATAATCTCTGCCATCTCTGAAAATCCTATTTTCAGGCTTGATGAAGTGTTCCAGGCATATCTTATTTCCTGCCCAGACCTGGAGTCAGCATTTATGTCAAGGACCTCGAGTTCCTTTCAGAGGAAAATGATATTTCAATACAATAAACTGTGTGCCTAGAAATCTAGATGAGACATAACAAAACCTCTGATCCCTTAGTGGTGAAGAGGGCAGAGTCTGCCAGCCCTCTTTGGGTGGGGGCTCACTCTAACCCATGTGCCTCTCTCTCGATCCCCCCGTCTGTCACTCTGTGGGTTCTGTGTCTGTCTCTCTCCCAGTCTGTCAAAAGCAGGAGAAGGCTGGACTCTGTGGCTCACGCCTGTAATCCCAGCACTTTGAAAGGCCGAGGTAGTGGATCACCTGAGGTCAGGAGTTCAAGCCCAGCTTGGCCAACATGGTGAAACCCTGTCTCTACTAAAAAGACAAAAAATTTAGCCAGTGTGGTGGTGGGTGCCTGTAATCCCAGCTACTCGGGAGGCTGAGGCAGGAGAATTTTGTGAACCCGGGAGGCAGAGGTTGCAGTGAGCTGAGATGGCACCACTGCACTCCAGCCTGGGTGACAGAAAAAAAAAAAAAAAAAAAAAAAAAAAAAGCAGGAGGGGCTTTTGTTTTAAAACACGTTGTCTAGGGCCAGGCACCGTGGCTCACACCTATAATCCCAGCACTTTGGGAGGCTGAGGTGGGCGGATCACCTGAGGTTGGGAGGTCGAGACCAGCCTGACCAACATGACCAACATGGAAAAACCTCGTCTCTACTAAAAATATAAAATTAGCTGGTAGTGCTTGCCTGTAGTCCCAGCTACTCGGGAGGCTGAGGCAGGAGAATCGCTTGAACCTGGAAGGCAGAGGTAGCAGCTGAGATTGTGCCATTGCACTCCAGCCTGGGAAACAAGAGTGAAACGCCATCTCAAAAAAAAAAAAAAAAAAAAAAGCTGTCTGTCCTCGCCCCCTCCCCCAGTAGCCTGTCGGGTGTCTCCTGCCTCCAAATCGGATTTAATTCTCTCTGTGCTCTGCTGAGGCTGGCCTGGTTTAAGAGGATTGGACACTTGCTAAAGGGGGCCAGGAACAGCACTGGGGAGAACCAGGGGCCAGGATTGCCACCAGGGGGCAGCAGAGGAGAGGCAGAGTGGCAGAAGGAGGAGGTAGGGGTGCTTCCATGTGACAAAGGTGAGAAGGGTAGGGGGGTTGGGAAGGGGGGTGTGAACCAGGAGGGGATGGTATAGAGAGGACAGTCGTCCCACCCCACCTGAGTGGGTTAACAGTACTTACATAGTCACTGGATACATATTGAGAAAATGAGGCTGGGCGCAGTGATTCACGCCTGTAATCTTGACACTTTACAGTGGGAGATTGTAAAGTGCCACTTTACAGAGGTGGGAGGGTCTCTGGAGGTCAGGAGTTCGAGACCAGCCTGGGCAACGTGGCAAAACCCAGTTTCTACCAAAAATACAAAAAATTAGCCGGGCGTGGTGGCACATGCCTGTGGTCCCAGCCACTCGAGAGGCTGAGGTGAGAGGATCCCTTGAGCCCAGGAGGTTGCAGTGAGCTGAGATCACATCATTGCACTTCAGCCTGGGTGACAGAGCAAGACCCTGACCAAACAAACAAAAAATAAGTGAAGAGCACGTAGGCCAGGCGAGGTGGCTCACACCGGTAATCCCAGCACTTTGGGAGGCTGAGGTGAAAGGTTCAAGTCCAACATGGTGAAACCCCGTCTCTACAAAACAATGCAACAATTAGCCAGGCGTGGTGGCGTGTGCCTGTAATCCCAGCTACTTGGGAAGCTGAGGCAGGAGAATCACTTGAACCTGAGAGGTGGAGGTTGCAGTGAGCCAAGATGGTGCCACTGCTCTCCAGCCTGGGTGACAGAGCAAGACTCTGTCTCAGAAAAAAAGAACTCAGTGACTCCTTGTAAACCTATTACACACACAGAGACACATATATACACGTATTTTTTGAGGGTAATAAAAATCTTTTATTTCTCTAAAAGTGCTTCTACTTGTTGCACTTTTACGTGTATAGGATTTGGAAATAGCCCAGGACACTAGGCTTGCCAAAGTGCTGGGATTACAAGCGTGAGCCACCATGCCCGGCCTGTTTCCCCTATAATTAACCCAGGGTACTAAGGGCGTAAAGAAAAATAAATGGCCTGCCACAGCGGCTCATGCCTATAGTCCCAACATTTTGGGAGGCTGAGGCAGAAAGACCACTTGAGCCCGGGAGTTTGAGACCAGCCTGGGCAACATAGCAAAACCCCGTCTCTACCAAAAATACAAACAGCTGGGCATGATGGCACGTGTCTGTGGTCTCAGCTACTTGGGAGGCTGAGGTGGGAGGATTGCTTGAGGTTGGAGGGCGGAGGTTGCAGTGAGCCAAGATCGCGCCACTGCGCTCCAGCCTGGGTGGCAGAGCGAGACTCTGTCTTGAAAAAAAGAAGAAATTCTCCCATCTAACTTTTTAAGCCTCTGGTTAATCACTTTAATTATTTAAAAAGTATACTTTAAAGAATGGCTTTAGATTTACAGAAAATGATAAAGTGGTACAGAGAGTTCCTATGTACCCCCCCTCCCACAATTGTTTCCCCTATTATTCATTTATTTTGAGATGGAGTCTCACTCTGTCTCCTAGGCTGGAGTGCAGTGGTGCGATCTCATCTCTGCTCACTGCAACTTCCACCTCCCAGGTTCAAGCGATTCTCCTACCTCAGCCTCCCGAGTAGCTGGGATTACAGGTGTGCACCACCATGCCCAGGTAATCTTTTTGTATTTTTTAGTAGAGATGGGGTTTCACCATGTTGGCCAGGCTGGTCTCGAATTCCTGACTTCAGGTGATCTGTCTGCCTTGGCCTCCCAAAGTGCTGAGGTGACAGGTGTGAGCCACCTTGCCCAGCCATGTCTGTTAGAATTTGTCCCCAGGCTGCGGTATAGTGATCATGGCTCACTGTATCCCTGACCTCCTGGGCTCAAGTCATCCTCCCACCTTGGTCTCCTAAGTAGCTGGGATTACAAGTGTGCACCATCATGCTCAGTTAACTTTAATATTTTTTTGGAAGAGATAGGGGTCTCATTACGTTTCTCAGGCTGGCCTCAAGTAGTCCACCTGCCTCAGCCTCCCAAAGGGCTGGGATTACAGGCTTTCATTTTGGTTTTATTATGCATTTCCCTGATGATTTTTGATGTCATGGGCTTACTGGCCTTTTGCATTTTTGTTTTTAGATGGAGTCTCGCTCTGTCGCCCAGGCTGGAATCAGGGATTCAATTTTGGTTCACTGCAATCTCTGCCTCTCGGGTTCAAGCAGTTATCCCACCTCAGTCTCCCAAGTAGCTGAGACTACAGCTGTGCACCACCATGTCCAGCTAGAGTTTGTTTTGTGTGTGTAGATGGGGTCTCGCTGTGCTGTACAGGCTGGTCTTGAATTCTTGGTCTCAAGTGATCCTCCTGCCTCGACTTCCCAAAGTGCTGGGATTATAGGAATGAGCCACCACAGTCAGCCTATTTCATGTTTTTTAATGCTTTTGTAAATAGCGTTTTAAAAAACTTTTATTTTCCAGTTTTTTGTTGCTATTATATAGAAGTACAATTTGTTTCTTTTTTTTTTTTTTTTAAATAAAATGTTCCGCACAGCACCAAGATATACAATTGGTTTTTGTTTACTGATTTTGGATCCTGGAACCTGGGAAAATTCATTTATTAATCCCAGGAGTGTGTGTGTGTGTGTGTGTGTGTGTGTGTGTGTGTGGTGTGTATTTATTCTGTAGATATTTTCTTATGTCAGCTACAAGAGTTACCGCTTTACAGCCGGGCGTGGTGGCTCATGCCTGTAATCTCAGCACTTTGGGAGGCTGAAGTTGGCGGATCACGAGGTCAGTAGTTCAAGACCAGCCTGGCCAACATGGTGAAACCCCATCTCTACTAAAAATACAAAAATTAGCCGGGCGTGGTGGCTGGTGCCTGTAGTCCCAGCTACTTGGGAGGCTGAGGCAGAAGAATTGTTTGAACCTGGGAGGTGGAGTTGCAGTGAGCCGGGATTGAGCCACTGCACTCCAGCCTGGGCTGCAGAGCAAGACTCTGTCTCAAAAGATCACGAGGTCAAGAGATCGAGACCATCCTGGTCAATGAGGTGAAACCCCGTCTCTACTAAAAATACAAAAATTAGCTGGGCATGGTGGTATGCGCCTGTAATCCCAGCTACTCGGGAGGCTGAGGCAGAATTGCCTGAACCCAGAAGGCGGAGGTTGCGGTGAGCCGAGATCACGCCATTGCACTCCAGCCTGGGTAACAAGAGCGAAACCAACTAAAAAAAAAAAAAAGAGTTACCGCTGTACTTTATCCAAGATACAGTTCTGTAATGATAAAATAGAAACTCTTCTATGGCAAGAAATTCTAAGTATACAGAAGTGAACAGGCCGGGTGTGGTGATTCACATCTGTAATCCCAGCACTTTGGGAGACCAAGTCAGGTGAATCACTTGAGGTCAGGAGTTCGAGACCAGCCTGGCCAGCGTGGTGAAATCCTGTCTCTACTAAAAAAACAAAAAATTAGTTGGGTGTGATGGTGGGTGCCTGTAATCCCAGCTACTTTGGAAGCTGAGGGACGAGAATTGCTTGAACTCAGGAGGTGGAGGTCACAGTGAGCCAAAATTATGCCACTGCACTCCAGCCTGGGCAACAGAGTCTCAAAAAAAAAAAAAAAAAAAAAAAAAGTGAATGAATACCCAACTAAAAATAAATTTCCATTCCGTCCCCTTTCCTGGAGCTGACTGGAGCCAAAAGACAGAACAAGGCCGGGCGCGGTGCCTCACGCCTGTAATCCCAGCACTGTGGGAGGCTGAGGCAGGTGGATCACCAGGTCAAGAGATCGAGACCATCCTGGCCAACATGGTGAAACCCCGTCTCTACTAAAAATAAAAAAATTAGCTGGGCGTGGTGGCAGGCACCTGTAATCCCAGCCACTCAGGAGGCTGAGGCAGGAGAGTCGCTTGAACCCAGGAGGCGGAGGTTGCAGTGAGCTGAGATGGCACCACTGCACTCCAGCCTGGCGACAGAGCCAACACTCGTCTCAAAAAAAAAAAAAAAAAAGAACAAAAAAGTGGTGGGAGGGTTTACATTTTTCATCAAATATGCAGAGACAATCAGGCGCATCTGTGAACATCGACAGCATGTGCTTCCACTCACTGGCCAGTTCTGCAGCTCCCTTTCGTCTTCCTGAAGGGTCTCCCTGGGGCTTATGCAGGGGAAGGACTCCAGGAGACACTGGCAGCACCTGCTGCTGTAACTGAAGTCTCACAGCCATCGAGGAGGCATGAGAAGGTGCCAGCACAAGCTTGCAAAGGGTTTTGACATCATCCACCAATATGTCCCACGTCCCCTTCAACTCTTCCCTGACCTGGCTGAGATTCTGCAGATGCCGCCTCACCTGGCTCTAAGAGGATTGGCGCAGGTGGTGAGTTAGATTAGGTCAAGGCCAGGGAAACCTGCTAGGGAGAAGCGCAGGGACTGGGAGGGAGGGAGAGACTAGGGAGGGAGAGGGAAGGGGGAGCATGGGTCTGCACAGGGCAGAGAAGTAGGAGGTGAGTTAGAGGAGGGAAGAGATATGGGTGGAGGGTGTTGTGTAAATGGCAAAATAATGAGATCACCCATTTACTTAGAGCTTCCTGTATGCGAGGCTCTGTGCTGGGCATGTAAATGGCATAACCCAATATTGCTCACACCCTGCACGTGTGGAGAAGGTGTAGTTGTTACCCAAAGTCTCGTGGACATCCAGATGCCCACAGGTCGTCCTCCAGGCAGTCCAAGAAACAGATGAGCTTGGTATCACTTGAAAGAGTGGAGGGGTTCAGGGCAGCGCTCTTCAGCTGGGAGGCCTGGTCCACGCTCAGACTGAATATTTTCAGTCTACTCAGAAAGGCACTTAAACACCCTGATGGTTGGCATAAACCCCCGAAGGCAAAGGGATTACAGGCTGCCAGCCTCAAAGGACCTTTTGTAAGGGTATTAGAGCACATAGGACAGCTGCTGTCACATGGGAAGTGACACATGCTAGGGAGACCCTGCCTATTCTGGTTTTGAGGGCAAGAAACTCCCATGCCTCAGTTTCCCCTTTTCTTTGCACCTCATTCTCTTCTCTCCCTGGACCCACCACCCATCTCTCCCTGTTCCAGTCGCTGTGCTTCCCTCGGGAGCCTCAGTGTGGTTTTCTGTGTACATCCCTCTCTGGGTCTCTCTGAGAAGCAGGAAGGTTTTTCATTATATTTTGGCCGTCTGTCCCCACCTCCAAATGCAGCCTGTCACATGTTTCCCCCAAATCCGCACTAATGCTCCCTGTGTTTTGCTGAGGCTGGCCTGACCTAAGAGGATTGAAGCATTTGCTAAATGAGACCAGGACGGGGTCAGAGAACTAGCTGCGGGAAGACACAGGGGCCGCAAAGTGATGGCAGAGGAAGCAGGAGAGGAGAGGACGGAGGGAAGGGGTGGCATGCGATTGTGCAAGGACACAGAGACCAAGAGCTCAGTAGAGACTTTCTGTAGAGCCAGTCGTGGTGGCTCACACCTGTAATTCCAGCACTTTGGGAGGCCAAGGCGGGAGGATCACTTGAACCCAGCAATTCAAGACCAGCCTGGGCAACATGGTGAGCCCTTGTTTCTGCAAAAAGTAAAAAGAAATTAGCCAGGCATGGTGGTGTGTGCCTGTGGTCCCAGCTACTCAGCAGGCAGAGTTGGGGGAGGATCACTTGAACCTCGGAGGTTGAGGTTGCTGTGAGCTGTGATTGTGCCACTGTACGCCAGCCTGGGCAACAGAGTGAAACCCTGTCACAAAAAAAAAAAAAAAAAAAGAAAGAAAAAGAAAAACAAAAGGGAAAAAAAAAGCAAGCCAGGTGTGGTGGGTCATGCCTGTGGTCTCAGCACTTTGGGAGGCTGAGGCTGCGAATCAATGAAGCCTGGAGTTCAAGACCTACATAGTCAACGTGACAAAGCCCCGTCTCTCCCATTTTTGTTCTTTTTTTTGTTTGTTTTGAGACGGAGTTTCACTGTTGTTACCCAGGCTGGAGTGCAATGGCGTGATCTCGGCTCACTGCAAACTCCGCCTTCTGGGTTCAGGCAATTCTCCTGCCTCAGCCTCCCGAGTAGCTGGGACTACAGGCGCGCACCACTATACCCAGCTAATTTTTGTATTTTTAGTGGAGACGGGGTTCATCTTGTTGGCCAAGGAGGGTCTCGATCTCTTGACCTCGTGATCCACCCGCCTCAGCCTCCCAAAGTGCTGGGATTATAGTCGTGAACCACCGCGCCCAGCCTTTTTTTTTTTTGAGACAGAGTCTTGTTCTGTCACCAGCTGGAGTGTAGTGGCGCCATCTCAGCTCACTGCAACCTCCACTCCCAGGTTCAAGCAATTCTCCTGCCTCAGACTCCCAAATTAGCTGGGACTACAGGTGTGTGCCACCACGCCCAGCTAATTTTTGTATTTTTAGTAGAGATGGGGTTTCACTATGTTGGTCAGGATGGTCTCAAAATACAAAAAAATTTAGCTTAAACGTGGCTGCAAACAAAACAAAACAACAACAACAACAACAAAAATTAGCTGGGCCTGGTGGCACACGCCTGTAATCCCAGCTACTCAGGAGGCTGAGGCAGGAGAATTACTTGAACCTGGGAGGCCGAGGCTGCAGTGGGCTGAGATGGTGCCATTGCACTCCAGCCTGGGTGACAGAGTGAGACTATCTAAGAAACAACAACAAAAATCAAACAAACAGAAAGACTTTGTAGATACAGACTCAGACATTAATGGACCCTTGATTTGTGACAAAATACAAAATAAATTACAAGGTTCTCAATAAATTGACAATTGGAAATCCACGGGAAAAGAAAAATCCTTACCTCACACCATACACCATCAATTCTAGATGTATGAAAGACCTAAATATGAAAGGTAAAACTATAAACATTTAGAGAACAAAACAGAATACCTTCATCATCATGTGATAATGAAAGATTTCTTATTTTCCTGTTGAGTACTTGATATTGGAGAAAGATATTTTAAGCAAGCCAAAAAAAAAAAAAAAAAAAAGGCATTACTCTTAGAAGGGAAAAGTGAGAAAATGGAGCAAACTTAAAAGCGGTAAGCCAAACACTTCAGACTGGTGCCACCTGTGGGCTTTGTCTCTAATTAGTAACAATTAGGACCAGAGGCCTTTTAGAAACACCAACTTTTAGAAGCTTTTCTGTCAATTTGAAAATAGAGATATATTGAGATATCTTGTAAAAGTAATTTATTATTTTATCATTTTATATTTTTTAGACAAGGTCTCATTCTGTAGTAAAGGCTGGAGTGTGGTGGCAGCATCTCAGCTCACTGCAACATCAGGTTTAAGTGATTATCCTGCCTTAGTCTCCCGAGTAGCTGGGATTCTGGTCGCCTGCCAGCATGCCTGGGTAATTTTTGTATATAGTATACATATTTTTTGAGATGTAGTCTCACTTTGTTGCCAGGCTGGAGTGCAGTGGTGCAGTCTCGGCTTATTGCAACCTCTGACTCCTGGGTTCAAGCAATTCTCCTGCCTCAATCTCCTGAGTAGCTGGGACTATAGGTGTATGACACCACGCCCGGCTATTTTTTTAATTTCTATTTTTAGTAGAGATAGTTTTCACCATGTTAGCTAGGATGGTCTGGATCTCCTGACCTTGTGATCAGCCTGCCTCAGTCTCCCAAAGTGCTGGGATTACAGGCATGAGCCACTGTGCCCAGCCTAATTTTTGTATTTTTTTAAGTAAGAGATGGGATTTCACCATGTTGGCCAGGCTGGTCTCGAACTCCTGACTTCAAGTGATCCACCTGGCTTGGCCTCCCCCCGGCTTGGCCTCCCAAGGTGTTGGGATTACAGGCATGAGCCACCATGCCTGGCCCATTTTAATTTTTATTAATAACTTCATTGTGTTTTATGTGATCAATCTGCTGCTGATAGAAATGGAAAATAAAAAAGACAAAACTGGTCCATAACAACAGGTAATCTGAAAAGTGGTGAAATAGATAACATTAAAATCAAGAAATGCTACTAATGAAACAAAGTACAAATAGGAAAGGCATCTACAGCCCTTTAATTACCAAGAGAATATAATAATTTATTCATATAAATGAACAATGGGTAAACAAATAGACACATTATGAGGATATCTAAGATTCAATTAACATCTGAGAATTTCTAAACCTCTCAGTCATCAGGGAAATGGATATTAAAACCAAAACAAAACCACAAGTCATTGAATTGACAAACATTAAAAAGTCTCACAATCCTAAGTGTTGGGGAAGATGCTGACCATCAGAAGCAATGGGAAAAGCCCTTTATAAATAAAAGCTCTTAAGCAACATTCACTAATGCCAAATATCCCAGTGACCAGTGACTACTCAATCCCCCAGAAACAAGCTCAGGCTCAATTCAAATGAGAAGCAGGCACCTTTGTAGCAGAGGCTCCTATGATGGCCACACAGTGACGACAGCAAATGTCTACCTGCAGCCAGGTGGGTAAAGCGTGGTGCATTCATGCAGAAGGTCACCAGCAGTGTAGACCAGCCACTCCAGGCCCACTGAGATCTGCAGGACTTTGCAGACACAGGCCCCCATACATCCAGTAATGACCTGGGGCCTGAGTAGTTTTCTTTCACAGAGCCATCCTCTTGACGCTGAGACCCTGAGTCTTCTCTGTTCATAGAGTCATCCCCTTCTTGGTACTGAGATGTCGTGGTGGAGACTGAGGATCCCTCCAAGGGGTCTAGAGGTGTGAGCAGCTCCATGAAGTCAGGTAATAATGGAGTGTCTGGGGAGAAGTTGGAGGTCTAGGGGCTCTGAGGCCACACAGGGCCTGGGGCTGGGAGTGATCCTGGGCCTGGGAGTGATCCTGGGGCTGGGAGTGATCCTGGGCCTGGGATTGATCCTGGGCCTGGGATTGGGGCTGGGAGTGATCCTGGGCCTGGGATTGGGGCTGGGATTGATACCCGGCCTGGGATTGGGGTTGGGAGTGATCCTGGGCCTGGGATTGGGGCTGGGAGTGATCCTGGGCCTGGGATTGGGCCTGGGAGTGGGCCTAGGCTTGGCATTTGGCCAGAGTTTAAGATGGGACCTGGGCCTGGGATCTGGGCTGGGTCTGGGCTGTGGCCTGGCATCCAGGCTGGGATCTGAGCTGGGGCTGAGATTGGGCCTGGAGTTGGGGCTAGGATTGGACCTGGGAACTGGGCTGGGCCTGGGATGGGACCCGGGATCCAGCCTGGGATCTGAGCTGGGGCTGAGATTGGGCCACGGAGTGGGGCTGGGATCGGGCCTGGGGCTGGGATCGGGCCGGGGCCTGGAACCGGGGCAGCCGGGAAGCCACCCTGTGCACCATGCTCAGGACCACCCCAGGCCTGGTGGAGGCTGTAGGTCGTGGGTTTTGCTGCTGGGAGGATTCCCGAGGGGCCCGGCTGAGGGGACATCCAGGAATCCCAGCCCTGCGGGAACTCAGGACCTCCAGGGGCGGAGGCAGCGGCTGCAGGGACTGGGGGCGAAGCGCGTGCTCCGCGGCCTCTCCGCCCTGGGCCGCTCTGGGGCTGCTTCTTGAGCCGCTGCTCGCGGGCTAGTTTGGCGCGCCGATTCTTGAACCACACCTAGGGGGAGAGGGGACAGGGAGGAAGTGTGAAGGGGAGCCGCTGGGGGGGCTGGCCGGCCTCAAGCCTCACACTGTGGTCACCCCCTCCACCCCGCTCCCCACCATAGGAGGGCCACGAGAAGGGAGGGGAGAGGGAGGGAAAAGGAGTAAGAGGCCGGTGGGGTGGAGGAGGAGCGGGCCTGCAGCCCAGGAGCCCGGGGGCCAGGGAGGGTTCGAGGGGAGGGACCCTGGGGGTTCTCAGGGGGCCTGAGGTCTGGGCACCGGGAGACTCCGTGGGGCACAGCCTGGGCCGATCACGTGGGCGGGTTTGGGCCCGCAGAGTTGGAGCCGGTTTTGGGGTGCAGCCCTGGTCTATCCTGGCGGGAGGTGGCCGGGAGTGCCAGGCCCCGGTGACAGCGGTGGGGAGGCTTCGTGGGGTGACTGGGGCGGGGCGGGGTGGGACTGGGGTCAGACCTGCACTTGGTGCTCCCCAAGGTTGAGTTTCTGAGCCAGCTCCTGTCGCTCATCAAAGGTCGGGTACTGATTTTCCAGAAAGTGAGCTTCTAGCTCTTCCTGCTGGCTGCGAGTGTAGACCGTGCGCTCCTGCCGCTGTCTCTTTGGAGGGTCCGGGGAAGGTCCTGGGAGCGGGAGGGAAACAGGGTCAGAGAGGCTCCCTGGCAGCCCCCAGCCACCCCAGAAACCCGGTCCCCTGCGCCAGGCGAGGAGCCCAGGCTGTCTGGCTGGGGCAGCGCTGGGAGAGCAGCCAGGCATCCACCAGACCTTGCACCTTTCTGGGCCTCAGGGTCCACATCTTGGCAATGGGCGTGATAACAGCCCCTGTATTTTTCGGGACCCCACAGAGGGGAAGGCAGGCAGCCTGGGCGCCTCACCCGGGTGCAGACGGGGCTGCCTCCGGCCTGCTCAGCCCTCCCCAACTGCAGACCCAAGGGCTCTAGGGACCCTGACACCCGCAGACCACCACCACCGGCCCGTCCTCTGCTCCACTCAGTCGCACGATTTAATTTCTTTCCTTCGGTCTTTTTCCTGGAGAGGGGATCTTGCTCTGTCACCCAGGCTGGAGTGCAGTGACCTGACCACGGGTCAAGGCAGCCTCCACCTCCTGGGCTCAAGCAATCCCCGGCCTCAGTCTCCGGAGTAGATGGGACCACGGGTGTGCACCACCACCCCTGGGTAATTTTTGCATTTTTGGTAGAGACGGCTCTCACTCTGTTGGCCAGGCTGGTTTCAGAATCCTGGGCTCAAGTGATCCTCCCGCCTTGGCCTCCTAAATAGCTGAGGTCACCGGCGTGAGCTGCTGCTCCCCGCTGCACCATTTGATCCCATTTCCCAAACGACACGAAGTCCTCCCCAATCTGCAGGGCAGGAGGCTGCCCGCACAGCCCCAGCCCTTCTTTGGATGCCCAGATCTGCACTCTGCAGCCTCTGTCTGACACAGGATCGGCCTGGGCCCTTCACAGCACTGTCCCGGCTTACCTTGGGGATCGCTAGGGTCTTGCATCCTGAGTCCTGCTCTGTTCCCAAACACCAGTGTGCACTGACACGACTCTGGCTGTTAAATCACTTCTACGCTGTGCCTGCCCTGCCCTGCCCTGCCCCGCCCTGCTGGGACCCTCCCTTCCCACCCTGCCCTGCCAGTCCCTCCTCCTGGAGGAGTTGAATGACAGATTAAGTTTTCTTTCTTTTTCTTTTTTTTTTTTTGAGATGGAGTCTTGCTCTGTTGTCCAGGCTGGAGTGCAATGGTGTGCACTCTCAGCTCACCGCAACCTCCATCTCCTGGTCCAAGCCTCCTGCCTCAGCCTTCCAGGTAGCTGGGATTACAGGTGCCCGCCACCATGCCCGGATAATTTTTTTGTATTTTTAGTAGAGATGGGGGTTTCACCAGGTTGGCCAGGCTGGTCTTGAACTCCTAACCTTGTGATTCACCCGCCTTGGCCTCCCAAAATGCTGGGATTACAGGCGTGAGCCACCACACTTGGCTGGATTAAGTTTTCATCACTGATCAGGTACTGGCTGCCGAGCTGTGCTGGGAGCTGGGGAACCTCAGGGCCAACACCACCTTGGTTTCATCCTCACGGGCCCTAGCCCAGGCAAGAGGGCGTTCCACATGGGGTCAGCGGAATCGGCATCATGACCCATGGTTGGGGTCCTCAGCTCAGGAGAGGCACCACCATCCAGCCAGCCCCCAGGAGTCATCCTCGTTCCTTCCCAGGGCCGGGGCCCCAAGGACCAATGCCAGCGAGTCTACCCACTCTCCCGGCTCCCAGGCTGCCCGCCTCGTCCCTCCCCGCCACCATCCCTCCCTCCTGGATGACTCCACAGCCTGCTCTTTGGTCCCTCGAGGCCACTCTGGCCCCAACTATCCCTTCAAAAAATTGCCCTCAGGTGCCTGGGCGTCAGGAGAGCTCAGTACACACTGGCCCTGCTGATATGGGCTGGTTTCTGCAGTGGATTTGCCCATGGGGTGAAGGTCTGATGGGCATTCACACAGACCTCTGCTGGTTTCTCCCGCTGAGTAAATGACCTCGGTGCTGGTTTATTCCAGTTTATGGAAGGGGTTCATGAGCTGGGTTCACATGATGCCAGCCTCTCTGAGCTGCACAGACCTGTATCAGGAGGGGGCCCAGGTCTGATGGACGTTCCCGTGGGCCGCTGTTGATCTGCCCTTGTGAGTGAATGAATCCACTGTTGATGACACAGGGGACCCACGACCTTGGTCCACACAAGTCGGGTCCCTCAGAGATGCATCTTCTCTGTCAGACACCTGGCTGCCCCCCTCTCTCCATGGCGGGACCCACGTGGGTTCAGGGCCCAGAGAGATTGACAAGGCTCACGGTGCGGGGAACTAGAAATGGCTGGTGCAATCAATTTCGAAACTCAATCAAACGTTGACATTGTTCCCACAGCCTTGCTGATTGTCTTCACCTGCTGCTCAGAGTCTGTTGTAGAAAGCCGCATCCCCAGGCCGGGCGCGGTGGCTCAAGCCTGTAATCCCAGCACTTTGGGAGGCCGAGGCGGGTGGATCACGAGGTCAAGGGATTGACGTCATCCTGGTCAACATGGTGAAACCCCCGTCTCTACTAAAAGTACAAAAAAATTAGCTGGGCATGGTGGCGCGTGCCTGTAATCCCAGCTACTCAGGAGGCTGAGGCAGAATTACCTGAACCCAGGAGGTGGAGGTTGCGGTGAGCCGAGATCGCACCATTGCACACCAGCCTGGGTAACAAGAGCGAAACTCCGTCTCAAAAAAAAAAAAAAGAAAGCCGCATCCCCAGCAACGACTCCCCGTCGGTCAGCTGTTCCGCTGCGCCCACAGGATGTGCTGGGAATGCAGGGGTGACCACGGAGATTTTGCACCGTGTCTATTCTTTGGCCAAGAAAGGCAGAAACAGATGAACAAGCTCACTGGTACTATTTTGTGAAGATAGACATTTAAATATAAGCAAGTTCAGGGCAGCATGATTCACGATCGCCCAAAAGGAAGAAACACCAAAACCTGGATCCACCAAGGTGTGGATAAACAGAATGCCGCATGGCCTGGCGGGGTGGCTCAGGCCTGTAATCCCAGCACTTTGGGAGGCCGAGGTGGTGGATCACCTGAGGTCAGCAGTTGGAGACCAGCCTGACCAACATGGTGAAACACTGTCTCTACTAAAAATACAAAAATTAGGGCCGGGCGCAGTGGCTATTGCACTCCAGCCTGGGTAACAAGAGCAAAACTCCGTCTCAAAAAAAAAAAAAAAAAAAAAAAAAATACAAAAATTAGATGGGTGTGGTGGCTGGTGCCTGCAATCCTAGCTACTCTGAAGGCTGAGGTGGGAGAATCACTTGAACCCAGGAGGTGGAGATTGCAGTGAGCCAAGATTGAGCCATTGCACTCCAGCTGGGCAACAAGAGCGAAACTCCTCTCAAAAAAAAAAAAAAAAAAAAAAAAAAGACATCCTGGGAAAAGACTTGCTCCTCTGTGAATAAGCACAGATATGAGGGCTCAGTGTAGCATTTCTTTGAAATATCAACTGAGTTAATTGGGTTAATTCACACCCACAAATTAGAAGATGATTAAATAATTGTGGCAATGCTAAGAAAAGTGTAAAACTAAAAGTTTAAGAAAGGAATGAAGTGGTAACCTGCTAGTAACAAATAATGATTTTAAATTTATTTTTTGTCTGGATAGCCTGGTGGATGTCTGCTTGCTGCTTCCTGAGATAAATGTGTCTTCAACACAGAGACGTTGTTAGGCTTTTTTTGTTTTTTGAGACGGAGTTTCGCTCTTGTTACCCAGGCTGGAGCGCAATGGCGCGATCTCGGCTCACTGCAACCTCCGCCTCCTGGGTTCAGGCAATTCTCCTGCCTCAGCCTCCTGAGTAGCTGGGATTACAGGCACGCACCACCATGCCCAGCTAATTTTTTGTATCTTTAGTAGAGACGGGGTTTCACCATGTTGACCAGGATGGTCTCGATCTCTTGACCTCGTGATCCACCCGCCTCAGCCTCCCAGAGTGCTGGGATTACAGGCTTGAGCCACCGCGCCCGGCCAGGCTTTTTACTTTTCTCTGGAATCCTCGTGTCTAACAGGAAAGGCTCAAAGTTGCTGACTAATGATGTACGAATGATTGAGTTTGTGTTTTCTGTATCGAATGCTGTCTCAGGCACAGAATGTATACATTTAATAAGCACATACGAAATTCATATATACGTATGTAATGTATATATTATATGTACATTTTTCTTTTTTTTCTTTTGTTTTTTTGGAGACAGGGTCTCGCTCTTTCACCCAGGCTGGAGTGCAGTGGTGTGATCTCGGCTCACTTCCACGTCCGCCTCATTGGCTCAAGTCATCCTCCGACCTCAGCCTCCCAGGTAGCTGGGAAAACAGGCACATGCCACCGCGCCTGGCTAATTTCTGTATTTTTCTTTTGAGACCAAGTTTCATTCTTGTTGCCCAGGCTGGAGTGCAATGGTGCAATCTCGGCTCATCGCAACCTCTGCCTCCCGGGTTCAAGCGATTCTCCTGCCTCAGCCTCCTGAGTGGCTGTGTTACAGGCATGCGCCACCATGCCTGGCTAATTTTGTATTTTTAGTAGAGACGGGGTTTCTCCATGTTGGTCAGGCTGGTCTTAAAGTCCTGACCTCAGGGGATCCGCCCACCTCGGCCTCCCAAAGTACTGGATTACAGGCATGAGTCACCACACCCGGCCTATTTTCTCTATTTTCTACTGCTTATAATTATTTTTTAATGTACAAGCTGGGAAAGAAGGAGCATTTCTGGCCTTGAATGCCACCCTAGGGCACATCAACACCCTGCCCCTCCTGTGCCTTCTCTTGTCCATTCAGGGTTGGATGGAATTTTGGAGATTCCTCCTGGGGCTCCCCAGGCAATGGCCAAATTCCCAGAGTCACCTGGGTGGAGGGAGGTCTTCTGGGGCCTGGGGCAAAAGGGATGTAGGTGGCGATGAAGTTGGTGGAAAAGTGTGAAGAAGGGATCATGGAATCCATTCTTGGCCAGGTGCAGTGACTCACACCTGTAATCCCAGCACGTTGGGAGTCTGAGGCGGGTGGATCACCTGAGTCAGGAGTTCAAGACCAGCCTGGCCAACATGGTGAAACTCTGTCTCTACTAGAAATACAAAAATTAGCTGGGTGTGGTGGTGGGCGCTTGTAATCCCAGCCACTCCGGGAGAATTGCTTGAACCTGGGAGGCAGAGGTTGCAGTGAGCCAAGATTGTGCCACTTCATTCCAGCCTGGGTGACAGAGTGAGACACTGTCTCAAAAAAACTAAACAAAAATCCAACAAAAAACAATAAAAGCCCCCCAAAATTAGCCAGCATAGTGATGTGCGCCTGTATTCCCAGCTATTTGGGAGGCTGAGGTGGGAGACTCGCTGGAGCTTGGGAGGCTGAGGTTGCAATGAGCTGTGATTTCCCCACCACACTCCAGCCTAGGCAACAGGGTGAGACCCTGTCTCAAAAAACAAACAAACAACCCCCCCCCAAAAAAAACTCCACCTCCCAAAACACACACATAGAAAACCCAAAAAACCACATGCCAAGAATGAATAAATAACGCTGGTTGAGAAAATCGGGTCCTTGTAGAGAGGAATGGTCCAGAATTACAGGCAGAGGCACTAGGCGTTCCGGTGACTGTGGCGGTAAGAGCTGAGTTGGAAGAACACTTCCCAGGCGCGGGGAGCAAGACCGCTCAGCCTCCAGGTGCCCTCTCCACCCTCGACATCCCCCCACCCTGCCCCTCTATCTCCCCCTTTCTCTGTTCCTCAGTTTCCCCTCCTTGTTGCTTCTTGTGTTGTCCCAGTGTGTGAGTTGCTGTGTGCCTACCCCCTTCCAGGGTCTGACAAGCAGAAGGAGTTTTCATTATATCCTGGAAGTCTGTCCCCCACTCCGTCCCCCCAAATCGGATCTAATTCTTTCTGCTCTGCTGAGGCTGGCCTGGTCTAAGAGGATTGGGACATTTGCTAAATCGGACCAGGACAGGATCAGAGAGGCGGCGCTGGGGAGACCCAGGGGCAGCACGGCCTCCAGGGGGCGGCAGAGACTCAGGAGACCAGAAGACAGAGCGGGCAGAGAAGGGCAGGGGCAGTGGGGGGAGGGGGAAGCAGGCCCACTCCCTGGTTCTTTAGGGAACGGCATTTAAGGGGTTAGAAGGGTTTGATTTTTTTTTTTTCTTTTGAGATAGAGTCTTGCTGTGTTGCCCAGGCTGGAGTGCAGTAATGTGATCTCAGCTCACTGCAACCTCTGCCTTCCGGGTTCAAAGGATCCTCCTGCCTCAGCCTCCCAAGTAGCCGGGATTACAGGCTCCCACCACCATGCAGAGCTAATTTTTGTATTTTAGTAGAGATGGTGTTTCGCCATATTGGCCAGGCTGGTCTCGAACTCCTGACCTCAAGTGATCCGCCCACCTCAGCTTCCCAAAGTGTTGGGATTATAGGTGTGAGCCACTGTGCCCGGCAAACATTGTTGATTTTTAAAGTTCATTATGTGCTCTGTCTCATGCCTGTAATCCCAATACTTTGCGAGGCTGAGGCAGGAGGATCCTTTGAGCCCAGGAGTTCGAGACCAGCCTGGGCAACATAGTGAGACCCTGTCTTAAAAAAATGCTAATAAAGTTTATTGTGAACCTCTACCCTCACTTCCTACTCTCTCCCCTCTCTGTTCCTTTAGTGATAATGGGGGTCTGGCCACTGGGAAGGGAGCTGCAAGCATGGGGGTCTGGAGGGGTCTGATAAGGCCCTCGGAGATGACCTGAGGTTTCCTGAGCTGGGAATGTCTTGGAAGGGTCTGAGCTGCAAGGAATCTTTGCAGAGCCAGGGGTCTACCTATGATGTGAAGCATCTTGCATTTTGGAGCTGTCCAAGTAAAACATGAAAAAGAATTTGACACAATTAAAATACATATTTTTTTTGAGATGGACTTTTGCTCTTGTTGCCCAGGCTGGAGTGCAGTAGGCTCACTGCAACCTCTGCTTCCTGGATTCAAGTGATTCTCCTGCCTCAGCCTCCCAAGTAGCTGGGATTACATGTGTGTGCCACCATGCCTGGCTGATTTTGTATTTTTAGTAGAGACAGGGGTTTCACCATGTCCAGGCTGGTCTTGAACTCCTCACCACAAATGATATACCATCTTGGGCTCCCATAGTGCTGGGATTATAGGTGTGAGTCACTGTGCCTGGCTCAAAATACATTTTAAGTAAAATTTAAAGTCTTCGAAAGGATTTTTTAAATTCCACACTTTTGATTTCTAATTCATGCCAGGCTCAGTGGCTCATGCCTGTAATTCCAGCACTTTGGGAGGCCCAGGTGGGAGGATCACTTGAGATCAGAAGGTTCTGGGCAACATAGTGAGACCCCTGTCTCTACAAAATAAATAAATAAGGCAGGTATGGTTGTATGTACCTGTAGTCCCAGCTACTCAGGAGACTGATTTGAGCCCAGGAGGTTGAGGCTGCAGTGAGCTGACGTCCTCACGTCACTGCACTCCAGCCTGGGCAACAGAGCAAGATCCTGTCTCAAAAAAAATGTAAATGAAATAATTTCCAATACAATAAGTAGCAATAGATACATAGCCAATATCAATAAAAGCTCTTTGGGCCCTCAGTTACTTTAAATTCTAAGAGCTGGAGAGGACCCTGGGTGTTTCTAGGGGACTTGGGGCAAGTCTTATTTAGACTCTGGGTCGTGTGTCGTGTGTAGCGGGGTAGTCGAGGGCACGGTTTTGAGAAGCAAACATGGCTGGTCCAAATATTGCTTATATATTTATTTATATATGTATTTTTCTGAGACAGGGTCTTGCTCTGTCGCCCAGGGTGGAGTGCAGTGGCTTGGGCGGCAGAGAGAGAAAGTGAGACCCTGTCTCAAAAACTCTGTGGAGTGCAGGCTGGAGGACAGATCATACTGTATTCTCTCTCTCTCCTGCACACTGTTATGTGTGGCTTCTATTTCGCAGTGTTATAGTTGTGAGATCTGTTTTGCATGTCTTAAAATTTGTTTCTTTCTTTCCTTTTTTTCCCTCCCCTGGGGATTAACCTGGGGGCCCCAGGCTGGTTCTCAGAGCTCAAGAGTTCAGCACCCACTGGGTCCCAGGTTCCCCCCGAGCAGTTGTTCTCACAGGTGAGGTCTGAATGTTCACAGCCACCTCGTGGGGCAGACACGCAGATAACTCCATTCTACGGCGGGGGACACTGAGCCTGGCAGGGAGGGAAGTGCCCACAGCTCAGGCGGCTGATGACCTTAAGGACCTCCAGGGGGTCCCAGCTTCTCACAAGACCTCAGGGAACAACAACCCCGTGGAAACTTCCTCCGAGGTAGCTCCTGGTAGCATCCCCACTTTACAGAGGAGGAAACCCGCTCAGAGAAGCTCCTTCTCCATTTCAGTCCGGCACATCAGCGTCAGAGCCAAGGCTGAGCCCGCACCTGCCCCGGAGCCTGTGCCCTCCCGACCACCAGGTGATGTGACCTCTTGGGACGCTCGCCACAGCCCCATGGAGCTCAGAGGCCCCTTTCTCAGAGGAGGAAACTGAGGCTGAGAGAGGTTTAGTCAATTCCTGAGGTCACACAGGTGATGAGTGGAAGAACCAGGGGTAGAATTCAAATCTCTCTGACCCCAGAGCCCCGCTCTTCACCCCCAAGTCTACCTGGGGTTCCTAGAAGCTGGATGAGGTAAGCTCCCTCCCCTGCTCCCACTCCCACGCCAGGCCACCGCATGCTAGGCCTGACATATGGGATTCCCATGGCTCATTGTCATAGCTTGTAACTGTCTCCACTTTGAGAGGAGGCAACTGAGGCCCAGAGAGCCCACATGAAGGGCTCAAGGCCACGCAGCGAGAAAAGAACAGAGTTTCAACCCAGACTCATGTGGCTTCATGCCGGCTCTTGCCAAGACCCTCTCGGCCCAGCCATGCTCAGGGCCCTCCTTTGTCAGCCCCTCCAGCCTCTCTCTGCAGCCTCTGTTGGCTCCTCTGTCCAGTGAGGACAAGGAGTTGGGTGGATGCACCCACTACCAGGCATGGGACTTGGTAGAAGCCGGGTTTCCCGGCACTGTTAGAACCTGAATGAATTAACTCAGCGACAGTAAGATCCTGGGAGCATCCAGAGATTCCAATACCAGTGGGCAGCCCCACAGTCCGACCTCACTGTGCTGCAATCCCAAGCCCTTGGTCCTTTTGGGAAAATATCAGACCTCTTCTCTGTGCCAGCCTCTCGACCTGGTTCTGCCCCACCATCCATCCATCCATCCATCCATCCATCCATCCATCCATCCATCCGTCCATCCGTCATCCATCTGTCCATCCATCCATCCATCCGTCGTCCATCTGTCCATCCATCCATCCATCATCCATCTGTCCATCCATCCATCCATCTATCCATCCATCCGTCCGTCAGTCCGTCTATCCGTCCATCCATCCATCCATCCATCCATCCATCCATCCATCCGTCGTCCATCTGTGCATCCGTCCATCCATTCATCCATCATCCATCTGTCCATCCATCCATCCATCCATCCGTCATCCATCTGTGCATCCGTCCATCCATCCATCTATCATCCATCTGTCCATCCATCCATCCATCTATCCATCCATCCATCCGTCCGTCCGTCCGTCCGTCTATCCATCCATCCATCCATCCATCCATCCATCCATCCATCCATCTGTCGTCCATCTGTGCATCCGTCCATCCATTCATCCATTTCTTTCACACTGAGCACTTACTGCTGTGTGTCTGGGACAGTCCCAGGTACTGGGGCTATAGCTGAGAACAAGACAGCCAGGGTTCCATCCTCCTGACAAGGGCAGACAAGAAACAAGGTGCCAATAAGAGTTTTGCCAAAGGTTAAACAGGAAGAATGTGTTAGGGAGCTAAGGGGGCGCAGGCATCCCCCCATTCTGCAGTACAGCCTGGAGTGAAACTGATCAACAACCTGATCCAGGGATCCTCCAGTATTCCACACATCTTCAGACTGTCTCCAGCATTTAACACCACTTTTTCCAGTGGCAATCATGTGCATTACAGTAAGACTCAAAGTCAGGTAGCATAAGTTCTCCAACTTGTTTTATTCCCCAAAGATTGCTTTGATTATTTTAGATCATTTATATTTCCATAGCAACTTCAGAATCAGTTTGACAGTCAATTTTTTTTTTTTTTGAGACAGAGTTTCACTTGTTACCCAGGCTGGAGTGCAATGGTGCGATCTCGGCTCACTGCAACCTCCACCTCCTGGGTTCAGGCAATTCTCCTGCCTCAGCCTCCTGAGTAGCTGGGATTACAGGCACGTGCCACCACGCCCAGCTAATTTTTTGTATTTTTAGTAGAGACGGGGTTTCACCATGTTGACCAGGATGGTCTCAATCTCTCGACCTCGTGATCCACCCGCCTCAGCCTCCCAAAGTGCTGGGATTACAGGCGTGAGCCGGCCTTGACAGTCAATTTCTACAGAAAAATCCTGAGGAGATTCTGACTGGGACTGCAGTAAATCTAAGGATTCTTTGAGAAGGATTGACCTGGCCGGGTGTGGTGGCTCATGCCTGTAATCCAAGCACTTTGGAGGCCAAGGAGGGCAGATCACCTGAGGTTGGGAGTTCAAGACCAGCCTGACCAACATGGTGAAACCTCGTCTTAAAAAAAAAAAAAAAAAAAAAAGAGAAGGATTGACCTCTTAACAATATTGAGTCCAGTCCATGTTCAATCCATGAACATGGTATAATTCACTATTGACTTGAGACTCCTTTAATTTCTTCCAGCCATGTGTTATATTTTTTCAGTAGGACAATTATTTGAAAGAAGAGATGGCAGGACTTATGGATAGATTGGATGTGGCTGGTGAGGAGAAAGGGGTTGGGGGCAAGGCTGAGTGCCCAGATTCTGCTTGAGCCACTGGGTGGAGATGAGAAAGAAAGCAACTTGCCTTAGAAGACCTGGCTCAAAGAGGAAGCGCTTGGATTTGGTTTCAGCTTAATTGATCCCAGGGCCATGTGCAGGATGAGCTGAAACCCACCTCTCTGTACCCCCACCCCTGCAAGGACTCTGGACCCAAGAGCTAACCAATACCCATTTCCCCAGGGCAGGTGATTTAAGAGTTGCTGACGCCTTCTATATCCCGCGAGAAGTGATTTTCTCCTCCCTCTCCCTGCATAGCTGACCTTCCTTCCCTGCTCCAGGGCCAGAGGGTCTGTTCCAGGACTGGAGTCTCCCATCAGGAGCCTCTGGACTGTTCACTGAGGGTCAGACAGCCCCTCCCTCTCTTGCTGTCACCCCTGGCTCTTCAAGCTAATGAGACCTGTCCTGATTCCTCAGCCTTAATCTCTCCTAGCAGGAGGTTTAGGGGAGGGAGGAGAAAGAAAGGGCTCCTTATGGCTGAGACACAATGACCCAGGCACCAGGAGGGATTACTGGGGGTATGTGTGTGTGTGTGTGCTCGTGTGTGCTTGTGTGCGTGTTTGGGTGCATGGGGAAGTGAAACAGACCCGTGTGGGGCCCAGGAGCTCAGGGAGATATTAATACCCAGAGAGACAGATGAGAGGAGAGAGACACAGAGAGGGATGGAGACAAGGAAAACTGGAAATACAGAAACAGAGGTACCAGGAAAGGGAGAAGGACAGAAATGAAATAAATCCTGGCCACTCTGGAGGCTGAGGCAGGAGAATTGCTTGAACCTGGGAGGCGGAGTTTGCAGTGAGCGGAGATGGTGCCACTGCACTCCAGCTTGGGTGACAGAGCAAGACTCGGTCTCAAAATAAAAGCAAAACCAAACCAAAACAAACAAACAAAAATAACAGGCAATCCAGAGGGAGGGGAAGGAAGAATCAGAGAGAGAGAGTGACAGGGAAAGAGAGAAGGAGGAACAGAGGTTGGAGCTGCAGAGAGGCGTGGTGGGTAAGTGAAGACAGAGGAACAGAGACGAGGCTGGAGCTACAGGGACAGCGGGACAGGCGGAAAGACAGCAAAGAGAGGGACAGACAAACAGGAACAAAGACACAGCGGCTGAGGGAGAGGGGAGAGAGAGCAAGACAGATGAAGAGACAGAGAAACAGAGAGAATAAGAGAGAGTGAGGAAGTAATGCAGGTTTCTCAATAAGGACAGGGACAGAGAGAAGCAGATGGAGAATAGAAGACAGGTATTTCTGCAAGTAGGCAGAAATGCCACAGCCTGAGGCCCAGAGAAAAAGAAACCGAGAAACAGAGATGCCAGACAAAGACCAATGGTGTGCAGAGAGATGGAGAGTGCTGGGTTGGGTGGCTCAAGCCTGCAATCCCAGTACTTTCAGAGGCCGAGGTGTGGGGGGATTGCTTGAGGCCAGGAGTTTGAGGCCAGCCTGGGCAACACAGAGAGACTCCATTTCTACGAAAATAATAATAATAATAATAAAAATTAGCTGGGTGTTGTGGTGTGTGCCTGTAAAGTCTCAGCTACAGGAGGCTGAGGAGGGAGGATCCCTTGAGCACAGGAGGTCAAGGCTGCTGTGAGCCATGATCATGCCACTGTACTCCAGCCTGAGTGACAGAGTGAGACCCTGTCTCAAAAAAAAGAAAAAGAAAAAAACCCCTGATACCCCAAAACGTCACCAAAAACAGAAAAACAAGACATCCTTTCTAATAAGTCTGCCTATTTTTAGTGCTGGGAGCAACCCCCACCACTCCCGGCCCCCAACAAGAGGACACTGTCATGTCTGACAACATAGAGTCAGGCCACAGACAAGAGTTGACCAAAAGGGGAAACTGAGGCAGAAACCGAGAACAATGAGGCAGTACAGAGATAAACTAGCTGTCAGACAGACTGCTGTGGAGAGAAAGCGGGGACCTGGGAGAGGCATCCCGAAAGCCCTGGGCCTCTCTTTTTTTCAGATGATCTCTCAGCACCATCTGACAGTTCTGCCCTTCCTCTTTGATGCCTCCCTCTCGGGCTACTAGCTGAAGCTGGAGAGACACCAGTTAGACCTAAGGAAGGACTTCCCTGAGGAGTAGAGGCTTATGGGGCCTCCCTTCCCCATCAGCCCTAATTGCCAAGATGTCATGGGGGGAAGAGGAGGGGATTAAGCAGACGGGTGCCCCTCCCCCTCCCAGCCAATGTCACCTCCTGGTGCCCAGTGGAGTCCCCCACCTTGGCCGGGATTACCCTCCGAGATCCAGGCCATGACAAATGACATCACTCCCAGCCCGGGCTTAAAATCTCCCCATGTGAGGGGACGTGTTTCCTCCAGCCTCTGCAGTCTGCCCGCTCTATGTCCTGGGCCACCAGGAGAGCCCCGTCCCTCCTTTCTGAAGGTGAGTGTCTGCAGGAGAGGCAGAGGGGACCAAGGAAGGGAGAGGGAGTGGGGGAGAAAGAAAAAGAGGGGAGAAGTTGGGTTTCTTCTATCCAAGGCTGTGTTTGCTGTGCTCTGCTGGTTGATGTTTGCTGAATAGTCACACACAAAACGGGTCCTGTCCCGGCGTTTGGGGAATCGGGGCTGGGCTGTGATTGCAGAAGGAGCAAGTGAGGTCAGACAGCAGGGACCGGCGTTGGAGGATTCAGGGTGGCTTGTGGGCGAGGGGATCCCCTCAAGCCCTGACGGCCTCCAGGGTTGGGGGCTTCTCACGGTGGTTCTAAGGCAACTCCTCAGCACATCACTCTGTTGGATTGTCTCTAAAACTCAGCACTAGTCAGGCGCGGTGGCTCACGCCTGTAATCCCAGCACTTTGGGAGGCTGAGGTGGGCGGATCACCTGAGGTCAGGAGTTCGAGACCAGCCTGACCAATATGGTGAAACCCTGTCTTTTAAAAAAAACACCAAAACTCTTAGCACTGCCTGAAATGTTCGTGTGTGTGATTATCCACCAGTGTCCTGTCTCCCTCACTGAACATTCCTTTCTCCCCAGTGCCCAGTGTGTGGTTGGGATTTGCCTAAATATGTGTTGCATAGATGGATGAATGAATGACAGGCGTGGGACCGACAGACATACAGGAAGAGAGCTCAGGTCTATGGCTGCAGCGGGAAGGACTCCGGGTGGACTTGAGCCTGCCCGAGCGAGCGGGAATGTGATGACTGGGGATCACTGTGCTGGTGAATCCATCACCTGGGACCTCAATGCACCCAGAGGCTCTGGCTCTCAGCCCAGACTCTACTTCAGGACTGGAGGCTCCTCACGCCTGCACCCTGCTAACTTCCAGCACAGTCATCCTGTCTGATCTTCTGCAAAAGTAATTTTTTTTTTTTTGATGAAGCTCTGTTGCCCACGCTGGAGTGCAGTGCCATGATCTCCACTCACTGCAGCCTCCACCTCCTGGGTTCAAGCAATCCTCCTACCTCAGCATCCTGAGTAGCTGGAATTACAGGTGTGCGCCACCATGCCCAGCTATTTTTTTGGATTTTTGGTTAGAGATGGGGTTTCATCACATTGGCCAGGCTGGTCTGGAACTCCTGGCCTCAAGCGATCTGCCTGCCTCAGCTTCCCTAAATGCTGGGGTTATGAGAGTGAGCTATCGCGCCCCGCCCATCTTCTGCAAAACTCTGATTGACGCCTTGTTTCTTGTCTGTCCCTGTCAGAAGAGCTGAGACCTTGTCTGTCTTGTTCTCAGCTGTTTTCCCAGTGCCTGGGTCAGTCCTAGACACACAGTAAGTACTGAGTGAATATGGAGGGAATGAATGAATGAATGAATGAATGAATGAATGAACGGCGGAAGGGCAGAAGCAGGTAGACAGACTGCCACAGAAAGGAGGTGCAATGCGGTTTTCCCCAAAAGGACCAAGCAAGGGCGCGACTGCCGCAGTGAGGTCGGACTTGGGGGCTGTCCACTGCATTTGAGTCTCGGGATCTTTCGGGGACCACGTTATTGATCACTGGGTTGATTTGCTGAGGCTCTGATGGTGCCATGAATCCTGGCTTCTACCAAGTCCCATGCCTGGTAGTCGGTGCATCCACCCAGCTCCTTGTCCCCACTGGACAGAGGAGCCAACAGAGGCTGCAGAGAGAGGCTGGAGGGGCTGACAAGCGAGGGTTCTGAAGGTGGCTGAGCTGGGAGGGTCTTGCCACAGGCTGGCGTGAAGCCACATGAGTCTGGGTTTAAACCCTGTCCTTTTCTCACTGTGTGGCCTTGGGCACTTCATGTGGGCTCTCTGGGCCTTGGTTGCCTCTTCTGCAAATTCCTGGATGTTCCTTCCCTCCCTGTCCATGAGACTGGTCTTCCTTTGATTGATTTTTTTTTTTTTTGGAGGGGACAGAGTCTTGCTCTGTTGCCCAGGCTGGAGTGCAGTGGTGCAATCTTGGCTCACTGCAGCTTCCTCCTCCCTGATTCCTGCGTTTCTTTGTGCCTCAGCCTCCCCAGTAGCTGGGAAAACAGGTGCACAACACCACGCCTGGCTACTGTTTGTATTTTTAGTAGAGACAGCATTTCACCATGTTGGCCAGGCTGGTCTTGAACTCCTGACCTCAAATGATCTGCCTGCCTCAGCCTCCCAAAGCGCTGGGATTACAGGCGTGAGCCACTGCACCTGGCCTGTTTTGTTTTGTTTTGTTTTGTTTTGAGACAGGGTCTTGCTCAGTCGCCCAGGCTGGAGGGTGGAGGCTCCATCATGGCTCACTGCAGCCTCCAACTCCTGGGCTCAAGCAACCCTCCCACCTCTGCCTACCAGAGTGCTGGGATTACGGGTGGGGGCCGCCACACCTGCAAGGAGGCTGTTTTGTTATCAGCTGCCTCAGGCTGTTGCCAACCCCTCGGACAGTTTTCAATGGATGTGGGATGTTATTTGCATCGTGATGATTCTCTGCTGACATCTTGTCCGGCACTTTATTATCACTATCAGCTGTTCGATCTGTGGCTCACACTTTCCCCCTTTGAGCCTCCTGTGGCCTATTCGTGAAAAGTGATGATTTTGGCCAGGTGCAGTGGCTCACGCCTATAATCCCAGCGCTTTGGGAGGCCGAGGTGGGTGGATCACGAGGTCAGGTGCTTAAGACCAGCCTGGCCAACAAGGTGAAACCCTGTCTCTACTAAAAATACAAAATGTAGCCAGGTGTGGTGGTGGCTACTTGGGAGTCTGAGGCAAGAGAATCGCTTGAACCCGGGAGGCGGAGGTTGCAGTGAGCTGAGATTGTGCCTTTGCACTCCAGCCTGGGCGACGGAGCGAGACTCTGCCTCAAAAAAAAAAAAAAAAAAAAATGTGGGGACAAGGTGTCACGATGATCCAGCCGGATGAGCCCTGGGGACCCTAGGCAGTGGGAGCAGGGCAGACCAGCTTGTTCTGCTTCTGGGAACCCCATGTAGACTTGAGGTGGGTGAAGAGCGGGGCTCTGGGGTCAGAGAGATTTGAATTCTACCCCTGGTTCTTCCACTCATCACCTGTGTGACCTCAGGAATTGACTAAACCTCTCAGCCTCAGTTTCCTCCTCTGAGAAAGGGGCCTCTGAGCTCCGTGGGGCTGTGGCGAGCATCCCAAGAGGCCACGTCGCCTGGTGGTCGGGAGGGCACAGGCTCCGGGGCAGGTGCGGGCTCAGCCTTGGCTCTGACGCTGATGTGCTGGACTGAAATGGAGAAGGAGCTTCTCTGAGCCGGTTTCCTCCTCTGTAAAGTGGGGATGTTACCAGGAGCTACCTTGGAGGAAGTTTCCATGGGGTGATTATTCCCTGGGGTCTTGTGAGAAGCTGGGACCCCCTGGAGGTCCTTAAGGTCATCAGCCGCCTGAGCTGTGGGCACTTCCCTCCCTGCCAGGCTCAGTGTCCCCTGCTGTAGAATGGAGTTATCTGCGTGTCTGCCCCACGAGGTGGCTGTGAGCATTCAGACCTCACCTGTGAGAACAACTGCTCGGGGGGAACCTGGGACCCAGGAGGTGCTGAACTCTAGAGCTCTGAGAACCAGCCTGGGGCCCCCAGGTTAATCTGCAAGGGAGGGACACTGAGTCCATTGTCCCACCCTTTGAAATCATAAAACATCTGTGTCTGGGCGGGTTGAGGCGGCTCATGCCTGTAATCCCAGCACTTGGGGAGGCTGAGGCAGGCTTGAACCCTGGAGGTGAAGGTTGCAGTGAGTCGAGATCGTGCCACTGCCCTCTAGCCTGGGCGATGAGAGTAAAACTCAGCCTCAAAAAACAAAAAAACAAAACAAAACAAAAACAATCAGTGTCTGGAAATATTCTCGTTGTGAGATCTTGCATACAAAGCCTGGGTCGAGTGTCTGCCGAGTGACAAATTCCTGGATGTTCCTTCCCTCCCTCTTCATGAGACTGGTCTTCCTTTGATTGATTTTTTTTTTTTTTGGAGGGGACAGTCTTGCTCTGTTGCCCAGGCTGGAGTGCAGTGATGCAATCTCGGCTCACTGCAGCTTCTTCCTCACTGATTCCTGCGTTTCTTTGTGCCTCAGCCTCCCCAGTAGCTGGGAAAACAGGTGCACAACACCACGCCTGGCTACTGTTTGTATTTTTAGTAGAGACGGGGTTTCACCATTTGGCCAGGCTGGTCTTGAACTCCTGACCTCTGGTGATCCGCCTGCCTCAGCCTCCCAAAGAGCTGGGATTACAGGTGTGAACCACCGTGCCCGACCTGTTTTGTTTTGTTTTGAGACAGGGTCTTGCTCAGTCGCCCAGGCTGGAGGGTGGAGGCTCCGTCATGGCTCACTGCAGCCTCCAACTCCTGGGCTCAAGCAACCCTCCCACCTCTGCCTACCAGAGTGCTGGGATTACGGGTGGGGGCCGCCACACCTGCAAGGAGGCTGTTTTGTTATCAGCTGCCTCAGGCTGTTGCCAACCCCTCGGACAGTTTTCAATGGATGTGGGATGTTATTTGCATCGTGATGATTCTCTGCTGACATCTTGTCCAGCACTTTATTATCACTATCAGCTGTTGGATCTGTGGCTCACACTTTAATTCCAGCACTTTGGGAGGCAGAGGTGGGAGGATCGCCTGAGGGCAGAAGTTCGGAACCAGCCTGACCAGATGGAGAAACCCTGTATCTACCAAAAATACAAAAAAAAAAAAAAAAAAAAAATTAGCAGTGGTAGTCCCAGCTCCTGAGGCTGAGGCAGGAGAATTGCTTGAACCCAGGAAGTGGAGGTTGCAGTGAGCCAAGATCACGCCACTGCACTCCAGCCTGGGTGACAGAGTGAGACTCTATCTCAAAACAGCACCATCACCACCACCAGCAACAGAAGGGGATGATCCTAAACGCAAGCTCTCTTGCCTTTCCTGGAGGGTCAGGTGTTTGCCGGGCAACCTGGCTCAGACTTGACGGTGAAGACAATGAAAGCGTGTGCGTCTGTTCCAGGCCCTGCTAATGGTCTCCTGTAGGGCAAGCTCACTGGTTTCCTTGTCTCCACTCTCCGGAGGTTCATATTTAACATTATTGCTTTTTTTTTGAGACAAAGTCTCGCTCTGTTGCCCAGCCTGGAGTGCAGTGGCATGATCTCTGCTCACTGCAACCTCTGCCTCCTGGGTTCTTGCAGTTCTCCTGCCTCAGCCTCCGAGTAGCTGGGACAATAGGCGCACGCCACCACGCCTGGCTAAGTTTTTGTATTTTTTTTAATAGAGATGGGCTTTCACAGTGTTGCCCAGGCTGGTCTCCAGACCTCAGGTTATCCGCCCTCCTGGGCCACCCAAAGTGCTGGGATTACAGGCGTGAGCCACCACGCCCGGCCAACATTATTGCTTTTTGAAGAAGTGGGAGAGGACAGAGGGAACCCAGGTTAGGTGGCCAAAAGAACAGGAACTTCAGGAATTACTCTAGCCTTGAAATCCTGGATTCTCCACTGTGTGATCCTGGGTAGGTCACAGTTTTGAGCCTGAAGATGTTCTTTAAACTGTAAGCATCAGGCAGAAGCAGTGTCTCATGCCTGTAATCCCAGCACTTTGCGGGGACTGAGGCAGGAGGATCTGCTGAGGCCAGGAGCTCAAGACCAGCCTGGGCGACGTGGCGAGACACCCCTCTCTACACAGAAATTAAAAAATTAGCTAGGTGTGGTGGCACACCTGTAGTCCCAGCTACTTGGGAGGCTGAGGTGGGAGGATGGCTTGAGCTCGGGAGGTCCAGGGTGCGGTGAGCTATGATTGTGCCACTGTGCTCCAATCTGGGTGACAGAGTGAGATGCTGTCCCCAAAACCAAAACTAAAATGTAAGCATTACAGTAATATAGTCTCTGCCTCCCAGCATCATGGTGGGGATTAATGACATCCTTGTGTATTGGTTACATATTGCTGGGTAACAAATTATCCCAAAACTTACCAGCTTCAAACAATACACATTTCTGATCTCTCATTGTTTTCAAAGGACGGGAATCCAAGCGTGGCTTAACTGGATTATTCCGGCTCGGGGTGCCCCATGGAGCTGTAGTCAGATTTCAGCCAGGACCGAAGTCATTTAATGGCTCGGTTGAGGCTGGGGAACTAAGCTCCCTGGTAGCTTCCTCTCACAGCTGTTGGCAGGAGGCCTCATTTCTTCACCACAGACCTCTCTCTCCATGGGGTGGCTTGAGCATCCTCACAACATGGCGGCTGACTTCCCTTAGAGCAAGTGCTAACCATGGAAGCCACGCTCTGTCACTCCTGCAGTATCCCTTTGGTGACACACGTCAGCCTCCTTGTTAGTAGGGACGACACAGGGCGTGAATATCAGAGGTTAGGGATTGTTGGAAGTTAACTTGGAGGCAGTTTGATTTTGGGGAATGAATGCAGCTGCTTTTGATTTTATCATCAGCACTGAGCCTCCTCCTGACACTCCTACCAGGTTTTCCCTGATCCTTCTGCTTTTCTCCATGATCACTCTGCTATGGTCACACCGGGTGCCTTGTTTCTCCTCCACCAAGACAAAGTGGAGACCCTGTCTCACTCAGGATGACAGAGTGAGAGTCCAGCCTCCAAACCTTTGCACCTGCTTTGTTCTTTGCCTGGAAATCTCTATCCCAGATCCACAAAACTTCTTAGATGCCTCACCCCACCCCAAACTCTCCTTCACTCTCATAACAGCCTGTTTTTTTTTCCTGGGAGTTCTTGAAACTCTCTGAAGGTATTTTGTGGTTTTTTTTTTTTTGAGACAGAGTCTTGCTCTGTCACCCAGGCTGGAGTGCAGTGGCACCATCTTGGCTCACTGCAACTTCTGCCTCCCGGGTTCAAGCTATCTTCCTGCCTCAGCCTCCAAATAATTGGGATTACAGGCATCTACCACCATGTCTGGCTAATTTTCATATTTTTAGTAGAGATGGGGTTTTACCATGTTGGCCAGGCTGATCTCAAACTCCTGACCTCAAGTGATCCTCACACCTCAGCCTCCCAAAGTGTTGGGAGTACAAGCATGAGCCAATGCCCCCAGTCATGGCATCTTTATTAAAAAAAAAAAATCTTTCTTTGTTCATTGTTTGTTTCTCTAGGAATGGAACCAAGAAATTCAATTCCATATGAACAGAGAAGCTGTGGTCTTATTTCTTGCTATATTCCTGGTTCCTAGAGCAGGGGAGGCATTCAAAAAATATCTACTAAATGAACAGTAGAATCTCAATTTAGAATAAATAGAACCTAGCTGGGCATGATGGCTCATGCCTGTAATCCCAGTACTTTGAGAGGCTGAGGTTGGTGGATCACCTGAGGTTAGGAGTTGGAGACCAGCCTGGCCAACATAGCGAAATCCCATCTCTACTGAAAATACAAAAAATCAGCTGGGTGAGGTGACAGGCGCTTGTAATCCCAGCTATTCAGGAGGCTGAGGCAGGAGAATCACTTGAACCTGGGAGGTGGAGGTTTGGGTGAGCCGAGATTATGCCGTTGCCCTCCAGTTTAGGCAACAAAAGCGAAACTCCGTCTCTAAATAAATAAACAGAACCTGTTCCCCTTCCTCACAAGAGGGATGAGAAGAAAAGGACAGTGAGAGGAAGGCAGGGGTGGGAGCTAGGACGCCACCCAGTTTTAATTCTTATGTTTCAAGTATTTATTGGTGGTGCTGGGGACATGGCAGGAACCGAGATGCCAGTCCCTGAACTCAGGTAACTGATAGAATTTGGGGGAGAGAGATAAATAAACACACGTAAATATGTCACATAATACATGCTGTGTCTTGAAGAAAATGAGTTAGGGAGTGTGTATGTGTGTGTGTATAAAATCCAGTTTCGGGGTAGGTTGGCTTCTCTGGAGAAACTAGTTGAGCTGAGACGTGGAGGAGAAGGGGTTAGCTGGTGAGAGGGGTTTGGGCTTGGGGAGAGGCCTTCCCGACCCAGGAAAGGGCTTATGCAACGAGCTGCAGAGGCTGAGAGGTTTTCTGAGGCCATCCTAATGAGGCCAATGAGGAATCCTCAGAGGGTTTTCATGTGCTGTTTGCTCTCCGAAGATTTCATTGCTGTTTTTACTTTTGGCAAGATCACACACACACACACACACACACACACACACACACACAATTAAAAAGTAACCCAAACAACGACAGAAACAGATACGATTTTAGCAATCCTTCCTACAGGCAGTCAGTCACTGGTACCAGTAGCTTACTTCCTGTGAATTTCCTATGCATATACAACCGTATATTCTACACATGAGTAAAATCCATGCCTGATTTTATTTATTGATTAATTATTAGTAGTAGTATTTTTAAGATGGAGTCTCACTCTGCCGCCTACGTGGAGTGCAGTGGCACGATCTTGGCTCACCACAACCTCCGCCTCCCAGGTTCAAGCAGTTCTCTGCCTCAGCCTCCCGAGTAGCTGGGACTACAGGTGCACGATGCCATGCCTGGCTAATTTTTGTATTTTTAGTAGAGATGGGGTTTCACTGTGTTGGCCAGGCTGATCTCGAACTCTTGACCTTGTGATCTGCCCGCCTCGGCCTCCCAAAGTGCTGGGATTACAGGCATGAGCCACTGTGCCCGGCCAAAGTGCAATTAAATTTTTTTAAAAACCCATTTGGCCAGGTGTGGTGGCTCATGTCTGTAGTCCTAGCACTTTGGAAGGCTGAGATGGGAAGATCACTTGAGCCCAGGAGGTGGAGGCTGCAGTGAACTATGGCACTCCAGCCTGGATGACAGAGGAAGACCTTGTCTTTAAAAAAAACCCCAAAACAAATATGATTCTTGACACATATATAATAAGCACAGGTCAAAGGTTTATTTAAGGAACCAGCTATTTCAAAGGAGAATTTGGGTCAGGTGCAGCGGCTCAAGCCTATAATCCCAGCACTTTGGGAGTCCAAGGCAGGTGGATCAGCATCTTGGTTTCAGCATCTTGGTCAGGCTGAGCTTGAACTCCAGACATCGGGATTCACCTGTCTTGGCCTCCCAAAGTGGTGGGATTACAGACTTGAGGCCAGGAGTTTGAGACCAGCCTGGCCAACATGGTAAATCCCTGTCTCTACTAAAAATCCAAAAAAATAGCCAGGTGTAGTGGCTTGTGCCTGTAGTCCCAACTCCTCGGGAGGCTGAGGCAAGAGAATTGCTTGAACCTGGGAGGCAGAGGTTGCAGTGAGCTGAGATTGTGCCACTGTACTGCAGCCTGGGTGACAGAGAGAGACTCCAGCAAAAAAAAAAAAAAAAAAAGATACTTTGATGAACAGAGGTTAATACCTTTACTCAGGAAAAATGTGTGTGAGAAAGTTTACCAGGTTAGATACAAAACTGGTTAAAGACCTACTGGGAAATATAACTGTAACCTTTGAGGTTATCTTTTCTACCAGAGGGAAATCATTTGGAACCAAACTTCCTGAAGTTACCTTTTTTTTTTCTTTTTTTTGAGACAGTGTCTTGCTCTGTTGCCCAGGCTGGAGTGCAGTGTGCAGTGGTGTGATCTCGGCTCATTGCAACATCTGATTCCCGAATTCTAGCAATTCTCCTGCCTCAGCTTCCCAAGCAGCTGGGATTACAGGCACCTGCCACCACACCCAGCTACTTTTTGTATTTTTAGTAGAGATGGGGTTTCGGCATCTTGGTCAGGCTGAGCTTGAACTCCAGACATCCTGATCCACCTGTCTTGGCCTCCCAAAGTGGTGGGATTACAGGCGAGAACGACTGCACCGGCCCCTGAAATTACCATTTACCTTGTTGAAGTCTAGACTCTAATCAATAATGAATAGTAAATCAGGTGAGGTGGCTCACGCCTGTAATCCCAGTACTTTGGGAGGCTGTGGGCGGATCACGAGGTCAGAAGTTCAAGACCAGCCTGGCCAACATGGTGAAACCCCATCTCTACTAAAAATACAAAAATTAGCTGGGTGTGGTGGCAGGTGCCTGTAATTCCAGCTACTCAGGAGGCTGAGGCAGGAGAATCACTTGAACCTGGGAGGTGGAGGTAGCAGTGAGTACTGCACTCCAGCCTGGGTGACAGTGAAACTCTGTCTCAAAAAAAAAAAAAAAAAAAAGTAAATCAAACACAGGTACAGTCCCTTAGAATAGGGTCCCCTACCCCCGGTTCGTGGTCTGTTAGGAACTGGGTTGCACAGTTGGTGAGCCCCAGCTCCTGTCAGATGAGTGGCGGCATTAGATTCTCATAGGAGCATGAACTCTAATGTGAATTGTGCATGTGAGCGATCTAGGTTACACGCTCCTTGTGAGAATCGAATGCATGGCCCACCCCCGTCCATGGAAAAGTTGTCTTTCGTGAAACCAGTGCCTGGTACCAAAAAGGTTGAAAACTGCAGCCCTTATTTGCAAAGGTATATGCCACAACTGAGGAAAAAAACCCCAAACTGCTGCCTTAGAATATGAAGCACACTTCGGGTGGGTCTGTCAGATGTTAGGCAGGCTCCAGACGACTTGGAAATGGCATGCTGTCAGCCTTTTGTCTTACTGCCAAGCCTAGAGCAATTTTTTTTTTTTTTTTGAGACGGAGTTTCCTTCTTGTTACCCAGGCTGGAGTGCAATGGCACAATCTCAGCTCAACACAACCTCCGCCTCCTGGGTTCAGGCAATTCTCCCGCCTCAGCTTCCTGAGTAGCTGGGATTACAGGCACGCGCCACCATGCCCAGCTAATTTTTTTTGTATTTTTAGTAGAGACGGGGTTTCGCCATGTTGACCAGGATGGTCTCCATCTCCTGACCTCGTGATCCACCCTCCTTGGCCTCCCAAAGTGCTCTGATTATTGGTGTGAGCCACCACGCCCGGCCTTTCTTTGTCTTTTTAATATTTTTTGTTTTTAGAGATGGGGTTTCTCTTGATTTCTAGTAGCTCTGAAATGAAAATAAATCAAACAAAAAAAGGGATAGGGTTTCTACATGTGGGTCAGATTGGTCTTGAACTCCTGACCTCAGGTGATCCACCCGCCTTGGCCTTCCACGTGCTGGGGTTACAGGCATGAGCCACTGTGCCCGGCCCCCTCGAACAATTTTTTAAAACTATGTACCAGAAATCTTTTTAAATCAATTCATAGAGAGCAGCCTTAACCTTTCAAATGACTTTATAGAATTCTCTTGCTTGGAAATGCCGTATTTTACTTAAAACGATTTACATGATATATGTAATTGAGTTAATACAAACCCTTTGGTGAACACGCAGTCTAGTTCTGCACTTTGACTGTTATAAATATGCTGCATTTATTTTATTTTATTTTTGAGATGGAGTTTCAAAACTGATCTTGTCACTCAGGCTGGAGTGCAATGGCACGACCTTGGCTCATTGCAACCTCTGCCTCTTGGGTTCAAACGATTCTCCTGCCTCAGTCGCTGGGATTACAGGCATGCACCACCATGCCTGGCTAATTGCTTGTATTTTTAGTAGAGACAGAGTTTCATCATGTTGTACAGGCTGGTCTCGAACTTCCGACCTCAGGTAATCTGCTTGCCTTGGCCTCCCAAAGGGCTGGGATTATAGGCATGAGCCACTGCACCCTGCCATAGTTTTTTAAGTTTTTGTAGAGATGGGGGAGTCTTACCATGTTACCACCTGAACATAAATGCTATTTTCTTTTTCTTTTCTGTTTTTTTTTTTTTCTTTTTCAGCCTCCTGAGTAGCTGGATTACAGGCATTCACCACCACGCCTGGCTAATTTTTGTACATTTAGTAGAGACGGGGTTTCATCATGTTGGCCAGGTTGGTCTTGAACTTCTGACCTCAGGTGATCTGCCCATCTTGGCCTCCCAAAGTGCTGGGATTATAGGCGTGAGCCACCTTGCCTGACCCTTACTGTCGTTTTAATGCCACTCTCCCTCAGGGTGACCAACCCATCCAGTTTGTCTGGGACCATTCTGGTTTCAGCACTGAAAGTCCTGTGTTCCAAGAAACACATCCTCCATTCTGTCCCACCTCTATTCTGGGCAAACAGGGACTGCTGGTCGACCCGCACTCCTTGGTTATAAGTAAGGCTGAGTGTGTTTGCCCGTGGTCACAGAAAGAACGGATTTTGGATGAGGAAGTGTTATGGGATCAGATTCGTTTTTTTGTTTTTTAGAGACTTGCTGTGTCACCCAGGCTGGAGTGCAGTGGCCTGAACACAGCTCACTGCTGCCTCAAACTCCTGGGCTCAGGTGATCCTCCCATCTCAGCCTCCTGGGTAGCTGGGGTTACAGGTGTGCAATGCCACACTCAATTTTTTAAAAACACTTTTTTTTTTTTTTATTTTAAAGAGACATGGTCTTGCTATATTGCACAGGCTGGTCTTGAACTCCTGGGCTCAAGTGATCCTCCCGCCTTGGCCCCCCAAAGTGCTGGGACTACAGGTGTGGGCCTCTGTGCCTGGCCAGGACCAGATTTTATAGAGGATAGAGTAGGAAGAAGAGCTTGCACTTATGAGGTGCATGACGGCTTCAGCTCTCTGCTTTGCAGAGTCTCAAGGAAGCTCTGAGAAACTTAAGCAGAGGCTGTTTTACACGTGCGGACACAGAGGCTTAGAGAGGTGAGATAAATGGCCAAGGCCACGTACCTAAGAAGAGACTGAGGCAGGATTTGAATCTCAGCCTGCATGCTGGAAATAGATGCTCGGTGCTGCAAAGAAAAATCAGCACTGAGACAGTGGATCTTCCGGCAAGCAATTTTTACTTCCTGGACTGCAGGAAGGGTACCCTCGCTAGCCACCTTGCCCCGAGAGTACAAAGAACAAAGGAAAACACACAAATTTATATCTTATGCATTTGGGGTCATCCTTACTGCTGTGTCTGATCTCCATTGGTTGGGGCCAGACCTCTCAATCTAAACTAAAACCTGATTGGCTAAAAACTTAAAACTTTTCTCAACAGGTAAAAGCAATGGAGAGCTGGGCCATGCCTGTGAGCACGTCCAGCACAGATATCCTGGTTAAAGTACAAGGATATAGAATGTACTGTAAGTGTGGCATGTCTGACAGCTACATAGCATAGGGCTTAACAGAGAGTTATTAGCACACGTACTCTTTTTCCAAGAAAGGAAACTTGAAAAAGGAACTTCTCTGCTTCCCACACCACATGTCACCACATGTGAGTAACTGGTAAGTGAGCGAGCATCCCTCCTCTTCTCTTGCAGGCCCCTGACTTGGGCCTCAGTGTCCCTGAAGATCATGATGGCGTATATGAACCCGGGGCCCCACTATTCCGTCAACACCTTGGCCCTCAGTGGCCCCAGCGTGGATCTGATGCACCAGGCTGTGCCCTACCCAAGTGAGTACATTCACTTCTCTTGGCACCCCAGGCTGGCCCCATCTCTTGGAGGACCTGTGGGTCCCTTTGCCTGCAGGAAGAAGGCAGTCACGGGGGCGACCTCACCATACACCAGCTCTCTGGGTTCATCTGAAATGCATGTCCCTTGGGAATGCAGGGAAGCACGGACAGTCCTAGAAATTTAGGATAGAGGTTCCTTTTAGGGCGGGGAAGAGGGGATGCAATCTGGAAGGGACAGCGAGGAATTTTCATCTGTTAGCAACACTTTATTATTCATTTATTTTTCAGAGTCAGGGTCTCACCCTGTCTTCTAGGCTGGAGTGCAGTGGTGTGATCATGGCGCCCCACAACCTTGAACTCCTGGGCTCAAGGGATTCACCCACCTCAGCCTCCAGGGTAGCTGGGATTGCAGGTGTGAAACATCAGGACTAGGCAGCAAAGCTTGTATGTGTGTATATATATATATATTTTATTTTTGAGACAGAGTCTCACTCTGTTGCTCACTCTGAAGTACAATGGTGCAATCATGGCTCACTGCAGCCTTGAACTCCTGGGCTCAAGCTATCCTCTTGCCTCAGCCTCCCGAATAGCTAGGAGTACAGGTACAGGCCACCATGGCTGGCTAACTTTTAAAATTTTTTTGTAGATTGTGCAGGATCTGGATTAATAAAACATACAAAAAATTATTATTTTTTTGTGAATATGGGGTCTCCCTGTGTTGCCCAGGCTGGTCTCAATAATCCAACTGTCTCAGCCACCCACAGCGCTGGGATTACAGGCATGAGCCACTGCACCTGGCCTACAAAGCCTTCTTTCTTTCTTTTTCCTTCCTTCCTTCCCTCCTTCCCTCCCTCCCTCCTTCCTTCCTCTTTCTTTCTTTCTTTCTTTCTTTCCTCTCTTTCTCCTTCCTTCCTTCCTTCCTTCCTTCCTTCCTTCCTTCCTTCCTTCCCTCCCTCCCTCCCTCCCTTCCCTTCCCTTCCTTCCTTCCTTCCTTCCTTCCTTCCTTCCTTCCTTCCTTCCTTCCTTCCTTCCTTCCCTTCCCCCTTCCTTCCTTCCTTCCTTCCTTCCTTCCTTCCTTCCTTCCTTCCTTCCTTCCCTTCCTTCCTCCCTTCCCTTTCCTTCCTTCCTTCCTTCCTTCCTTCCTTCCTTCCTTCCTTCCCTTCCCTTCCCTTCCCCTTCCTTCCTTCCTTCCTTCCTTCCTTCCCTTCCTTCCCTTCCCTTCCCTTCCCTTCCCCTTCCTTCCTTCCTTCCTTCCTTCCTTCCTTCCTTCCTTCCTTCCTTCCTTCCTTCCTTCCTTCCTTCCTTCCTTCCCTCCCTCCCTCCCTTCCTTCCTTCCTTCCTCTTTCTTTCTTCTTTCTTTTCTTTCTTTCTCTTTCTTTCTTTTCTTTTCTTTCTTTCTTTTTGACAGAGTTTCGCTCCTGTTGCCCAGGCTGTAGTGCAATGGTGTCATCTCAGCTCACTGCAACCTCCGCCTCCTGGGTTCAAGCGATTCTCCTGTCTCAGCCTCCTAAGTAGATGGGATTACAGGCGCCTGCCACCCCACCTGGCTAATTTTTATAGATCCTTATTTTTGAGTGAAGTGAGCACTCAGTTATTTGTAGTGTTATTCTTTAGCTGGTTTTTTTTTCCCCACTAAGTTGAGCGGTGTGGACTTGCTACTTTTATAGGCTAGAAATTGTTAATGTCATGCTTCAACTGAATGTGTCTTAGACGGTGCATGAGAGAGTTTCGAAGAGGGAAAATGACTGACACATATATTGGATGGATACACTGCCTTGTAGGGCTAAAGCCAGTTCCCCTTGGGGTCAGGCATGAGCCCTAGGATGCCAGGACAGGGTGAGGTGTAGGAGGGCAGGGAACGTGTATTCCACCCCTAGTTCAGCAGATGGCACCCAGGATGGAATTCTTGGCATCCCACCAGCCTCAGGGCCTCCTCATGGCAGCAGATGTGGATGATCTGAGGGTCCTGTTTCCCATCCCACCCCAGGCGCCCCCAGGAAGCAGCGGCGGGAACGGACCACCTTCACCCGGAGCCAACTGGAGGAGCTGGAGGCACTGTTTGCCAAGACCCAGTACCCGGATGTCTATGCCCGCGAGGAGGTGGCTCTGAAGATCAGTCTGCCCGAGTCCAGGGTTCAGGTGCGGTGGTGGGTCCCCGGACCCCTCCCGACCCTTCCTGTGACCTTCCATGGGCCCTCCCTGGACCCAGAGTGATGGGAGGAGGGAGAGATCACAGGGTTACAGCCACAGTTATAAAGGGGACAAAAATTCCTCCCTCCGCCATCCCACTGATTCCCCACCTCTTACTGCTCTCACCGCCCTCCGATCCTCTCCGGCCACGCTGGCCTCTGACCTGCCTGCTGGGCACCCCCCTGCCTGGGGCCTTTGCACTCAGTGTCCTCTTTCTGAAATGCTCATTTTCCAGATAACCATATGGCAGGCCCCATCGCCTTGTTTGCGTCTTTGCTTATCCATCAATGAGACGCACACTGACCACAGCATCTCACCCCTCGGTGTTTCCCCGCGACCCTGATTCCATGCTGCCCCTTACCCCGCTCAATTGTTTCTTCCACAGTATTTATCACCCTCTAAGATACCATCTGATTTATGTATCTACTGTTTATTTAGGCTCTGTCTCTCCCAACTAGAATGTCAGTTCCATGGATGGACCCTCAGAGTAGTAGAAGATGGTTAATGCACATTTATGAACTGACTGACTGATGGGTGGGTGGGTGGATGCATAGATGAATGTATGTATGTGTGACTGTATATGTGTGTGTGTGTATGTGTGATTGGAAGCGTGGATGAGTGTCTGTGCATGCATGAGTATCTGTGTATGATTAAATGGATACATGTATATATGTGTTTGCATGAATGCACATAGGTAAGATAGATGGTTGAATGTATGCATGCATGATGTAGGTATACATGATGTATGTACACATGTACAGTTGTATGTATGCATGCATGAATGGATGGATGGGTGTATTTATATATGAGTGTATGCATGTATATATGATTGGACAAAGTGTGTGTTGTAGGAGGGTATATATGTATGATTGGATGGATTATGTGTGTATAATTGTATATTTGTATGCTTGTATGATCAGATGAATGGATGAATGTACATATGATGTACACATGTATAGATAGACCATTAATACATGTGTGATGCATGTGTGTATGATGTATGTACATACAATTGTATAAGATGGATGAATGAACCTATGTATGATGTATGTGTGTACACTTGTATGTATCATCAGATGGGTAAGCGTCTGGATAATGTATGTGTGATCAGATGGACTGGTGAATGTGTACATGACATATACATGTATGAGGTATGCATGTACGCTCAGATGAATGGATGCATAATGAATGTGTATATGGCGTATGTGTGTATAATTGTATGCATGTATTTTGTATGATGTATGCATGATGTACACATGTGCACACATGTATGTATAATTGGATTGATAAATGAAATGTGTGTTGTATGTATGTATGATTAAAGTGCAGCTATGTATGATGTATATGTGTACAGTTTATGTGTCTATAATTGTATATTTGTATGTTCATGTGATCAGATGGATGAATATATGTATGGTATATGTATGTATGATCAGATAGATGGGTAAATGTATGCATGGTGTATGTGTGTATGGTGTGTGTATAATTGTATGTGTGTATTATGTTTGTATTGGATGGATGGATGTAGGTGTGATGTTCATGTACACACACATGTATGATTGGATGGATGGCTGTAGGTGTGATATATGTGTGTGTTCATGTACACAACATGTATGGATGATGGATGTAGGTGTGATGTATGCATGTGTTCACGGGCACATGCATGTATGAGTGGATGGATAGATGGATGAACAGATGCTCCACAGCTGGAAGCAAAGTAGAGAGATGTGACCCTGGCACCTCTCACCAATAAGCATCCTCATTCCTGGGAACCCTGCGGCTCTCCTAGGCCTCTTCCCCACTTACCCACCCCATCTCCCCTCTTGCTCCCCAGGTTTGGTTCAAGAACCGCAGGGCTAAATGCAGGCAGCAGCGGCAGCAGCAGAAACAGCAGCAGCAGCCCCCAGGGGGTCAGGCCAAGGCCCGGCCTGCCAAGAGGAAGGCGGGCACATCCCCAAGACCCTCCACGGATGTGTGTCCAGACCCCCTGGGCATCTCAGATTCTTACAGCCCCCCTCTGCCCGGCCCCTCAGGCTCCCCCAGCACAGCTGTGGCCACTGTGTCCATCTGGAGCCCAGCCTCAGAGTCCCCTTTGCCTGAGGCGCAGCGGGCTGGGCTGGTGGCCTCCGCACCATCTCTGACCTCGGCCCCCTATGCCATGACCTATGCCCCGGCCTCCGCTTTCTGCTCTTCCCCCTCTGCCTATGGGTCTCCAAGCTCCTATTTCAGTGGCCTAGACCCCTACCTTTCTCCCATGGTGCCCCAGCTGGGGGGCCCGGCTCTTAGCCCCCTCTCTGGCCCCTCCGTAGGGCCCTCCCTGGCGCAGTCCCCCACCTCCCTATCAGGCCAGAGCTATGGCGCCTACAGCCCCGTGGATAGCTTGGAATTCAAGGACCCCACGGGTACTTGGAAATTCACCTACAATCCCATGGACCCTCTGGACTACAAGGATCAGAGTGCCTGGAAGTTTCAGATCTTGTAGAGGATGCAGTCTCCATCTCTCTCCATCCGGCCTCGGGACCCTCTCTCATCTAAATCTGCTTCCCTGCAGCTTAGATCCCGGGAAGGCATCCCTGAGAAAGCAGCTGGAACCAGCGGTCCTTCCCAAGACGGTGGCCTCTGTGGCTCTGGGTCCAGCTTACCTCCACAGAGCCCACCCCTTTCCTCCACAGGGAGAGGCTCCTCCCTCTCCTGGGACAGCTCAGAGGTCCTAGTGATTGTCTCAACCCCAACACTCTCTGGCACGATTGTGACCGCTGAAGTACGCCACGAGCTCCAGGCTTCAGAAACTGCTGCTGAGAACTTGCTCCAAGAAGAAATCAAACCAAAAGTTGATTTGGGGTCATGTGTAGGTCAGAATCACCATGTCCTTGAATGCCCTTGAACAAGCAGGTAGTGGGGCTCGACTCCTTAACTTTCCACATGGACATTTTTTTTTTCCTTTTTTTTTGAGATGGAGTCTCGCTGCCACCCAGGCTGGAGTGCAGTGGTGTGATCTCGGCTCACTGCAACCTCCATGTCTCGGGTTCAAGTGATGCTCCTTCCTCAGCCTCCTGAGTAGCTAGGATTACAGGTGTGCCCCACCACGCCCGGCTAATTTTTGTATTTTCAGTAGAAACGGGTTTTCAGCATATTGGCCAGGCTGGTCTCGAACTCCTGACCTCAAGTGATCCGCCTGCCTCGGCCTACCAGAGTGCTGGAATTACAGGCGTGAGCCGCCGTGCCAGGCCCTACACATGGACATTTCTTTAGCATATGGTTACGGACCCTTCTAGAAATTCCAAAGACAGACTTTAAGAAGCCCCTTCGGGAAACCTTAGGCCAATGACGCAGTTACATTAAAAAGAAATTATCTGGAAATTTGACAGACTTCACAGATATCAGGCTTACACGGTAGGTGTAGGGGGCTGTGTGAGAGAGAAAGAGCTATATCCATATACGTGGATACACATATATGTACTTCTTAGTTTCTTCTTAAAGACATTTTATCACTCATTCTCGCATTAGCACATTGGGAATGCATCGATTTGGTAGAAAGGCAACTTGCCTGTTCCAGCTCTGCTCCTTTGTTCTTTTGTTTTAGCATTTTCTAAAGGTGAATTTCATCCAGACACCGGTGGAATTGGGCAGCTGCATGGGACGAACCACCCATAGTTGTGGCTATTTCACAGAGAAGCTGGAGCCTCCAATGTGTAAATAAGAGACAGGAAGAGGGGAAATAGATGTGGAGGAGGCAGCCCTACGTTTCAAACATACATTCCCTTTTTTAGATTTTTTTTTTTTTAATTGCTTTTCAGTTTTGATGGTGGGATTGAAAACTAGAACTTGGCTTGAGGACGTTTTCCAGGGGGGGCACCATTATTTCTTGGAATAGAATTTTACTCATGGTGACACAGGCAAGCCCTTGTGAGAACCTGAAGATGGATTCAGGTCGTTGAATGCTCAGAAGTTGGGTGTTGGGCCCCTGCCTCCTCAGTCGGAGTTCGCCTTTCATTTTCGGGTGGGGAGGCGGGATCGGAGAGCCCTTCAGTGGAGTTCAGGAGTCGAGGTACAAAAAGAAAGTCGGGCAGGAGGGCAGTGGTGTGCTGGCAGGAGCTAACAACAGGCTCTCCCAGGAAGAAGAAAAGCTTGGTGTGCAGCGTTTGCCAATTTCCGTGGTGTAAATACTCCAACCACGGATGACTTCAAGCTAGCAACCTGAGGTCACTGGACTATGAGCTGGGAAGAGATAGGGCACCATCTGTGCTTACGAGCAGGTACACACTGTCAGCAGCACCCCAATGTTAGGAGAAAGGCTGGGTGTGAAGAGAGGCCGGGAGGTGTCAGATGTTTCCAGCACCAGACCCCCTGAGGGGCACACCCTGATCTCCAGAGCCCCAAAAGAAGCTTTTATTCAACATAAAACACATTCATCTCTCATGGGCCCCAGTCATGCTGGATTCTGGGACATTAAGCCCAGGAGTGGGCCAGGTGTGGTGGCTCATGCCTGTAGTCCCAGCACTTTGGGAGGCCGAGGCAGGCGGATCGCCTGAGGTCAGGAGTTCGAGACCAGCCTGGCCAACACGGTGAAAGCCCGTCTCTACGAATAATACAAAAATTAAGCCAGGTATGGTGGTGGGCGCCTGTAATCCCAGCTACTCGGGAGGCTGAGGCGGGAGAATCACTGGAACTCGGGAGGCGGAGGTTGCAGTTAGCAGAGGTCGCACCACTGCACTCCAGTCTGGGCGACAAGAACGAAATTCCATCTCAAACACAACAACAATGAAAAAACCCAGGGATGGCTCAGGTGTCCAGTGTGGGATGAAAATATAAACAGAAGACAACCTGTGTCATTGGGGAGGCTGGGGGAGCCAGACAAAACTCACACGGGAGGGGCAGGGATGAGGTAACATTGTGTCCTGGGTCTGTGTGAACGTTGGGACCAGAATCCACTATTGGTTACATTCTTCAGAGACACTGACGCTCTGCACTGGAGCCCAGGACTAGGGCGTGGATGAGAATCTTCTCCTTATTCATGGGGGTGGCTGTGTCTTGTGCACAGCCCTAAAGCCAGGAAGAGTGACAAGGCTGGTGGCGGCAGAAGGAAGAAGCCGGGAGCCTCCCTGAGAAGGTGTCACTTTCTCTGTCCTCCTCTTCCCTACACCCTGGCCTCTGGGTCCCCCTTCTCTGGCCACTCGAAGAATGAAACCGATTAAAATGTTGGATCTCATTTAAAGTCTGGGCTGATTCTTTAATTTCTGTGTTTTTTTTTTTTTTTTTTTTTTTTCTGGGAGGGGTAGGTAGAAACAGGAACTGCTCCGTTCCTTCTCTCTGTGGGGAATGGGTCCATTCTGTGTCTCCTGTCTCATCACAGTCCTTTCCTTGACATCTCCCTAAAGTCAGTGTACGAAGGATCAGGGGCTGGGTGCAGTGGCTCACGCCTGCAATCCAATGCTTTGAGAAGCTGAGGACGGATGATTGATGAAGGCCAGGAGTTTGAGACCAGCCTGGGCAACATAGAGACTTCTGTCTCTACAAAAAATTAAAAAAATTAGCCCTGGCGTGGTGATGTGTGCCTGTGGTCCCCGATACTCGGGAAGCTGAGATGAGAGGATTGCTTTAGTCTAGGAGTTTGAGGCTGCAGGGAGCTATGACTGCCCAGTGCCCTCCAGCCTGGGAGATAGAAGAGAAGAGATCCTGTCTCTTAGAAAAATACAACGTAGGAGGAGTAACAGGGGTCCCCAGGACCAGCCCCGGCCTCACCCATCTGTGACCTTCCAGTGCCCCTCTGGAAAGAACTGGGGGTGATGAGAATGCTCCCTGCCTCAGTGGCAGGTTGTGAAGATAATCGCCAGCATTTAGAGCCACGCCCAGTCTTGGCCAGCCTTGGCTCCCAGCATCCAGCCTTCTGCAGCTTCATCTCTTCTACCCCTTTTGCTTTCCATCTCTTCCCCTGATACTTTTCAGCTTCTCAATCTCACCCTTTCTCTCTCGTCTCTTCTTCTCTCTCTTTCTTTTCTGCTTCTTGTCTTTCAGACTCCCAGGTCTTTGTTTCATTTGGATGGATTTTCACCTTTTTCTTTCTTTCCCCCTCTCTTCTTTTTCTCCTTCCTTCCTCCCTCCCTCCCTCCCTCCCTCCCTCCCTCTCCTTTCCTCCCTTTCCCTCCCCTCCCTTCCCCTCCACCCACTTCCCCCCTCCCTTCCTCTCCTCTCCTCTCCTTTTGATATAGGGTCTCACTCTGTCACCCAGGCTGGAATGCAGTGGCACGATCTTGAATCACTGCAACCTCTGCCTCCTGGGTAAATGTGATCCTGTTGTCTCAGCCTCCCGAGTAGCTGGGACTACAGGCGCCCGCCACCACACCTGGCTAATATTTGTATTTTTAGTAGAGACGGGGTTTTACCATGTTGGCCAGGCTGGTCTAGAACTCCTGACCTTGTGATCCACACACCTCAGCCTCCCAAAGTGCTGGGATTACAGGTGTGAGCCACCGCACCTGACGATTTTTTTATTTTTAGTAGAGACGAGGTTCCGCCATGCTGCTCAGGCTGGTCTCCAACTCCTGGGCTCAAACAGTCCACCTGCCTCGGCCTCCCCAAGTGCTGGGATTATAGGTGTGAACCACCATGCCTGGCCTTCCTCTGAGTTCCTGTTTTTCCAGCTCTAGGCTTTTTTTTTTTTTTTTTTTGAGACAGGTTCTTGCTCTGTTGCCCAGGCTGGAGTGCAGTGGCAAGATCTCAGTTTATTGCAGCCTCCACCTCCGGGGTTCAAGCGATTCTCCTGCCTCAGCCTCCCAAGTAGCTGGGACTACAGGCATCCACCACTATGCCCAGCTACTTTTCGTATTTTTAGTAGAGACGGGGTTTCGCCATGTTGGCCAGGCTCGTCTGGAACTCCTGACCTCAAGCGATCCACCCACCTCAGCCTCCCAAAGTACTGGGATTACAGGTGTGAGCCACCGCACCCGGCCTCCAGGTCACCTCTCTCTGCCTGTATTCCTCTCAGTTGCTGAATCCCAGGTTAAGACTTTTGTTGGGGGATGATAGGAGTTACATATAGGATGGAGGATCAGGCAGGCTTGCTGTCTGAGCCGAGCTCAGCCTCTTCTGGTCATCTGACCTCAGGTGATTCATTTCTCCCAGCCTCAGTTTCCCCACCTGTAGCATGGAGCATCTAAGAAGACCCACCTCAAGAGAACACAATGATGTTATTATATTAATTACTTGGTCCTGTAGCCCGGTCCATGGTAAGAGCTCAACAGACATTGATGTATTTTTGTGGTAAAATACACATACTATAAAATGCATTCACTTTCTTCATCTTAAGGTACTTAATTCAGTGGCATTGAACACATTCATAGAAGAAGCCGCACACAAAGACCACATATTGTATTATCCTATTTGTATGAAATATTCAGAATAGGCAAATCCAGTGGGGCGCGGTGGCTCACACCTGTAACCCCAGCACTTTGGGAGGCAAGGCGGGCGGATCACCTGAGGTTGGGAGTTCGAGACCAGCCTGACCAACATGGTGAACCTCCGTCTCAAAAAAAATCAAAAAGTTCTAAGTCTTTTAATTCTCAGCACAGCCCATCAGATAGACACTATTATTATGATTATTTGTTTATTTATTTTTTGAGACAGAGTCTCGACCTGTTGTCCAGGCTGGAGTTCAATGGAAGGATCTCAGCTCGCCAAAACCTCCGTCTCCTGGGTTCAAGTAATTCTCCAGCCTCAGCCTCCCGAGTAGCTGGGATTACAGGCATGAGCCACCATGCCCAGCTAATTTTTTTTTTGGTATTTTTAGTAGAGATGGGGTTTCTCCATGTTGGTCAGGCTGGTCTCGAACTCCCGACCTCAGGTGATCTGCCCGTCTGGGCCTCCCAAAGTGCTGAGATTACAGGCGTGAGCTACCATGCCTGGCCGATACGATTATTATGATCCCTATTTCACAGATGAGGAAACTGAGGCAGAGGGCGGCTGGCTGACCTGCCTGAGGTCCCAGGCTAGGAAGGGGTGGACCCAGGCTTGATATTCACCTTGTCAGGTTGCCAGGCCTCCTTGCTGGTCTCTGTCCCTTCCATGTTCTATCCTTCATTTAACTCCTGTTCTTGAATTTTTATTTATGCATTTGTAGAGATGGGGTCTTGCTATGTTGCCCAGTCTGGCCTTGAACTCCTGGACTCTAAATGGTCCTCTTGCCTCGGCCTCTCAAAGTGCTGGGATACTAGGTGAGACCCCCTCCTCCCCAGGTCTCAGCTGCGAGTGCTTCTCTCTCCTCGGTCCCTCTCTCCATCTCTTCCCTCGCCCCCATATGTCTCTGTCCCTCCCTCCCCTCAGCTGTTTCCTCTGCCCCTGACCAGGACTAATTTAGCAAATGCTCCAATCCTCTTACTGCCACGGCCCAGCCTCAGCAGAATGGCAGGGGAATTAGCGAGGATTAGGTTCAGACCCATGATCTGTAGGGGAGGCAGCTCCGGGGAGTTTTAACGAAATGATGCCCCCTCCTCCTGCACTTCTGTCCCCTCCGTGGAAAAGCACTCGTGCCCCGGGACACGATGATGATGAAGTCACAGCTAAACTCTTCGCGGAGGGCCTCTACGTGCCAAGCACTGCCCCTTCACTGTGGAAACGTCAGTGCCGCTCCCTGAGGGAGGAGCTGTCCCCCACCTGGTTTTAAGGATCAGGACAGGTTAATTAACTTTCCTAATGCAAATGGGATCCAAGTCAGCCTTGCTGGTGCTTCTCAGGTTAAAGATGAAGAAACTGCCCCACCGGTGGGCTGGAAAGGAGACATTTTCCAGAGAAACCCGAGGCCCAGAGCAGTAATGAAGAGGGGGCTGTTTTCCATGAATGTGTGAAACCAAATTCCATTCCCAAGAGGAAGGGAATGTGGTCTAGAGAAGTCAGAGAAAGGAACCAACTTTCTAAACACAGAATACACCTTATTTTATTTTACTTGCTTTTTTTTTTTTTTTGAGGTGGAGTCTCACTCTGTTGCCCAGGCTGGAGTGCAGTGGCACAATCTCGGCTCACCACAACCTCTGCCTCCCAGGTTCAAGTGATTCTCCTGCCTCAGCCTCCCAAGTAGCTGGAATTACAGGTGCCCGCCACCATGCCTGGCTAATTTTTGTATTTTCAGTACAGATGGGGTTTCGCCATGTTGGCCAGGCTGGTCTCAAACTCCTGACTTCAAACGATCCGTCCTCCTTGGCCTCCCAAAGTGCTGGGATTACAGGCATGAGCCTCCTCGCCCAGCCACTTCTGTTCTTTTTCTTTTTTATTTTTTTGAGGCAGGTGCTTGCTGGGCTGTCCAGGCTGGAGTGCAGTGATGCCATCACAGCTCACTGCAGCCTCGACCTCCCAAGCTCAAATGGTCCTCCCACTTCAGCCTCCCGAGTAGCTGGGACTCTAGGCATGCACCATCACACCCAGCTAGTGTTTGTATTTTTAGTAGAGATGGAGTCTCACTATGTTGAACAGGCTGGTTTCAAACTCCTGGGCTCAAGTGATCCCCCCAACTCCCTTCCTCGGCCTCCCAAAGTGCTGGGATTACAGGTGTGAGCCACTATGCGCAGCCTCTATTTCTTTCTTTTTTTCTGAGACAGTCTTACTCTGTCACCCAGATCGTGCAATGGTGCGATCTCGGCTTACCGCAACCTCTGCCTCCAGGATTCAAGCAATTCTCCTGCCTCAGCCTCCTGAGTATCTGGGATTACAGGCACCCGCCACCATGCCAGACTCATTTTTGTATTTTTGGTAGAGACGGGGTTTCACCATGTTGACCAGGCTGGTCTCAAACTCCTGACCTTGTGATCTGCCCACCTTTGCCTCCCAAAGTGCTGGGATTCCAGGCGTGAGCCACGGCGCCTGGCCTCTGTTTCTTATATCTGTCTGTGTTCCTATTTCTTTTTTTTTCTTTCTTCCCCGCTGCCTGGCTTCCCAAGCTTATGACATCTTCCGCTTCTGCACCTCTCTCATACTTTCTGTTTTCTGGGAATAACATTTGCACCCCTCCATCCGGCCCCGGCTCAAGTCTCCATCCTTTCTTCCCTGCCTTGCTAGCCTCTCCCTGTCCCTAAACAAGGCCAGCTCTAAGACAGGCCGGTGTGGGGGCTGAGGTGGCTAGAGAGGCTTGCTGCTGAGCTGACAGCAGCCATTTTTTATCCCCCCCAAGACAGAGTCTTGCTCTGTCCCCTGGGCTGGAGTGCAATGGCGCTCTCTCGGCTCACCGCAACCTCCACCTCCTGGGTTCAAGCGATTCTCCTGACTCAGCCTCCCAAGTAGCTGGGATTACAGTCTCAGTCCACCAAGCCTGGCTAAGTTTTGTAGTTTTAGTAGAGAAAGGGTTTGGCTAAGCTGGTCTCAGGCTCTTCAACTCATGATCCACCTGCCTCGGCCTCCCAAAATGTTGGCATGACAGGCGGGAGCCACCGCGCCCCGCCAGTAACAGCCATTTTCAAAGTGTGGTTCCTGCTGCGTACCAGTCAGCATCACTGCTAATCAGAAACGGAAACTCTAGGGCTGAGACTCAGGAATCTGGGTTTTAAGGAGCTCTTCAGGGGATTCTGATGCCAACTAGACCTTGAAAATTGCTGGCTTATGGCCGGGCTCGGTGGCTCAGTCCTGTAATCCCAGCACTTTGGGAGGCCAAGGCAGGCGGATCACCTGAGGTCAGAGTTTGAGACCAGCCTGGCCAACGTGGCGAAACCCTGTCTCTACTAAAAATACAAAAATTAGCTGGGCACGGTGGTGTGTGGCTGGAATCCCAGGTTCTTGGGAGGCTGAGGCCAGGAGAATGGCTTGAACACAGGAGGTGGAGGTTGTAGTGAGCCAAGATCACGCTGTTGCACTGCAGCCTGGGCAACAGAGGGAGACTCCATCTCAAGTCCCCCCCCGCCCCCCCCCGCCCCCCGGCTCAAAAAAAAAAAAAACCCAGAAGACAAAAAGAAAAGAAAATTGCTGGCCGGGCGTGGTGGCTCACGCCTGTAATCCAAGCACTTTGGAGGCCAAGGAGGGCGGATCACCTGAGGTCGAGAGTTCAAGACCAGCCTGATCAACATGGTGAAACCCCGTCTAAAAATAAATAAATAAATAAAATAATTAAAAAAAAAAAGAAAAGAAAATTGCTGGCTTAAACTTGGTTCCCTGGTAGGGAGGAGGCTGGTTTTCAAGGTAATAATGTCTGATCAGTATCTTTCACAGCGTGGAGGGGAGGTGAGGCAGCCCCGATAGTGACATTGCCCTGGGGACAAACTTGCAGGGACTGGGGAGGATTCTCCAAACCAGGGGAGTCAGGGGAGGGCTCAGGGAGGGTTCTCTGTGCCAGGTCCCCTCAGGAGCAGATGACATGATAAGAGACGCAGTAATCCACACACGCCCGTTTTGTGTGGGAAACTGATCCCGGAGGGAGGAAGGCTTTTGCTCAAGCCCGAGGTCAGGCAGTTGATAATGATAAGGACCTCCAGGGCTTCTTAGCCAGTTCTGAGACTCTGTGTCTGGAATGTGGAGTACAAGGGAGTTGGCCAAATACCAGAAGGAGTCAAGCAGCCCCCAGTGACAGGAGCTGGCCTCATACTCACAGCCAGGCCTCCATGTTCTTTCTTTGGAAAGAAAGGATTTCAGGGCAGGTGCGGTAGCTCACGCCTGTAATCCCAGCACTCTGGGAGGCCGAGGCGGGTGGATCACCTGAGGTTGAGACTTTGAGACCCACCTGGCCAACATGGTGAAACCCCATCTCTACTAAACACACAAAAATTAGCTGGGCACAGTGGTGTGGAGCACCTGTAATCCCAGCTACTCGGGAGGCTGAGGCGGGAGAATCGCTTGAACCCGGGAGACAGAGGTTGCAGTGAGCCAAGATTGCACCATTGCACTCCAGCCTGGGTAACAAGAGCGAAACTCCGTCTCAATAAATAAATAAATATTATTCTTTTTTTTTTTTTAAAAGAAAGGATTTCATAAAACACAAATGCATGGTGCAAGGGCAGGATTAAAACAAGGAAACAGACAAGGTCATTCTCAGCATTGCCCTGAGCTCTGGTAGTCACGTGTAAACACAGAGGGCAACGCATTTGTCCAAACCACAAAAGAGATCTACGTCCTCCTATTCTGTGGAATACAAGCGACACTGTTTCTATACAAAAACGCTAGTTCTGGCCACTCCCAACCTCCTCACCTTCAAGATAAGAGAATCAGAATGACCCTCCTTTCTCAACAACATAAAACCCAGAGAAAAGCCACTTTTCTTATTTGTTAAAACTGCAGTAAAATAGGCATAACATACAACTTACCATGCTAATATTTAATTAATTAACCAACTTTTATGTTTTTAGAGACAGTATCTCGCTGTGCTCCCCAGCCTGGAGTGCTGTGGTGCGATCTCGGCTCACTGCAACCTCTGCCTCCTGGGTTCAAGTGATTCTCCTGCCTCAGCCTCCTGAGTAGCTGGGATTACAGGTGCCCGCCACCATGCCTGGATCATTTTTGTATTTTTAGTAGAGATGGAGTTTCACCATGTCGGCCAGGTTGGTCTGGAACTCCTAGGCTCAAGCAATCCACCTTCCTCAGCCTCCCACAGTGTTGGGATTACAGGCATGAGCCACTGCACCCGGCCCCAAACGGAAACTTTGTACCTGTCAGACATTAAACTCCTTCTCCCTTCCCCAACCCTCGGGGACTCTAGCTTATTTTCTGTCTCTCTGAATTTGCCTATTTTAGATATTTCTTGGGAGTGGGACCACAAAATATTTGTCCTGGCTTATTTCATTTAGCATAAATACTTTCTAGGTTTGTGGAGGTGTAGCCTGTGTTAGAATGTCCTTCTTAAGGCTCCTTCTTAAGAATGTTCCATTGCACGGAGAGACCGCGTTTTGTTCATTCCTTTGATCGACATTTGGGTTGTTTCAGCCTTTTGGCTATTGTGAAAGATGCGAGACTCCATCTCAACATTAGTGCACAAATATTTGTTCATTTTCCTGATTTGAATTAATTCCTTCCTTCCTTCATTTTTTTTTTTTTTCTGAGACAGAGTCTGGCTCTGTCACCCAGGCTGGGAGTGCAGTGGCGCAATCTCAGCTCACCATAACCTTTGCCTGCTGGATTCAAGCAATTCTCCTGCCTCAACGTCCCAAGTAGCTGGGATTACAGGCGCCTGCCACCATGCCTGGCTAATGTTTGTATTTTTAGTAGAGATGGGGGTTTTCACTATTTTGGTCATGCTGGTCTCAAACTCCTGACCTCATGATCTGCCCACCTCGGCCTCCCAAAGTGCTGGGATTACAGGCGTGAACCACTGCGCCCGGCCCCCTCGTCTTCATATTTGCCAATTGAATATGGAAAGTTTTACATTTAATTTCTTTTAGAAATTATGGAGAGGGGGACCATCTACTCACATATTATAGACCAAGAAAACTGCTGGATCGTTCCTGCTGACATCTGCCTTGGTGAATAATGTGCTCCCAGCCACCTAAAAGTGGAATTAAATGTGCAGTGATGGCCAAATGTTTCCAGAAAGGAAGCAGCACATAGATCCGGTGATGGAAAGATGCCGCTCGGAGATACTAAGCACCCATTTAAGAGAGTGCAGCGAATTTGCTAAACATACCATCTATTTGTTTTAAAATGTGTTTATTTATGCCAGGCGTGGTGCCTGTAGTCCCGGCTATTCGGAAGGCTGAGGTTGGAGGATCGCTTGAGCCCAGGAGCTCTGGGCTGTTGTGTGCTGTGCCGATTGGGTGTCCGCATCAAGTTCGGCATCAATATGGTGACCTCCCGGGAGTAGGGGACCACCAGGTTGCCTAAGGAGGGGTCAACCGGCCCAGGTAGGAGACAGAGCAGGTCAGAACTCCTGTGCTGAGCAGTAGTGGGATAGCGCCTGTGAATAGCCACTGCACTCCAGCCTGGGGGACGTAGTGAGACCCCATCTCTAAAAATAAATAAATTTATTTATTAGCCGGACGTGGTAGCTCAAGCCTGTAATCCCAGCACTTTGGGAGGCCGAGGCGGTGGATCACGAGGTCAAGAGATTGAGACCACCCTGGTCAACATGCTGAAACCCCGTCTCTACTAAAAATACAAAAATTAGCTGGGCATGGTGGCGCGTGCCTGTAGTCCCAGCTACTCAGGAGGCTGAGGCAGGAGAATTGCCTGAACCCAGGAGGCGGAGGTTGCAGTGAGCCGAGATCACGTCATTGCACTCCAGCCTGGGTAACAAGAGCAAAACTCTGTCTCAAAAATAAATAAATAAATAAATAAATGTATTTATGTTCAAGATGGGGGTCTCGGCCCCGTCACCCAGGCTGGAGTACAGTGGTTTGATCATGGCTCACTGCAGCCTTGAATTCCTGGGCTCAAGCAATCCTCCTGCCTCAGCCTCCCAAGTAGCGGGGACTACAGGGGCAAACCATCGCTCCTTTCGAAGCTGGGCGTGGTGGCATACACCTGTAATCCCAGCGCTTTGGGAGGCCGAGGCAGGTGTATCATGAGGTCAGGAGTTAAACACCAGCTTGACCAATGTGGTGAAACCCCATCTCTACTAAAAATACAAAAAAAATCAGCCAGGCGTGTGACGGGCTTCTGTAACCCCAGCTCCTCGGGAGGCTGAGGCAGAGAGTTGCTAGAATCCAGGAAGCAGAGATTGCAGTGAGCCGAGACTGTGCCACTGCACTCCAGCCTGGGCGACAGAGTGAGGCTCCATCTCAAACAAACAAACTATATATATATATATATATATATATAGTTTTTTTTTTTTCTGTAGAGATGAGATCTCGTTATTTGCCCAGGCTGGTCTCGAGCTTCTGGCCTCGAGTGATCCTCCTGCCTTGGCTCCCAAAACCCTGGGATTACACGATGGGCCACCATGCCCAGCCACGATTTGTTTCATTTCCGTTTATACTTGATTCCCTATTGAACGTTCGTCTTCCATTGATTGTTATAAAAGCTCCCTGAGGAATGAACATAGTAATCCTGTTCTCTTTGATCCAAGAGGCTCCAACAGGCTCTGTTGCAAACCAGGGGTCCGGTCTGATGTTTACATGCAGGTCTACGCAGCCCAGAGAGGCTGCGCTCATGTGAACCCGGCTCATGAGATTGACATAAAAACTGGAATAAACCAGCGCTGAGGTCCTTTACTCACCAGGAGAAACCATCAGAGATCTACGTGGATGCCCAGCAGATCTTCGCCACACGAGCAAATCCAGTACAGAAACCAGCCCATATTGGCAGGGCCAAGTGTCCTGACGCCCAGGCACCTGGGGGGCACTGCTTGAATGGACAGTAGGGGCCAGAGTGGCCTCAGGGACCAAGAGGAGGCTGCAGAGTCATCCAGGAAGGACGGTGGTGGGACAAGGCGGGCAGCTGGGGAGCCGGGAGAGGTGAGCAGACCCGCTGGCATTGGTCACGTGGGGCCCCAGCCCTGGGAAGGGGTGAGGCTGACTCGGAGGGGGGCTGGCTGGCCCTGCATCGCCAGATCCAGGTTTTGGTGTTTTTTCCTTTTGGGCAATCGTGAATCATGCTGCCCTGAACTTGCTTATATTTAAATGTCTATCTTCATAAAATAGTACCAGCGAGCTTGTTCATCTGTTTCTGCCTTTCTTGGCCAAAGAATAGCCATGGTGCAAAATCTCCGTGGTCACCCCTGGGTTCCCAGCACGTCCTGTGGGTGCAGCGGGACAGCTGCGCGACGGGGAGTCGTTGCTGGGGGTGCGGCTTTCTACAACAGACTCTGAGCAGCAGGTGAAGACAATCAGCAAGGCTGTGGGAACAATGTCAACGTTTGATTGAGTTTTGAAATTGATTGCACCAGCCATTTCTAGTTCCCCGCACCGTGAACCTTGTCAATCTCTCTGGGCCCTGAACCCACGTGGGTCCCGCCATGGAGAGAGGAGGGCAGCCAGGTGTCTGACAGAGAAGATGCATCTCTGAGGGACCCGACTTGTGTGGACCAAGGTCGTGGGTCCCCTGTGTCATCAACAGTGGGTTCATTCACTCACAAGGGCAGATCAACAGCGGCCCACGGGAACGTCCATCAGACCTGGGCCCCCTCCTGATACAGGTCTGTGCAGCTCAGAGAGGCTGGCATCATGTGAACCCAGCTCATGAGCCCCTTCCATAAACTGGAATAAACCAGCACCGAGGTCATTTACTCAGCGGGAGAAACCAGCAGAGGTCTGTGTGAATGCCCATCAGACCTTCGCCCCATGGGCAAATCCACTGCAGAAACCAGCCCGTATCAGCAGGGCCAGTGTGTACTGAGCTCTCCTGACGCCCAGGCACCTGGGGGCAATTTTTTGAAGGGATAGTCGGGGCCAGAGTGGCCTCGAGGGACCAAAGAGCAGGCTGTGGAGTCATCCAGGAGGGAGGGATGGTGGCGGGGCGGGACGAGGCGGGCAGCCTGGGAGCCGGGAGAGTGGGTAGACTCGCTGGCATTGGTCCTTGGGGCCCCAGCCCTGGGAAGGAACGAGGATGACTCCTGGGGGCTGGCTGGATGGTGGTGCCTCTCCTGAGCTGAGGACCCCAACCATGGGTCATGATGCCGATTCCGCTGACCCCGTGTGGAACGCCCTCTTGCCTGGGCTAGGGCCCGTGAGGGTGAAACCAAGGTGGTGTTGGCCCTGAGGTTCCCCAGCTCCCAGCACAGCTCAGCAGCCAGTACCTGATCAGTGATGAAAACTTAATCTAGCCAAGTGTGGTGGCTCACGCCTGTAATCCCAGCATTTTGGGAGGCCAAGGCGGGTGAATCACAAGGTTAGGAGTTCAAGACCAGCCTGGCCAACCTGGTGAAACCCCCATCTCTACTAAAAATACAAAAAAATTATCCGGGCATGGTGGCGGGCACCTGTAATCCCAGCTACCTGGAAGGCTGAGGCAGGAGGCTTGGACCAGGAGATGGAGGTTGCGGTGAGCTGAGAGTGCACACCATTGCCCTCCAGCCTGGGCAACAGAGCAAGACTCCATCTCAAAAAAAAAAAAAGAAAGAAAACTTAATCTGTCATTCAACTCCTCCAGGAGGAGGGACTGGCAGGGCAGGGTGGGAAGGGAGGGTCCCAGCAGGGCGGGGCAGGGCAGGGCAGGGCAGGCACAGCGTAGAAGTGATTTAACAGCCAGAGTCGTGTCAGTGCACACTGGTGTTTGGGAACAGAGCAGGACTCAGGATGCAAGACCCTAGCGATCCCCAAGGTAAGCCGGGACAGTGCTGTGAAGGGCCCAGGCCGATCCTGTGTCAGACAGAGGCTGCAGAGTGCAGATCTGGGCATCCAGAGAAGGGCTGGGGCTGTGCGGGCAGCCTCCTGCCCTGCAGATTGGGGAGGACTTCGTGTCGTTTGGGAAATGGGATCAAATGGTGCAGCGGGGAGCAGCAGCTCACGCCGGTGACCTCAGCTATTTAGGAGGCCAAGGCGGGAGGATCACTTGAGCCCAGGATTCTGAAACCAGCCTGGCCAACAGAGTGAGACCTGTCTCTACCAAAAATGCAAAAATTACCCAGGGGTGGTGGTGCACACCCGTGGTCCCAGCTACTCCGGAGACTGAGGCCGGGGATTGCTTGAGCTCAGGAGGTGGAGGCTGCCTTGACCCGTGGTCATGTCACTGCACTCCAGCCTGGGTGACAGAGCAAGATCCCCTCTCCAGGAAAAAGACCGAAGGAAAGAAATTAAATCGTGCAACTGAGTGGAGCAGAGGATGGGGCCGGTGGCAGTGGCCTGCGGGCGTCAGGGTCCCTAGAGCCCTTGGGTGGGAGGGGGTCTGCAGTTGGGGAGGGCTGAGCAGGCCGGAGGCAGCCCTGCCTGCTCCCGGGTGAGGCGCCCAGGCTGTCTGCCTTCCCCTCTGTGGGTCCCGAATAATACAGGGGCCGTTATCACGCCCATTGCCAAGATGTGGACTCTGAGGTCCAGAGAGGTGCAAGGTCTGGTCGGGACCTCAGGCTGCTCTCCTGGCGCCTGGGCTTCTCGCCTGGGCGCAGGGGACGGGTTTCTGCGGGGGCTGCGGAGGTGGGGCAGGCTGCCTGAGGGCTTCTCTGACCCTGTTTCCCTCCTGCCCCCAGGACCTCCCCGGGCCGAGGGCGGTCCCCTGAACAAAAACCCTCCAAGGAGACAGCGGCAGGAGCGCACGGTCTACACTCGCAGCCAGCAGGAAGAGCTAGAAGTTCACTTTCTGGAAAATCAGTACCCGACCTTTGAAGAGAGACAGAAGCTGGCACAGAAACTCGACCTCAGGGAGCAACAACTACAGGTCTGACCCCGCCCCGCCCCGCCCCAGTCATCTCCCTAAGAGGCGCCCCCGCTGCTGTCACCAGGGCCTGGTCCATCCGGCCACCTCCCGCCCTGCTATGCAAGGGGTTATACCAGTGTAGACCTGGGCTGCACCCAGTGTCCTGCTCCAACTCTGTGCGGGCCCAAACCCGCCCATGTGATCGGCCCAGGCTGTGTCCCACGGGGTCTCCCGGTGCCCAGACCTCAGGCCCCCTGAGAACCCCCGGGGTCCCTGCCCTTGAACCCTCCCTGGCCTCGGGCTCCTGGGCTGCGGTCCCTGCTCCTCCCCTCCCAACCCACGCGTCACCCTCTCCTTTTCTCTCTCTCCCCTCCCTTCTCCAGGCCTTGGAGACCCGGGGTTCTCACAAGGCAGGAGGTAGAGGACAGGGGTTTGGGGAGGTGGGAGCTTTGAAGGGGGCAGTGGGGAGGTGAGCGCAGGGCGAGGTTTGAGGCAGGCCAGCCCCCCTCCCAGCGGCTCACCCGGGGGGGTGAGGCGGTGCAGTGAGTGCCTGAACCCCTCCTTCACCCATTCACACCTCCTCCCTGTCCCCTCTCCCCCTAGGTGTGGTTCAAGAATCGGCGTGCCAAGCGAGCCCGGGAGGAACGGCTCAAGCAGCAGCCCCAGAGCGGCCCAGGGCGGAGAGGCCGAGGAGCCCGCGCTGCGCCCCCAGTCCCTGCGGTCGCTCCCTTCGCCCCTGGGGGTCTTGAGTCCCCTCAGGGCTGGGGTTCCTGGATGTCCCCTCAGCCAGGCCCCTCGGGAGTCCTCCCAGCAGCAAAACCCAAGACCTACAGCCTCCACCAGGCCTGGGGTGGTCCTGAGAGTGGCGCACAGGGTGGCTTCCCGGCTGTCCCGGGTCCAGGCCCGGGCCCGATCCCGGCCCCACTCCCTGGCCTAGCCCAGGTGCCAGGCCCGCACCCAGGCTCCAACCCAGGTTCAGTCCCAGGTCCAGTCTCAGGCCCTGGCCCAAGCCCAGACCCAGTCCTAGGCAGATGCTTGATGCCACCAAGTCCAGCCTCACTCCCAGCCTCTACCCCAGACTCCACGTGGCCTCAGAGCCCCTGTGCCTCCAGCGTCTGGCCAGACACTCTATTCTCCGACTTGCCGGAGCTGTTAGCGCCCCTACAGCCCTTCAAGGCATCCTCGGTCTCCACCGACATGTCTCAGTATGAAGAGAAGGATGGCTCTGCGGATGAAAATCCCTCATTGCCCCCGGGGTTTCTGGATTTATAGGGGGCCTGTGCCTGCAAGGCCTTCAGATTCAGTGAGCCTGGAGTGAGTGGTCCATGCTGGTGACTTTCTACAGCAAATGCACCACCCTTTACCCACCCAGCTGCAGGTGGGCATTTGCTGTCTTCACTGTGCGGCCATCACAGGTAGCTCTGCTGCGAGTGTCCCTGCCTCTCATTTGAGTTGAGCCTGAGCATGTCCCTGCTGGGATTGGAGTGGCTGCTCACTGGGATGTCTGGCACTAGTGGATGCTGCTTGAGAGCTTTGTAAAGGGCTTTCCCCTGCACTCCTGGTGGTCCACATCGTCCCCAACACTGAGGATTGTGAGACTTTTTAATATTTGTCCATCTAATGACTTACAGCTTTCTTGCAGTTGTAATATCCATTTACCTGATGATTGAGAGGTTGAGAAATTCTCATGGGCGTTAGGAATCTTCAAATAGTGACTGTTTTAAAAAACATGTTTTTCTCATTTTTATTTAAATAGTGACTATTCATGGTGTTTTGGGCCCATTTTTTGTAGTTGATTTCTTTACAAATATTCTTTTTTTTTTTTTTGAGCCAGAGTCTTGCTCTGTCACACAGGGTATAGTGCAGCAGCACAAACTTGGCTCACTGCAACCTCCACCTCCCAGGTTCCAGTGATTCTCCCGTCTCCACCTCCCAAAGTGCTGAGATTACAGGCTCGAGCCACCGTGCCTGGCCAAAATGTTATTTAACTACAGAGATCTTGCATGCATATTTCTGTAGATCTATTTCTTGTACTTCGTTTTCATTATTGTCTGATATTTTACATGGTATTTAAAATTTCTTATTGTTAAGAAGCACATTTGTCTTGTACAGAGGATTCAGTTGATCTATTTATTTTGTTTCTGGGAAACTTGCTCAATTCTTTTGAATTCTAATAAATTACTGCATGTTGTAAATTTTGAAAACGAATGGAATTCATGGTTACTCTGTGGACGCTGTTTTTTGCTAAGCCAGGGAGTGCCCCCTCCTCCACGCTCCACACCTGTCTCTGCGTCTGGCTTCCTCTGCCGCTCCCTGGTGGCCGTCCTGGCCCTGGGTCCCCGCCCCCACCTACACAGCGGATTCTGTGACCCTGTCCTAGTCCGGTTTAGCAAATGCTCTAATCCTCTTAGGCCAGGCCAGCCTCAGCAGAGCAGAGAGAGAATTAGATCAGATGTGGGGGGAAGGGAGGACGGCTGTGCGTGTGTGTGTGGTGGGGGGGAGGGCGGGGAGACTTTTAGGATATAATGAAACCTCCTCCTTATTTAGCAGACCCTGGTAGGAAAATACACACAAAAACACCGAAACTCCACACCAGTCAGATTCAGACTCTGACACTGTGGGAAGAGTAGGGAGGAATCTAATTCCATCTACTGCAGGTGAGGGAATCCTGGGGGCAGGGGGAGAGGTGGTCCAGTCTGACTGTGGATTCAGAGTCCCATCCTGGGGATGGGGGAGGGAGGGTGGTGCTCCTGCCATATCAGTGAATGGGAAAAAGATTAGTTTGTTAATGAATGAAGATGGAGTTTGCACGTGCCCTGATTAGCTGAGTAGAAAGTGACGGGATTACTAGAACACAATTCCCCTCTTTTTAACCTCAATTCTTTTTTTTGCAGACAGGGTCTGACTCTGTCACCCAGGTCGGAGTGCAGTGGCACAATCTTGGCTCACTGCAACCTCCACCTCCCAGGCTCAGGAGATTCTCATGCCTCAGTCTTCTGAGTAGCTTGGATTATAGGCTTGTGCCACCATGCCCAGCTATTTTTTTTTTTTTTTTTTGAGACAGAGTCTCTCTCTGTCACCCAGGCTGGAGTGTAGGAGCATGATCTCGGCTCACTGCAACCTCCGACTTCTGGGTTCAAGCGATTCTCCTGCCTCAGCCTCCTGAGTAGCTGGGATTACAGGCATGCCCCACCACGCCCAGCTAATTTTTCTATTAGTAGAGACAGGGGTTCACCATGTTGGTCAGGCTTGTCTCAAACTCCTGACCTGGTGATCCGCCCGCCTCGGCCTCCCAAAGTGCTGGGATTACTGGTGTGAGCCACTGCACCTGGCCAATTTTTGTGTATTTTGTAGAGATGGGGTTTCACCATGTTTCTGAGGCTGGTTTCTAACTCTTGACCTCATGTGATCCTCCTGCCTCAGCTTCCCAAACTGCTGGGATTGCAAAGCGCATGAGCCGTGGAGCCCAGCCAAACCTCCTGCTTCAACACCCTGCCTCATCCTAGGTTCCTGGATCTAGTTTCTGATTTCCTGTTTTTGTTTGTTTGAGACAGAGTCTCGCTCTGTCACCCAGGCTGGTGTGCAGTGGTGTGATCAGAGCTCACTGCAACCCCGAACTCTTGGGCTCCTGCAATCTTCCCATCCCAGCCTCCTAGTAGCTATGGCTACAGCCATGTGCCACCAAGCCAGGCTAATTTTTGTTTCCTGTAGAGGTGGGGATCTCGGAATGTTGCCTAGGCTGGTCTTGAACTCCTGGGCTCAAGTGATCCTCCCATCTCAGCTTCCTCAAGCATTGGGATTATAGGTTTGAGCCACGGTGCCTGGCCTGCCCCATCTCTTTATTTTTTATTTTTATTTTTGAGACAGAGTCTTGCTCTGTCATCAGGTGCCAGGCTGGAGTACAGTGGCACGATCTCGGCTCACTGCAACCTCCGTCTCCCAGGTTCAAGCAATTCTCCTGCCTCAGCTTCCCGAGTAGCTGGGACTACAGATGCACACCACCACGCCCAGCTAATTTTTTATATTTTAGTAGAGATGGGGTTTCACTATGTTGGCCAGGATGGTCTCGATCTCTTGACCTCGTGATCCACCCGCCTCGGCCTCCCAAAGTGCTGGGATTACAGGCGTGAGCCACCGAGCCTGGCGCCCCATCTCTTAAAAAAAAAAAAGTGAGGTTGGTGGGGTGGGGTACCAGTATGTTTTAAAACTCTGAGGCAATTTTGAGTACTGCTCGTCTCAGATTCCTGCCGTGCAGTAGACAGACTCCAGGGAGTTGATGTCTGTCATTATTAAGACACCAGGAGGCCAGGAGTGGTGGTTCATGCCTGTAATTCCAGTATTTTGGAAAGCTGATATGGGTAAATCACAAGGTCAGGAGTTCAAGACCAGCCTGGCCAACATGGTGAAATCCTGTGTCTACTAAAAAACAATACAAAAATTAGCTGGGCATGGTGGTGTGCACCTGTAATCCCAGCTACTTTGGAGGCTGAGGCAGGAGAATTGCTTGAAACCGGGAGGCAGAGGTTGCAGTGAGCTGAGATTGCACCACTGCGCTCCAGCCCGGGCAACAGAGTGAGACTCCACCTCAAAAAAACAAAAAAAGACACCAAAGCCAGGCACCGTGGTTCACGCCTGTAATCCCAGCACTTTGGGAGGCTGAGGTGGGCTGAATACCTGAGGTCAGGAATTTGAGATCAGCCTGGCCAACATGGTGAAAACCCCTCTCTACTAAAAATACAAACATTAGCCAGGCGTGGTGGCGGGTGCCTATAATCCCAGCTAGCTGGGAGGCTGAGGCATGAGAATTGCTTGAAATGGGGAGGCAGAGGCTTCAGTGAGCAAAGATTGTGCCACTACACTCCAGCCTGGGTGGCAGAGTGAGACTGTCTCAAATAAACAAAAGACTTTAGTAAAAGAAAACTAAAAATTGCCTTATCTGATTGTCTTTTTCACAGAAATCCACCTAGATAAAATCAAGTGCCATAAAGAGAAAGATGTGGATGGTCATTATTTTTATACCAAATGAATACAGTAGCCACCAGTAAATTAGTTACTTATAAAAGGTTTTCAGGGGCCGGGCGCGGTGGCTCACGCCTGTAATCCCAGCACTTTGGGAGGTCGAGGCGGGCGGATCACCTGAAGTCAGGAGTTCAAGACCAGCCTGACCAACATGGTGAAACCCTGTCTCTTAAAAAAAAAAAAAAAAGGTTTTCAGAGCCAGGCAAGGTGGCTCATGCTTTCAAATCCCAGAACTTTGGGAAGCCGAGGCGGAAGGATGGATTGAGTCCAGGAGTTCAAGACTGGTGTGACCAACCTGGTGAAACTCCGTCTCTACTAAAAATACAAAAATTAGCCGGTGTGGTGGCGCGAACCTGTGATCCCAGCCACTCGTGAGGCTGAGAATTGCTTGAGCCAGGGAGGCGAAGGTTGCAATCAGGTGAGATCGCACCACTGCCCTCCAGCTTGGGCCGCAGAGCATGATTCCATCTGGGAAAAAAAAAAAAAAAAAAGAAAAGAAAAAACCCCAGACTGCTCTGAAATTCTTATGAAAAAAATGCCTGGCATGAAATGACTGAAGGGTTTTGTGGGTTTTTATTGCGGTTACTTGGAGAGGCAGTTGTGTCCCTAGAGACACAGTCAGACCAGAGACGGGGTTCATTCAGGGGCACCCCCCCAGAACTGGGAGAGTCCTCGGCTTCCACATTCCTGTTGTGATGCGCCCTGGCCACCAGGGGGCAACAGCACACCACTGTTCCAGCCAAGGGAGCGCCCAGCGAGAGCTTGGTCCTGGGTGTCCCAGGAGCCACCTAGAGCTACTGGTTCTGTACAGGAGACCTCCGCGTGGGATCGGGGAGAGACACCCCACATTCAAGTGGGAGAAAAGCACGGAAAAGGCACAGAGGCAACATATTTCTTCCCACTTGTGTAATTTAAGTTAAAACCAAACACCTAGAAAATACAATACTGTTGTTTGGAGATGGAGTCTCACTCTGTCACCCATCTGGAGTGCAGCGGTGCGATCATAACTCACTGCAGCCTCCGCCTCCCGGGCTCAAGCGATTCTCTTGCCTCGGCCTCCCAAGTAGCTGGGATTACCGACAACTGCCATCATGCTTAGCTAATTTTTTGTATTTTTAGTAGAGACAGGGTTTCACTATGTTGGCCAGGCTGGTCTTGAACTCCTGATCTCAGATGATCCACCCACCTTGACTTCCCAAAGTGCTGGGATTACAGGTGTGAGCCACTGTGCTCGGCCTATCTTTTCATTCTCTTTATAGGTTCTTTGGTTCTTTTGTGGAACAAAACTTAAGGTTTTTTTTTTTTTTTTTTTTTGAGACAGAGTCTCCCTCTGTCACCCAGGCTGGAGTGCCATGGCATGATCTCAGCTCACTGCAACCTCCACCTCCCAGGTTCAAGTAATTCTTGTGCCTCAGCCTCCTAAGTAGCTGGGATTACAGGCAACCACCATCATGCTTAGCTAATTTTTGTATTTTTAGTAGAGACGGGGTTTCACCATGTTGGCCAGGCTGGTCTCGAACCGTGATCCTGACCTCATGATGTACCCACCACAGCCTCCCAAAGTGTTGGGATTATAGGTGTGAGCGACCGCACCCGGCCCGCCAGTAACTTTTAACAACGAAGGGATCAGAGATGCAGAGGTTTGATATTTATGGATTCAGGATAAAGCAGGAAGTCTTAGGCGATGACCCCCAGTCAGGCACTTGTACAGGATAGCGGGACACATGTCAGCATCTATATAAGACCCAGAGTGTTTCGGACGTTATTCCCATGGGAAGAGCTCTCGAGGGAGATCTGCCATCTTCTCTTGGAACAGCTTATCGAAGGCTTCCGATTGGGCCACTGTGAGGTGGTTTTTCCAGTCCCCAGATATGCCTGCAAACATGAAACAGAGACTCAGGTCAGATGGAGTCTTGCTCTGTCGCCCAGGCTGGAGTGCAATGGCGCGATCTCGGCTCACTGCAACCTCCGCCTCCTGGGTTCAAGAGATTCTCCTGCCTCAGCCTCCTGAGTAGCTGGGATTATAGGCGCCCACCTCCATGCCCAACTAATTTTTGTATTTTTAGTAGAGACAGTATTTCACCATGTTGACCAGGCTGGTCTCAAACTCCTGACCTGGTGGTCTGCCCACCTTGGCTTCCCAAAGTGCTGTGATGACAGGCGTGAGCCACTGCACATGGAGGATGGGTTGCAGGACACCAACAGGTCTCCTGTTCCTACCATGCACCTGCTGGGGACACTGTAGCTCATATAGCGGAATGGCCGATGGCTCATGGTGGGCCTTTATCCTGCCTGGTTAACAGAATCATTCACCTACCTGGAAGCGAGTTCCTTCCTTCTCCTCTCTCCCATCCATCCTGTGTACAACTGACCAGCAATAATGCCAGGATACCATCTGATATGTCCAGAATTGAGTCACGTCCCTGTCCCCACCACGTTGACCCAAGCCAACATCATTTTCCACCTGGATTACTCCAGCACACATGTAACTGGTCTCTGCTTTTTTTTTTTTTTTTCTGGAGACAGAATCTTGCTCTATACCCCAGGCTGGAGTGCAGTGGCACAATCTTGGCTCATGCAGCCTCTGCCTCCCGGGTTCAAGTGGTTCTCCTGCCTCAGCCTCCTGTGTAGCTGGGATTACAGGCACCTGCCACCAAGTCCAGCTAATTTTTGTAGTTTTAGTAGAGATGGGGTTCCACCATGTTGGCCAGGCTGGTTTTCAACTCCTGACCTCAGGTGGTCACCTGCCTCAGCCTCCCAAAGTGCTGGGATTACCGGCATGCGCCACTGCACCCGGCCAAATCATATACTCTTCTATGACTGTGAATGATATCGCAGAATGGCTACTATGGAATTGGTGCCCTGCAAACATCCCGCGTCCTTCCATGTTCTCTCTGCGTGTGCACATGTCTGTGCCCAAGCGTCCTCTCCTCAGGAGGACACTACTCCACCCTATAAACCTCTTAAGGGTCCACCTGATGAACCTCACTTGGACTTAAAGACCTTATGTTCAAGTAGGATTACGTTCTGAGGTGCTGGAGGATGGGACTTCAACATATCAATTTGGGGAAACAGCACTCCACCCATATCACTCTGCCTCTGCCCCCCATCCATGTCCTTCTCACATGCAAAACACACGCACCCCATCCCAGCAGCTCCACAGTCTTCACCCATTCCAGTACCCACTCTGCGTCCAAAATCTCACAGACACACCGCTCACAGGCACGGGGACACTTGAGGTGTGACTCCCCCGAGGCAGAATTCCCCTCTAGCTGCTGACTTGTGAAACTAGACCGGTTCTCTGCTTTCAAAATTCGCTGGTGGGACAGGCATAGGATAGATATTCCCATCGCAAAAGAGAGAAATCAGAAAGGAGGAGGAGCTCCCATGCAACCCAAAAGCCAGCAGGGCAAATTCCATCTGGTTTTAAGGCTCCGGAGCAATCTTCCAAGTCTCAAAGCTCTGCTCTGCCCCCAGGGCGGCAGGGGCCCTGCTCCACTTGAAGTCTTTTGTTTTCAGATGGAGTCTCACCCTGTCACCCACGCGGGAGTGCAGTGGTGTGATCTCAGCTGGCTGCAACTTTCGCCTCCCGGGTTCAAGTGATTTTCCTGCCTCAGCCTCCTGAGTAGCTGGGACTAACAGGTGTGCGCCACCGCGCCTGGCTAATATTTGTATTTTTAGTAGAGACGGGGTTTCACCATGTTGGGTCTTGATCTCTTGACCTCATGTTCTGCCGGTCTCGGCCTCCCAAACTGCTGGGATTACAGGCGTGAGCCACCGCGCCCGGCCTCCTCTATATATTTCTTTGTCCGGGACCGATCTCTACACTAACTGGCCAGTGGGGCAGCCCCACTGTGTCCACCTCCAACCCCGTCCTTGTCCTCATTTCTCAGGTGAATCTCAGCTCGCAGGTCTGGCAAGAGCAGCAAGTGAGCCTGGTCACTGCCTGTGGAACACATAATTGCCCATGCCACAGTCTGAGGAGACAGAATCTGAACGGCCTCAGGTAAGTCAGATAACCCTCCCAGGTGAAATCAACTCTCCCCTCGTGCCTGCAGCCCACATCAGGACCAGGAGAAGAGGCTCCCCGATGAGGCCACGGGAGAAGTGTTCCGGGTGGTGAGCAGTTAAAGCTGATACATTGGCCGGCGTGGGGGCTCACACCTGTAATCCCAGCACTTTGGGAGGCTGAGGCGGGTGGATCACGAGGTTGGGAGTCTGAGACCATCCTGGTCAACACGGTGAAATCCTGTCTCTACTAAAAATACAAAAATTAGCCAGGCATGGTGGCAGGTGCCTGTAATCCCAGCTGCTCGGGAGGCTGAGGCAGGAGAATCGCTTGAACCTGAGAGACGGAGGCCGCAGTGAGCCGAGATGGTACCACTGCGCTCCAGCCTGGGTGAGAGAGCGAGACGGGTGAATCACAAGGTCAGGAGTTCAAGACCAGCCTGGCCAAGATGCTGAAACCCTGTTTCTACTAAAAATACAAAAATTAGCCGGGCATGGTGGCAGGTGCCTGTAATCCCAGCTGCTCGGGAGGCTGAGGCAGGAGAATCGCTTGGACTCGGGAGGCAGAGGTTGCAGTGAGCCGAGATCGAGATCATGCCACTGCACTCCAGCCAGGGCGACAGAGCAAGACTCTGTCTTGCAAAACAGACAAATAGACAAAAATAAAAAACCAAAGCTGATTAATTCAAGCCCTCTTTTTTTTTTCTTTTTTACTTTGTTTTTTTTTTTTTTCAGCCTTCTCTGTGCTAGCAAAATTCAAGCACTCTTTCATCTCAACTGTTAGCGCTCTGTTGTGACCACAGGCACGTGTGCCGTGTATTCTGGTATCTTTGGAAACCAAGGCATTTTCTTTTACCTTTTCTCAAAAGTTGTGGATTGTCCACCACAGAATAAACCCTTAGGAGGGAATAATTGGACATCCTGTTTTCTCTCATGGCCTGAAAGGAGCTGTTCTTGAGGATTAAGTTCAGTTCTTCAGGTTCTAGTGTCTTTCCCAGAAATTGACAGATTTTCTCCACATTTCTTCTTGTGTCCTAAAAAAGAAAAAAGCAAGACAGAGGCTACGAAAGAGAAAGAGGGGGCCGGGCACGGTGGCTCACGCCTGTAATCCCAGCATTCTGGGAGGCCGAGGCTGGCAGATCACTTGAGATCAGGAGTTCGAGACCAGCCTGCCCAACATGGTGAGACCCCTGTCTCTACTAAAATTACAAAAATTAGCAGGGCGTGGTGGGCGCCTGTAATCTCAGCTACTCAGGAGGCTGGGGCAGGAGAATCGTTTAGGCCAGGAGGTGGAGGTTGTGGTGAGCCAAGATCGCACCACTGCACTCCAGCCTGAGTGACAGAGCAAGGCCTTATAAAAAAAAAAAAAAACGATTAAAAAATAAAATGAGAAGGAGGAAACTGCAGAAAAGGAGGAGGAAAAGAGAGGAGTGACATGCAGAGGTGAGAAGGGTTTGAGATGAATGCAACTGTGAGAAAATAATCAGGTGAGGCCGGGCGTGGTGGCTCATGCCTGTAATTCCAGCACTTTGGGAGGCTGAGGCAGGTGGATCACGAGGTCAAGAGATCAAGACCATCCTGGTCAACAAGGTTAAACCCCGTCTCTACTAAAAAAATACAAAAATTAGCTGGGCATGGTGGTGTGCGCCTGTAGTCCAGCTACTCGGGAGGCTGAGGCAGGAGAATTGCTTGAACCCAGAAGGCGGAGGTTGCGGTGAGCCGAGATCACGCCATTGCACTCCAGCCTGGGTATGAAGAGCGAAACTCTGTCTCAAAAAAAAAAAAAAAAAAAAAAAAGAATAAGGTGAAGGAGAGAGGGCATGAAGTATGTAAAAGACGCAGGGATCCGCTGGGTGCAGTGGCTCATGCCTGTAATTCCAGTGCTTTGGGAGGCTGAGGCAGGCGCGTCACTTGAGTCCAGGAGTTTGTTACCAGCCTGGGCAATATAGTGGGAGGATCGCCTGAACCCAGGAAGCTGAGGCTGCAGTGGGCTGTGACTGCATCACTGTACTCCAGCCTGGGCGTCGGAGTGAGACCCTGTCTCAAATACAAAACAAAGCAAAAACCAAACCAACCAAAACAAAATCACAAAAGATGCAAGGATCTTCATGGATTTTCCTGTGTGGTAGAGTGTAGGGCAGCCGAACAGTAAAGCAGCCCAGGAGCAGAGGCTCACGCCTGTAATCCCAGCACTTTGGGCAGCCGAAGCGAGTGGATCACCTGAGGTCAGGAGTTCGAGACCAGCCTGGTCAACACGGTGAAACCCTGTTTGTCTCTACTAAAAATGCAAAACTTAGCCGGGCATGGGTAGCTCACGCCTGTAGTCCCAGCTGCTAGGGGGCTGAGGCAGGAGGATCGCTTAAACCTGGAAGGCGGAGGTTGCTGTGAGCTGAGATCATGCCACTGCACTCCAGCCTGGGCGACAGAGCGAGACTCTGTCTCAAACAAGCAAACCGAACCAGACTATAAAACACAGAGCCTTGGGTTTCCTAAGAGATGTTGAGAGCAGCTTCTAGACAGTAACAGGATTAGCAAGGAGAGGTTCAGGGAGAACCTGATGGAGATGTAAGGGCTTCATTTCAAATTCTGCTGTGCTGTCTACTAGCACTGTTTGAATAACACACAGAGTTTTGCAATATCTTCTTGTATTTCATCTCAATAATTAGGACTAGGGTCATGATCCTGGGAGATTAAGATAAGAGCATAGATTTTTATTTATTTTATCTATGTATTTATTTAGAGAAGAGCATAGATTTTTATTTATTTTATCTATGTATTTATTTAGAGACAAGATCTCACTCTGTTGCCCAGGCTGAAGTGCAGTGGCATGATCTTGGCTCACTGCAACTTCCGCCTCCTGAGTTCAAGCGATTCTCCTGTCTCAGCCTCCTCAGTAGCTGAGGAGGTGTCTACCACCACACCTGGCTAATTTTTTTTTTTTTTTTTTTGAGACGGAGTCTTGCTCTGTCATCAGGCTGGAGTGCAGTGGTGCAAGCTCAGCTCACTGCAACCTCCGCCCCCTGGGTTCAAGCAATTCTGCCTCAGCCTCCCGAGTAGCTGGGACGACAGGTGTGCGCCACCATGCCCGGCTCATTTTTGTATTTTTAGTAGGGACGTGGTTTTACCATGTTGGCCAGGATGGTCTTGATCTCTTGACCTCATGATCTGCCCGCCTCGGCCTCCCAAAGTGCTGGGATTACAGGTGTGAGCCGCTGTGCCTGGCCCTGGCTAATTTTTTTTATTTTTGGTAGAGCAGGGTTTCACCATGTTGGTCAGGCTGGTCTCCAACTCCTGACCTCAAGTAATCCACCAACCTTGGCCTCCCAAAGCTCTGGGATTACAGGTGTGAGCCACCCCACCTGGCCTTCTTCTTCTTCTTCTTCTTCTTTTTTTTTTTTGGAGACAGAGTCTCACTCTGTTGCCCAGGCTGGAGTGCAATGGCATGATTTCAGCTCACTGCAACCTCCACCTCCCGGGTTCAAGTGATTCTCCCACCTCAGCCTCCTCAGTACCTGAGACTATAGGTGCCCGCCACCACATCAGGCTAATTTTTGTATTTTTAGTAGAGAAAGGGTTTCGCCACCTTCACCAGGCTGGTCTCAAACTCCTGACCTCGTGATTTACCCGCCTCAGTCTCTCAAAGTGCTGGGATTGCAGGCGTGAGCCACTGCACCTGGCTTAGATGTTTTAAGATGAAATAAGGAGCATGAAGCTTGGACAAGGGTCAACCAGAAACAGGGCAATGAAGACCAGGGAGTTAACCCCACTCTTTAGGCCGGGCGCAGTGGCTCATGCCTGTAATCCCTGCACTTTGGGAGGCTGAGGCGGGTGGATCACGAGGTCAAGAGATCGAGACCATCCTGGTCCATATGGTGAAACCCTGTCTCTACTAAAAATACAAAAAATTAGCTGGGCATGGTGGCGCATGCCTGTAATTCCAGCTACTCAGGAGGCTGAGGCAGGAGAATTGCCTGAACCCAGGAGGCAGAGGCTGTGGTGAGCCGAGATGGCGCCATTGCACTCCAGCCTGGGTAACAAGAGCAAAACTCCGTCTCAAAAAAAAAAAAAAAAGAAAAAAAATCCCACTCTTTGTGATTCTTCACCAGGCCCCACTGAAAAGGATTACCTTCTTCAGCTCCTCGTAACTCAGTAACAGGAAGTTTTCCTTCCCTCTCATGGACATCCAGCCGTGAATGTGGTCAAACCATGACCCATATATCACTGCATGGGTTGGAGAAAGAGCGATGGGTTAAAAACTTGATAAGAGCAGGGATCCAATCTGTTACGTCCACTTTCCCGCTGGCTTGTTAAAGTGTAATCCACAAAGAAAACTAGAATGAAACTTGGTCAAAGGGCACCAACGCCCTCTAAAGTATATAACATGATGTTTTGATATGTGCATACCTTGCGAAATGACAGTGTATCATTCAGTTTTCGCACTGCTATGAAGGGCTGCCCAAGATGGGGTAATTTACAAAAGCGGGTGAAGTGAGTGGCAGCTGGGGAAATGCCAGACCCTGATGAAACCATCAGATCTCGTGAGAACTCACTATCACGAGAACAGCAGGGGGGAGACTGCCACCATGATGCAATCTCTTCCCACCGGGCCCCTCCTACGACACGTGGGGATTATGAGGATTACAATTCAGGATGAGATTGGGGTGGGCACAGCCAAACCAGATCAGACGGACTCAAGCTGATTAACACATTCATTTCCTCACATACTTACTGTTTTCCGTGGGGTGGTGAGAACATGGGAGATGGTCTCTCTCAGCAATTGTCAAGTATGGGATACACTGTTGTTATTATTATTTTGAGATGGAGTTTCTCTCTTGTTACCCAGGCTGGAGTGCAATGGTGCGATCTCAGCTCACCACAACTTCTGCCTCCTGGGTTCAGGCAATTCTCCTGCCTCAGCCTCCTGAGTAGCTGGGACTACAGGCACGCGCCACCATGCCCAGCTAGTTTTTTGTATTTTTAGTAGAGACGGGGTTTCACCATATGGACAAGGATGGTCTCGATCTCTTGACCTCGTGATCCACCCGCCTCGGCCTCCCAAAGTGCTGGGATTACAGGCGAGAACCACCGCGCCTGGCCCATTATTATTATTACTTTCGAGGCAGAGTCTTGCTCTGTTGCCCAGGGTGGAGTGCAGTGGTGCCATCTTGGCTCATTGCAGCCTCTGCCTCCTGGGTTCAAGTGATTCTCGTGCCTCAGCCTCCCGAGTAGCTGGGATGACAAGTGTGCGCCACCACCATGCCCGGATAATTTTTGTATTTTTAGTAGAGACGGGGTTTCACCGTGTTAACAAGTCTTGTCTGGAACCCCTAACCTCCTGTGATCCTCCTGCATCAGCCTCCGAAAGTGCTGGGATTACAGGTGTGAGCCATCGTGCCTGGCCAGTGTTTAAAGCACAGATAGGCAAGATGTAGGGATAGTGAGGGGGTTTACAGGATGTGATTTCTTGAGCCACTGCTATTGATTAGATTTTCCAAGATTCCTGGTGAGAGCTGAAGCACCCAGTCCAGACCTCTTCATAAGCCAGACAGCAAAGTCAAATCTAGCATTGGTAAGGGGTTTTTCTCATGTCTGGGCTTCCATCATACGGTCTCACTGTTGACCTTTTTCTGAAAGTCTGACCCGGGGCAAGGGAGGGGATAGGGCTGAAGAGCTCAGCCGGGGTCAGCTCAGCAGGAACTATGACCAGGCTTTGAAGGCTGGACTTCATGCCAAGAGCAAATCATTGAGGGATGGTTGTAGACAGAGAACGAGCTTTTCAGTCTGTGGCAGATCATTGCAATGTAGCCTGGCAGGGCCAAAGAGGATACTGGTGATGAATGTATGATGTGAATCTAGGTGACACTGAACAGTGGGTCTGGTTAACCAAGTGTCAGCGGAAGTGGTGGAAGATGGACACTTAGTATCTAAAAAAGGTGTACTGAATAGGCTGGGTGCAGTGGCTCACAGCTGTAATCTAGGGAAGTCTACGCAGGAAGTCTAGGCAGGAGGATTGTTGAGGCTAGGAGTTTCAGACCAGCCTGGGCAACACAGCAAGACCCCATCTCTTTGAAAAAATTAAAAAATTTTAATTAAAAAATTAAAAAAAACGCATGTCTATAGTCCCACATACTCAGGAGGCTGAGGTGGGAGGATCTTTCGAGCCCAGGAGGTCGAGGCTGTGATGAGCCACGATTGTGCTACCATACTCCAGCCTGGGTGGCAGGGTGAGACCCCATCTCTTAAAAAGAATTAAAAATGAGGCAGGGTGTGGTGGCTCACGCCTGTAATCCCAGCACTTTGGGAGACTGAGGTAGGAGGATCACCTGAGGTCAGGAGTTTGAGACCAGCCCGACCAACACAGAGAAACCCAGTCTCTACTGAAAAAATGCAAAATTAGCTGGGCGTGGTGGCGCATGCCTGTAATCCCAGCTTACTCAGGAGGCCGAGGCAGAAGAATCGCTTGAACCCAAGAGGCTGAGGTTGCGGTGAGCCAAGATTGTGCCATTGCACTCTAGCCTGGGCAACAAGAGCGAAACTCTGTATAAAAAAAAAAAAAGAAAAGAAAAGAAATTGAACAGAGTTTGACCCAAGGGGGAGGGAAAAAAAAGAAAAGATAAGAAAAGAAAAACTTTTAAAAATTCAAAAGTAGTCATGATAGTAAAAAGGGGCACTGAATGACGAGCGTGTGGCAAGAATTATTTTAGGACCTAGGGCCCAACAATGGACAATGCAAAGAGCTTACATTTTCGTGAGGAGACACGTGGGATAAACAGATAAATACAGGCTTGTGGGTGATAAGTACTGGAGAAAGAGTAGGTTAGGCAATGGAGATGGGGCGCGTTGCTGTTTTACGGCACGTTACAACGGTGGGCTTCCCTGAGAATGGCACTGTGTTAGCAGAGACAGGAACGAGGATGTTAATGAAGATGGTGGGACTTGATTAATCATTAGAGAAAGGAAGTGGTGAGGGGGCTGGGGGATTGGGATGGGAAAAGTGGATGCTTAAGAAATATTAGACTCATGCTAGCCTTCAGGTGAGGAGTGGAGCCAGATAGGCCTGCGCTAGAAGCATGGGAGAAAGGCGGTCAATTTTTTTTTTTTTTTGGAGACAGAGTTTCAATTTTGTTGCCCAGGATGGAGTGCAGTGGCTTGATCTTGGATCACTGCCACCTCTGCCTCCTAGGTTCAAGCAATTCTTGTGCCTCAGCCTCCCGAGTAGCTGGGATTACAGCCACCTGCCACCACAATAGCTAATTTTTTGTATTTTTAGTGGAGACAGGGTTTCATCACGTTGGCCAGGCTAGTCTTGAACTCCTGATCTCAGGTGATCCACTGGCCTCGGCCTCCCAAAGTGCTAGGATTACAGGCGTGAGCCACCTCACCCAGCGAGAAAGGTGTTCAAATTTGAGTTAGAACTGAATTAGAGGCATCAGTGGTTCTCTCTAATGGAAGTATCTGTGGCTGCTGTATTGCTGGGACTGCTGAGACACAGACTCACAGAATTTTGGGATCAATCGGAAAATGGAAAGTGCTGAAAAAGCCCAGAAATTCTACATAACTAAATTTATAGACATCCTAGAGTCACGCAAACAGGCGTGAGACAAATAGAAAAAGAGCATTCGCCAGGGGCGGTGGCTCAAGCCTGTAATCCCAGCACTTTGGGAGGCCGAGGCGGGTGGATCACGAGGTCAGGAGATCGAAACCATCCTGGTCAACATGGTGAAACCCCGTCTCTACTAAAAATACAAAAAAAAATTAGCTGGGCATGTTGGCGCATGCCTGTAATCCCAGCTACTCAGGAGGCTGAGGCAGGAGAATTGCTTGAACCCAGGAGGCGGAGGTTGCGGTGAGCCGAGATCGCGCCATTGCACTCCAACCTGGGTAACAAGAGCGAAACTCCGTCTCAAAAAAAAAAAAGAAAAGAAAAAGGGCATTCAGGGAGTTTTGGAAAGATGCATCAGAAAAAAAATGGTGAAAGGTCAGATCGTGTGGTCCAGCGAGAAGCTACCTTCCAGAAATCTGTACATTGGGAGAGCAGAGGAGACTATAAGTTGCCTGTGCTGGTACTGGAGGTTCCAGAGGCTTAGAAAATAGCTAGGATGCTTTATCACGGGGCAAGCTGAGGGGCTGGGTAGAGTTCTGCTGCCGCGTGATAGAGGAGGCGAAGTCAGCAGATTTGACCTCCAGGGTGGTGGAGCCTTCGGCCCATGGGTTGGTGAGGGGTGGAGATGTGAGGCTGGGTGTCAAATGAGGTTCACTGGAGGACTCTGGGCACCCCCCACCTTCCATATTTTGCAAAACACTCACCATGTCCTTGACAGAACCATTCAAAATATTGTTCCCATGACTTTGGTTTCTTAACAAACGTCATTTGTTTCCAGAAAAAATAACCAGACACGAGAACATCTCTGGGATTTCTGAGGAGATAAATGATCTTAAATGGAAAAGCGGGAGAATGAAAAAATCAATACAGTCATTCCTCATTCTTTCGGATCTTTATAAACACGGAGGACAAGCCAATTCCTGGAGAATCCTTAATAATATCTTTTTAAATTTCTTTTTCTTTTCTTTTCTTTTTTTTTTTTTTTAAGATGGGGTTTCACCATGATGACCAGGCTGGTCTTGAACTCCCGACCTCAGGTGATCCATCCTCCTCAGCCTCCCAAAGTGCTAGGATTACAGGCGTGAGCCACCTCGCCCGGCCAATCCCTAATCATATCAATGCATTATTTTAATAAATTACTTACCGCATGCATTAATCAAATTAAAGCGCCTATGAAGTAGTCACTCTGCTAGGAATGTAGCCTTGGAAGAAGGGAGCATCGCCCCTTCCCTCTGGGATGTTATGGTTTACTCACAATGGAAAGCAAATGGAAGGTTTCCAAAGGTGGGTGATGTATTTTTGTGCACTGTGGCTTAAGGATCATTAACAGGGCAATGAATTCCGCAGTTAAGCTACATTCATGCATATATAGCAATACAGATCCATATACAACGCCCAAGATCACAGATACATCTCACGGACATTACTTTGGGTGAAAGAAGCCAGACTTTGGCCGGGCTCATGCCTGTAATCCCAGCAGTTTGGGAAGCTGAATCACTCAAAGTCAGGAGTTCGAGACCAGCCTGGCCAACAGAGCGAAACCCTGTGTGTCTACTAAAAATACAAAAATTAGCCAGGCATGGTGACACACACCTCTAGTCTCAGCTATTTGAGAAGCTGAGGCAGGAGAATCACTTGAACCTGGGAGGCAGAGGTTGCAGTGAGCCGAGACCTAACCACTGCACTCCAGCCTGGCAACAGAGTGACACTCCATCTCATAAAAAAAGAAGCTAAATTTCCAATGCCTCATAAAGTGTGAGTCCATTTGTATGAAATTCAACAAGCCAAACTCATCTACAGCTGTAAATCAGGGGAGTGTCTGCCTCTGTGGGGGGCACTGGTGGGGAAGGGGGGATGAGGGCGGGAAAGTGTTCTAAATTTGTATCTAGATGGTGGTTGTTTAGTGTGTATACATACAAATATTCATTATGCTAATGCTTAGGGTTACTGCCGGGCACGGTGGCTCTCACCTGTAATCCCAGCACTTTGGGAGGCCAAGGTGGGTGGATCACCTGAGGTCAGGAGTTCGAAACAAGCCTGACCAACACGGAGAAACCCCGGCTCTATTAAAAATACAAAATTAGCTGGGCCTGGTGGCGCATGCCTGTAATTCCAGCTACTCAGGAGGCTGAGGCAGGAGAATCGCTTGGACCTGGGAGGTGGAGATTGCAGTGAGCCGACACTGCACCACTGCACTCCAGCCTGGGCAACAAGAGCGAAACTCTGTCTCAAAAAAAAAATCCTTCAGATTACTGCAAACACACGGGCACACACTTGCACACACATTCACACACACACGCACACGTATGCACACATGCAAGATCACACACATCTGAACATCTGAATTTCACTTTGGATTCTGCATCGACTCTTTGTGACGTCATTCTAGGCCTCGGCTCTCTTGAGGCCCAGGGATTTCACGAAACACCAGTGAGACCCATGGTGCTGCTCTACATTGTACGATTTCCAAGAGAGGAGAATATGATTCTAATCTTCTCCATTTAACTTGAGCAAAAACACCCTTTTTTTTTTTTGTTTCCAGGATGGTGTCTCACTCCGTCGCCCAGGCTGGAGTGCAGTGGCACGATCTTGGGTCACTGCAACCTCTGCCTCCCAGATTCAAGTGATTCTCCTGCCTCAACCTCCCAAGTAGCTGGGATTACAGGTGTCCATCACCACACCCAGCTAATTTTTGTATTTTAGTAGAGACGGGGTTTCGCCATGTTGGCCAGGCTAGTCTTGAACTCCTGACCTTGTGATCCACCTGCCTCAACCTACCAAAGTGCTGGGATTACAGGTATGAGTCACTGTGCCTGGCTGCAAAAAAAAACTTTTAAAAATTCACACACCAATAAACACCTTCCAGGAAAGTATGATTCTAGAAATGGTCTGAGCCATGCAAAGTCCTGGATATACCTTGTCCCTCTCCTGATCACCCCTCAGCCCCATGGGAGATGCGTGTGGCTGCTGATATCAACACACAGTGAGACGCAGTAGGAAGAGCACCCAGACATGGCACCGGCTCAGTCAGCCTGGATACTGGCCTTGTTGATGAATATGATGCTGCTTTTTTTTTTTTGAGATGGAACTTTGCTCTTGTTGCCCAGGCTGGAGTGAAATGGCATGATCTTGGCTCACCTCAACCTCTGCCTCCCGGATTCAAGAGTCTCCTGGCTCAGCCTGCTAAGTAGCTGGGATTACAGGCATATGCCACTGTGCTCAGCTAATTTTGTATTTTTAGTAGAGGTAGTGTTTCTCCATGTTGATCAGGCTGGTCTCGAACTCCTGACCTCAGGCAATACACCTGCCTTGGCCTCCCAAAGTGCTGGGATTACAGGCGTGAGCCACTGTACCCAGCCCGCATTAACCTGCTTCTCTGATTCCCTTTCTACGTACTACTTATTTTAGGGCAGGAATGTCTGCCTCTGTGGGGGGCACTGGTTGGGAAGGGGTGCTTCCCAACTTACAGCAGGTCTGTGTTGTTGGGGTTTCACTATGCTGGCAAGGCTGGTCTCGAACTGCTGACCTCAGGTGATCCACCTGCCTTGGCCTCTCAAAGTGCTGGGATTACAGGTGTGAGCCACCGTGCCTGGCTGAATGGGCTGCTTCTTATAGGAACACCTCTGTGTCTTTTAAGTGGCAGGAAGTGCTTGGTGAGTTCAGATTGGTTTTTTAGGGCAAAAAAGGCAGTTGCATAGTATATGATATGGCTATCCATTTTGACTGGGCTTAGAACCTGGTTTTCTAAGATTCTGGCACTATCGCTTCACCCTATCCCTGGTTTAAATCTGGCTGGGATAACCTGTGAAGTGCTCTACACCCTTGAACTCAAGGACAGTTCTTGGAACAGCCACACAGGTGTCACCTAATATGGAATCTCAGGTCCCAACAACACAGACCTGCTGAAGGAGAAAGCATTTCAGCAGGATCTCCAGGTCACCTACAGGCGCATGAGCGTTTGAAAGGCATTGATCAAACACGTCTGAACCATTACGCACTGACCTTGGCTTTGGAAGTGAAGGTAGACTTGGGGAATAAGTGGTTGGGGAGGTGGGAGCTGATGAGACGTGGGCCCTCCTTCTCACTTAGCATTTTATACCCAATGTCACTCTCTACCCAGGGCGAGCGCTCCCAGATGGACACAGATTGGACCCACTTGGGATCCCCCTTGGAGTGAATCAGGCAGAGAATCTCAATCAACCAGTTTGTTCCTGGAAAAAGAAGGAAAAAAATTACAGTAAGATATGTATAATATAAAATGTACCATCTCAATCTTAAATTATTATTATTATTTTTGAGACGGAGTTTTGCTTTTGTTACCCAGGCTGGAGTGCAATGGTGCGATCCTGGCTCACTCCATCCTCTGCCTCCCAGGTTCAAGAGATTCTTCTGCCTCAGCCTCCTGAGTAGCTGGGACTGCAGGCATGCGCCACCATGCCCAGCTAATTTTTATATTTTTAGTAGAGATGGGGTTTCACCATGTTGAGATAGGGATGGTCTCGATCTCTTGACCTCGTGATCCACCCACCTTGGCCTCCCAAAATGCTGGGATTATAGGCATGAGCCACCGTGCCCAGCCTATTTTTTATATATATATATATGTATTTTGAGATGGGGTGTCCCTCTAGCCCAGGCTAGAGTGCAGTGGTGCAATTATAGCCCACTGCAGCCTTGACCTCTGGGCTCAAGTGATCCTAATACCTTGGCCTCCTGCTTCAGCCTCCCAAGTAGTTGAGACCTCAGGCATGCGCCATTGCACTGAACTAATTTTTTTTAGAAAATTTTATTATAGAGACCAGGCCTTGCTGTTTTCCAGGCTGGTCTTGAACTCTTGACCTCAAGCCATCTTCCTGCCTTGGCCTCTCAAAGCCCTGGGATTGCAGGCGTGAGTCACTGTGGCCAGCTCTCAACTCCCCTCTGTTTTTTTTTTTTTGAGACCGAGTGTTGCTCTGTGCACAGGCTGGAGTGCAGTGGCGTGATTTGGCTCACTGCAACCTCCACCTCCTGGGTTCAAGCGATTCTCCTGCCTCAGTATCCCAAGTAGCTGGGACTACAGGCATGAGCCACCACACCTGGCTAATTTTTGTATTTTTGTTAGAGACAGGGTTTCATCATGTTGGCCAGACTGGTCTCGAACTCCTGACCTCAGGTGATCTGCCTGCCTTGGCCTCCCAAAGTGCTGGGATTATAGGCGTGAGACACCGTGCCCCACCTCTCAACCACTTCTAAGGCTACACTTTTGTAGTGTTAAGCATATTCCCACTGTTGCTCAACCAATTTGCAGAGGACTTCTGCAAAACTGAAACTCTATGCAGAACCAGGGTCAACTCTCCATCTGCCCTTCTCTTCAATCCCTGGCACTCACCACTGTACTTCCTGTTTCTATGAAGTCTGATGACCCTAGGTACTTTAAGTAAGTGGAATCACACAGCATTTGTATTTTTGTGACTGGCTTATTTCATTTAGCATAATGTCCCTGATGTTTATCCGTGTTGCAGCATGCGCCAGAATTTCCTTCTTTCTCAAGGATGAATCACATTCAACTGTATCCACATATCACATCTTGTCTAACCACTTACCTGTCGGTGGATATCTGCGTTGCTTCCACCTTTGGGTTATTATTATTATTATTTTTTGAGATGGAGTTTTGCTCTTGTTACCCAGGCTGGAGAGCAATGGCACGATCTCGGCTCACCGCAACCTCTGCCTCCTGGGTTCAGGCAATTCTCCTGCCTCAGCCTCCTGAGTAGCTGGGATTACAGGCACGTGCCACCATGCCCAGCTAATTTTTTGTATTTTTAGTAGAGACGGGGTTTCACCATGTTGACCAGGACGGTCTCGATCTCTTGACCTCGTGATCCACCTGCCTTGGCCTCCCAAAGTGCTGGGATTACAGGCGTGAGCCACCGTGCCTGGTCACCTTTTGGCTATTTGTTGAAATCCTTTTAATAAGTTCCCATTGCTCTTGGTCTCTCAGGGTCATGCCACGTCCAATGTCTTCAGCCTCAATCCTCAATCCGTCCATAGCGCTCTTACCGCCCCCCGCCCCACAGCCCCACTCCCGTCCCGCCCCACAGCCCCACTCCTGTGGACACGCGATCCTCATCTTTCAGCCCCTTGAGCTTGTCAGGTTCTTTTCCAATTCCTGGCCATTGTCCATGATGATCCTCCTATAGGAAAATATCCCCTCCCCACCAAGCAATTTCACACTCATTCTTTCTATTTCAATCTAAGAGGCATTTCTTCTCTCAGGGCTGGTCATCCTCAGCCATACTCCTTCCCACCGACACTAAACAATCACCTGAATCTGCCTTAGGATTCAGTCCTGTAGATTCTCCGAATACCTTAGATTCACCCTCTGAGCACTCATCTTACTGTGTAATTTCCTGGCTAAATCCTTTTCTACGATTGTCAATGGTATTAGGCGTTCCTCCCTTCCCCACAAAGCAATGCTCGTTGTCCGGCATAGAGAAAGCACTTCAGTCATCTACTGAATGGATGAGGAATCCAACCACAGCCTTCCTCTGTCCACGATTCTGCCTCCTTACCTGATTTGGGGTAAGTCACTATTACTACATCTTCATCCTTTATCACGAACTCATCATGAACTTTTCTTAGGATTTCAGTTTGTAGACCTGTGTTAGGGAAAGGTATGCCTTCGAACCATAGGAAATCATCTGACATAATGCTGAGCAATTCCTGCCTGGCGCTGGGTTTCAGCTGTGGCTGCCAGTAGAGGCTGTGGCAGGTACAGGGAGATCAGCTTTTATAGCAAGGATAAAACGATCTTTAACCTCGCTCTGGCGTGCCACGTGCTTGTTGCGAAGTTTCTTTGCTGATAGAGAGAGCAGTAGTGCGATCCATACTCAAAAATCCTGCACGAATCCTGAGACCATTTTAGGGGTTATCTGAGTCTGAGTTCATGGGAGCGAACTGCAAATTCAACGACAAACAGAAGGACAAATATTTTTAATATGCTTAATTTTTAAGAGCAGTTTGAGACTTACAGAAAAATTACAGAGAGAGTGCAGAGAGTTCCCATACTCCATACTTAATTTGGATTTCCTTGGTTTTCATCTCGTGCTGCTCTTTTTTTTTTGCTCCAAAATCCCATCCTGGAGACTACACGACATACACTCGTCATGTCTCCTGGGGCTCCTCTTGGCTGTGACACTTTCTTAGACTTTCTTCACTTTTTTTTTTTTTTTGAGATGGAGTCTCGCTCTGTCACCCAGGCTGGAGTGCAGTGGCACAGTCTCGGCTCACTGGAACCTCTGCCTCCTGAGTTCAAGTGATTCTCCTGCCTCAGCTTCCCGAGTAGCTGGGATTACAGGCATCCGCCACCACACCCACCTAAGTTTTGTATTTTTACAAAAATTGCAAGATGGGATTTCACCACGTTGGCCAGGCTGGTCTTGAACTCCTGACCTCAAATGATCTGCCTACCTTGGCCTCCCAGAGGGCTGGGATGACATGTGTGAGCCGTTGTGCCTGGCCGACTTCCCTTGTTTTTTTGAAGGACACTAGTCAGATATTTTGGATGACGCTCTTGCACTGGGATTTATTGCATGTTTTCTCATCCAACAAATGGATTCTTGGGTTTTGGGGAGGAAGGTCACAGAGGTAAAATACCATGATCATCACACGCCATCAGCGGGACTTACTATCCACAGGGCCTGGCACAAATGATGTTGACTTTGGCCATCAGAGGTCACTGAACTTTTCTCCCTCTTCCCTTTCTATGTGGCTGTGTTTTAAACATAAACTCTAGGCCTCCGCCGGGTGCGGTGGCTCACGCCTATAATCCCAGCACTTTGGGAGGCTGAGGCGGGTGGATCACGAGGTCAAGAGATCGAGACCATCCTGGTCAACGTGGTGAAACCCCGTCTCAACTAAAAATACAAAAATTAGCTGGGCATGGTGGCACGTGCCTGTAATCCCAGCTACTCAGGAGGCTGAGGCAGGAGAATTGCCTGAACCCAGGAGGCAGAGGTTGCCGTGAGCCGAGATCGTGGCATTGTACTCCAGCCTGGGTAACAAGAGAGAAACTCCGTCTCAAAAAACAAAAAACAAAAAACCTCTAGCCCTGAATATATTCCTGAGCTAACATCATGTGAACCCCAACTGAGGGACAGTCTACAACATAATGGGCCTGTACACATTGAACCGTGAAATTCTTGTGAAAAACAAACAAAAGCTGGGCACACAGACGTTCCAGATTACAGGGACGTGTAAACTAAGCGCAATGTGAACCTTGGACCACACACACGCAAACGCGTTCTAACTTTATTATTGGGAAGTTTGGCCAAATTTGAATATGCAACATAGATATTTAGATAGGAGGATGGTATCCTAGGTGGAGTCCCTGATTTCTGTACTTTTACTGAGGTTATATAAGATATAGCCTCGTCCTTAGACAATATCCACAGATGTTTTGAGAAATAAAAGAATGATATCTGTAACTCACTCTTGAATGGTTAGGGAAAAATTAATATTATATATGAGAGAGAAGGAGAGAGAGAGATATCTAGCAAATGTTTGCAAAATGTTACAATTGGGCCTCGAGCAGTAGGTCGCGGCTGTAATCCCAGCACTTTGGGAGGCCGAGGTGGGTGGATCACCTGAGGTCAGGAGTTCAAGATCAGCCTGGGCAGAAAGGTGAAACCCCGTCTCGACTAAAAATACAAAAAATTAGCTGGGCATGGTGGCGGGTGCCTGTAATCCCAGCTACTTGGGAGGCTGAGGCAGGGAGAATTGCATGAACCTGGGAGGTGGAGGTTGCACTGAGCCAAGATCATGCCACTGCACTCCAGCCTGGGTGACAGAGCAAGATTCCATCTCAAAAAAAAAAAAAAAAAAAAATTACAATTGATCATTCTGTGTGACTTGCATACAAGAACCTTTTGCTGTTTTTTGTTTTTTTTTGGTAGATGTCTCTAAGTTTGAGGATATTTTAATATAAAAACAAGTAACATGTATCTGAAGATATTTTGATATAAAAGGTGTCCTGTAACCATAGCAAGCTGGAAGGAAATTGAGAAACTGTAGACAGCATCCTCTTTGAGTACGAAGGTCAAGAACCCGCTTTTGGCACACAGATGGAGGGGTAGATTTGTATTTAACTATAACTGGACCACAGGACCCAGTCTTGTTTGCTATTTGGCCATTACCGACCTCACGAGCATAGTTATTTCCTTGGTCTAGCTCTTTTTTTTTTTTCCTAGACGAAGTCTCGCTATGTTGCTAGGCTGGAGCACGATGGTACAATCCTGGCTCACTGCAACCTCCACCTTCTGAGTTAAAGTGATTCCTCTGCCTCAGCCTCCCAGGTAGCTGGGACTATAGGTGTGTGCCATCATGACCAGCTAATTTTTGTATTTTTAGTAGAGGCGGGGTTTCACCATGTTGTCTAGGCTGGTCTCAAATTCCTGGCCTCCAGTGATCCAGCTGCCTCGGCCACTCAAAGTGTTGGAATTGCAGGTGTGAACCACTGTGCCCAACTCTAAATACTTTAAAATTAAACAACACATATCTGAATAACCCATGGGTCAAAGAAGTAATTAGAAATAAGGAGAGTTTTAAACAGAATAAAAACGAAAACACGACATATCAAAATTTATGGAACACAGACAAATCACTTCTTAGAGATAATATTTTAGATTTAGGCCAGGCGCGGTGGCTCACGCCTGTAATCCCAGCACTTTGGGAGGCCAAGGCGGGCAGATCACGAGGTCAAGAGATTGAGACCATCCTGGCTAACACAATGAAACCCCGTCTATACTAAAAATACAAAAAAATTAGCTGGGCGTGGTGGCATGTGCCTGTAGTCCCAGCTACTTGGGAAGCTGAGGCAGGAGAATTGCTTCAATCCGGGAGGTGGAGGTTGCAGTGAGCCAAGATCACGCCACTGCACTCCAGCCTGGCGCCTGGCAATGGAATGAGACTCTGTCTCAAAAAACAAAAAATTTAGCTTTAAATACTTACATCTTTTTAAACTCTTACTATTTATTCTGTTTTATTTTGAGATGGAGTCTCACTCTGTTGCCCAGGCTGGAGTGCAGTGGTGCAATCTCAGCTCATTGCAACTTCTGCCTCCCAGATTCAAGTGAACCTCTTGCCTCAGCATCCTGAGTAGCTGGGGTTACAAGCGTGTGCCACCATGCCCAGCTGATTTTTCTATTTTTAGGAGAGATGAGGTTTCACTACTGGTCTTGAACTCCTGACCTGAAGTGATCCGCCTGTCTCAGCCTCCTGAGGAATTACAGGCATGAGCCACCATGCCCAGCCGTGCTTTTTTAAAAAGGTAAAGGATATCATGTTTGACAGAAAAGGGAAATAAAAGGACATTAAACCACACAATTGATTATTAATCATACCTGCAATCCAGGAAATGCAAATCAAAATCACAGTAGTGTATGGAGCTTGTCACTTCTTACAGGCTGGTGGAATGTGGTGTCTCTGTTCATCTGCACGGTGGTATCGGAGGAGAATTTCAAAAAATGACTGGAGTTGAAACTTGCAGAGGTATACGTCGTTTGGAGACATTTTCATACATGCACAAGGAAACCAGAAAAAAAATGTGTAATTTCAACATTGCAACTGTGAAAAATGGGAAACAAGTTGAATTTGGGGATGAATGATTAATTTAAAATGCAGGAGGCGTTGTAGAATATGTGGACTATGACAGTATAGTTGAATGAATGAATGAATGAATGAATGAATGAATGAATGGGACATACATCTCTCAGCCTGCACACACTCACCTCAGAATGTTAGAGGAACAGGCAGATTCCTAATTACAGAGAGGTGGTGCTCAGGCAATGCTCACAGGCACATACAGTGGGGAGAGGTGCCATGATTGTAAACACCACGGCAGGAAGTTTCAGGACAGTCTCACCTCTGGAAAGGGAAGCAGAGCAACAGACTCAGGAAAGACCTCAGAAGAAGCCTTGCCTGTGTTTGGCATTCTCACTGGAGTCTTTGTCTGAAGACACAGGGCAAAATGATAGCCAGAAAGAGTTTTGTTCACATGCTTTTCTTATTTTTTTTAAGATGGAGTTTTGCTCTTGTTACCCAGGCTGGAGTGCAATGGTGCGATCTCGGCTCACTGCAACCTCCGCCTCCTGGGTTCAGGCAATTCTCCTGCTTCAGCCTCCCGAGTAGCCAGGATTACAAGCACGCACCGCCATGCCCAGCTAATTTTTTGTATTTTTAGTAGAGACGGGGTTTCACCATGTTGACCAGGATGGTCTCGATCTCTTGACCTCGTGATCCACCTGCCTCAGCCTCCCAAAGTGCTGGGATTACAAGCGTGAGCCACCGCGCCCGGCCTTATTTATTTTTCTTTTTGAGACAGAGTCTTGCTCTGTTGCTCATGCTGGAGTGCAATGGTGTGATCTCAGCTCACCGCAACCTCTGCCTCCCAGATTCAAGTGATTCTCCTGCCTCGGCCTCCTTGTGACTGGGATCACAGGCACACACCGTCACACTTGGCTAATTTTTGTATTTTTAGTAGAGATGGAGTTTTGCCATGTTGGCCAGGCTGGTCTCAAACCCCTGACCTCAAGTGATCTGCTCGCCTCGGCCTCCCCGAGTGCTGGGATTACAGGCCTGAGTCACCATGCCCAGTCTGTTTACATGCTTTTCTACATGGGTGAGACATTTCACAAAAAACCAAATAGATAAAAGTTAAACATAGCTCCACATGGGCACGGGCAGATTGGCTGGGATGAGCTCCTGAGAGCTCATCTCCAACATCTGGTTTGAGTTTTTTCCGTGTCTGGCAGGAATTTCTGGAGCTGGAAGAACCACTTCAGTGCGTCCCACAGTGAGGCCTCTTAGGAGCTCACCTGAGAGAGGATGTCAATGGCCCCGAAAGGCTGGGACCAGCCAGGGCCTTGGATATTGAGAGAGGAGCTAGGAAGAAAGTGGTCAGAGAGGCAGTTAGGGTGGGCCCTTGGTAAAACTCCTTCAAACCAAGAACACCCTGAAAATCCAGCTGCAGGCCCCAGATAAGAAAGAGGCAGTGTCTTTGAATGGAAATGCTTACTCTGTGAACCTAGATGAACAAATTCCACTCCTTTTCTGGACACATTTTTCCTCCCTTTGATGTGCCTTTGTCTCATTTCACATGCTTCCTCCGGATTGGTCCTTACCTTTTACCTGTTTTACATTTACCTGTCTTTCTGTGATTGGCTGGAGTAACATCACTTCAGCCCCTGATTGGTTGCAGGCCAAGCCTTCGCCTCAGCCTCTAGTTGGTTCTTTTCACTGTGTGTGTCTTTCTGAGTAGCCCACAGACAAGTCAGCACACTCCTCCCCCTTCCCAGTCCATAAAACCTCTGAACTTAGCCCTGCAGCCAGCAACCCTTGGTCGGGTCCCTCTCCTTGCTGAGAGCTTTTCTATGGCTTTTGCTTTATAAATCCCACTCTGCCTTATGCAATCTCTGGTGTCCGTGTGCCTTATTCTTCTTGGCGGTGGGACAAGAACCTTGCTGGCGGTGGGAATAAAAGAGCTGTAACACTCCCTCCCACTTGCTGAACGTCAGGAGTGAAAAAGCTGGCACAATAGGAGATGCTGAAAACCAGTCACTGCCTCCAGCACCGGGCGAGGGAAATTTCAGAATAGAGAAAAGGTTCTTCTATTTTCTTAGTGAAAATCCATCTGTTTCAAGAATTAAAAAGTCGGGTTTACCACTCCATGGTTCTCTGACCGTCTGAAAGACGCTCTGCAGCTTAGAGGGTTGCCGTATTCATTTTCCAGTGAGACTGTCACAAAGACCCACCAACAAGGTGACTCAAAACAATGCAAATTTGTTCTCTCACAGTTCTGGCGGCCACATGTCTGAAATCAGGATGTCACCAGGGCTGTGCTCTCTCTGAAGTCTGGAGGGGAAGATCTGTTCCATGCCTTTCTCCTGGCTTCTGGTGTTGCTGACAATCCTTGCTGTTCCTTGGCTTGTAGATGGGTCATTCCAATCTCTGTCTGTCATCCTGTCATCTTTCTGTGTGTCTGTCTCTGTTCCTCTTTTCTTCGTATAAGGATACCAGCCATGTTGGATTAGGGCCCACACCAATGACCTCATCTTAACTCAATCATTTCGGCTAATTCTCTTTGCCCAAATAAGGGCATTTTCACAAATACCTGGGTTTACTCAGGCCTTAGATATTTACTTCTGGGGACACAATTCAACTTACAGTAGTTGCTCAGTAGAAACAGAACATTCACAAAGCAGTAGTGCTAACGTCTACCTCAATAACAGCTTTGAAATAGCATAGGAAATAATATGTGGAGATAAACACGTGTGGATAGAGATAGTCTCACGGAGTTAAAAGGTCAGATAATATCTAGGAGTAGTGAATGGGGAGTGGACATGTTTGGCCCCATTCGCGGGATAGTAAACAGGAACCGATGTGGAAATCTAGATAGCCAAGCGTTTATGTGTGAAGCTGCTCTTCCTTTATCTTCCTTCCTTTTTTTTGAGACAGAGTCTTGTTCTGTCGCTCAGGCTGGAGTGCCATAGCATGAAATCGGCTCACTGCAACCTCCACCTCCCGGGTTCAGGTGATTCTCCTGCCTCAGCCTCCTGAGTAGCTGGGATTACAGGCATCCAGCACCACGCCTGGCTAATTTTTGTATTTTTAGTAGAGATGGAATTTCACCATCTTGTCCAGGCTGGTCTTGAACTCCTGACCTCATGATCCACCTGCCTCAGACTCCCAAAGTGCTGTGATTACAGGCATGAGCCACCATGCTCGCCTTCTTTCTTTCTTTTTTTTCCGACACAGAGTCTTGCTTTGTTGCCCAGGCTGGAGTGCAGTGGTGCGATCTTGACTCACTGAAACCTTTGCCTTCTGGATTCAAGCAATTCTCTGCCTCAGCCTCCCAATTAGCTGGAATTACAGGTGCCCACCACCATGCCTGGCTAATTTTTGTATTTTTAGTAGAGACGGGGTTTCACCATCTTGGCCAGGCTGGTCTTGAACTCCTGACCTCATGATCTACCCACCTCGGCCTCCCAAAGTGTTGGGATTACAAGTGTGAGCCACAGGATGTCCGGCCTTTTGTGTGTGTGTGTGTGTGTGTGTGTGTGTGTGTGTGTGTGTGTGTGTGGTGAAAAGATATACATATATTTAGAATTACCCAGCTGGACTCAGTTGAGATGATCCCAATTTTTGCTGGCAGTATCCAAAACATCATAACCAGGAGTCAATCAAACATGTGCCTTCTCTCCATCAGGCCAAATCAGGTGCTGACCTTGCCACATCAACGTCACAGAGCTGCTTCACAGCCTGTTTGATCTGGTACTTGTTGGCTTTAACATCCATAAAGGGAGCCGGGCACGGCGGCTCACGCCTGTAATCCCAGCACTTTGGGCAGCTGAGGCGGGCAGATCATCTGAGGTTGGGAGTTCGAGACCAACCTGACCAATGTGGTGAAACCCCGTCTCTACTAAAAATACAAAAATTAGCTGGGCGTGGTGGCACACACCTGTAATCCCAGCTACTTGAGAGGCTGAAGCAGGAGAATTGTTTGAACCTGGGAGGTGGAGGTTGCGGTGAGCCGAGATCACGTCATTTGTACTCCAGTGGGGGCAACAACAGCAAAACTCCGTTTAAAAAAAAAACAAAAACCCACAATGAAGGGAAGCATGTTGCTGTCTTCCATCTTCTTCACGACAGACTCAGTGTTTGGCGGAAGCTTGATGACAGCGTCGTAGCAGAGCTCGTTTCTCCTGGGGGTGCTCTTCGGAGGGTATTTGGGCTGTCTCTGGAGTCGCGGTGTCTTCGGCCGCTGGAAGGTGGGTGACATGCAGATTTTTCTTTTTGTGACTGTGGACATCTTTCAACACTGCCTTCTTGGCCTTCTTGGCCTTGGCTTTGGCTTGGGTTTTAGCACCTTCGGCCAGGAGCTTCCTTCGCTTTTGGCACCATCTTGTGAAAAGGGTCCATTCAGTTTTATTTTTATTTTATTTATTTTCAGTTCTGGGGTACACGTGCAGGACGTGCAGGTTTGTGACACAGGGAAATGTGTGTCACAGCGGTTTGCTGCACCTGTCAACGCAGGACCTAGGTATTAAGCCCAGCATGCATTAGCTACGTATCCTGATGCTCTCGTGTCCCCTTCACAGGCCTCCGTGTGTGATGTTCCCCTCCCTGTGTCCATGTGTTCTCCTCGTTCAGCTCTCACTGCTAAGTGAGAACATGCGGTGTTTGGTTTTCTGTTCCTGTGTTAGTTGGCTAAGGCATGCTTTGTCCTGTTGGTTAAAACCTAGTGTGCTGCTGAGACAGAGGTAGAAAACCAGACCCAGTCCCTGAGCCTCCAGCCCCCACACTTCCTGGGGAGACAGATGAAAACCCAGCCTATTTCAAAGTAGTGGGTGAGGACATGGAATGACTGGGGGAAGCTCAAGGAGGACACTCGAGCCAAGCCCAGGAGAGAGTGCATGTTCTAGACCAAATCCTCTACCTCAGTCTCAGCACTGTGGACACTGGAGGCTGGGTGATTCTTGTGGGGGGCTATCCTGGGCACTGTAGGCTGGTTAGCAGCATCCCTGGCTTCGACCCACCAGATGCCACCAGCAGCTCCTCCTCCAGTTGTGACAACCAAAAAAATTCAAAATTGCCGCTGGTTGGCCGGGTGTGGTGGCTCATGCCTGTGATCCCAGCACTCTGGGAGGCTGAGGTGGGTGGACCATTTGAGGTCAGGCATTTGAGACCAGCCTGACCAACACAGTGAAACCCCGTTTCTACTAAAAATACAAAAATTAGCTAGGCATGGTGGTGCATGCCTCTAATCCCAGCTATGCGGGTGGCTGAGGCAGAAGAATCACTTGAACCTGGGAGGCGGTGGTTGCGGTGAGCAGAGATCATGCCACTGTACTCCAGCCTGGGTGACAGAGTGAGACCCTGTCTCAAAAAAAAAAAAAAAAATCGGCCAGTGCAGTGACTCACACCTGCTATCCCAGCACTCTGGGAGGCCGAGGCAGGTGGGTCACAAGGTCAGTCGTTCAAGGCCAGCCTGGCCAAGATGATGAAACCCTGTCTCTATTTAAAAAAACAAAAACAAAAAACAATTAGCCAGGCGTGGTGGCAGGCACCTGTAATCCCAGCTACTTGGGAGGCTGAGGCAGAGAACTGCTTGAACCTGGGAGGTGGAGGTTGCAGTGAGCTGAGATCGCAGAACTGCGCTCCAGCCTGGGCAACAACAGTGAAACTCCGTCTCAAAAACAAACAACAAAAAAATGTGCCCAGGTTGAGAACTACTGTCTTAGATGCAAAAGCTGATGATCTCAAGGGATGTGTACTAGTTATTCACACCGGGTGAATGCCGGTGTCATCAGCAGACAGAAGCGTGGGGTTCATCCCCTGGGCGCAGATTCCACTTCACAGTCATTCTTTCTAAAGGAACTAGACTGTAAAATTCTAAAAGCAATCCTGTATTATAATGGCAATTACAATAATACTGCCAACAACAAGATTATGTGTGTAGTCTTCACAATGACCATTGGAAGGGTGAGAAATTATTTTACTTTATTTTGCAGATGTTGAAATGGAGACACACAGATCTTAAATGATGCTTTTGAACTTTTTAAGTCAGTATTTCTTTTTTTTTTTTGAGACAGAGTCTTACTCTGTCGCCCAGGTTGGGGTGCAGTGGCGTGATCTTGGCCCACTGCAACCTCTGCCTCTCGGTTCAAACTATTCTTGTGCCTCAGTCTCCCGAGTAACTGGGATTACAGGTCTCCACCACCATGCCTGGCTAATTTTTGTATTTTTAGTGGAGATAGGGTTTCACTGTATGGCCAGGCTGGTCTCGAACTCCTGACCCCAGATGATCTGCCTGCCTTGGCCTCCCAAAGTGCTGGGATTACAGGCGTGAGCCACCACCCCCGGCTTAAAGTCAGTATTTCTTCATCCCTAAAAATTTAGATGAAAACTATTTTTGCGCCAGGCACTCTAAGTACTTTGCAAAACATTAAATGATTTGAATGTTCCCGAGAACTCTATGAAGCAGTTAATATTATTTTCCTCATTTTATAGATGCCGGAACGGAGCCACAGAGAGCTTAGGTTGTTGGCTCAAGAACACACAGCAAACAAGTTCCCACCCCTCATTTGAAACCAGAACTGTTAATCACAACCCTGTGAGGCTCACTTTTTCTCTAGCAAGAAAAAAATGATTAGTTAACTCATTCTTTGGTTACAGAGTTAGAAAGTGACCCAGTTGTGGCCCAGCACAGAAGCTCATGCTTGTAATCCCAGCACTTTGGGAGGCCAAGGTGGGCAGATCACCTGAGGTCAAGAGTTTGAGACCAGACTGGCCAACGTGGAGAAACCCTGTGTCCACTAAAAATACGAAAATTAGCCAGGCGTGGTGGCACATGCTTGTAGTCCCAGCTACTCAGGAGGTTGAGGCAGGAAAATTGCTTGAACCCGGGAGGTAGAGGTTGCAGTGAGCCGAGATCGAGCCACTGCACTCCAGCCTGGGCACAGAATAAGACTCTGTCTCAAAAAAAAAAAGAAAAGAAAAAAAAGAAAGTGACCCAGCTCGGGTTCCCTCCATTGAAATTGTGCTGAATCCCTCCATTGAAATTGTGCTGAATCATCATTCCACCAATGGAATTGGAACACTTTAAACATTTGGTCCATGAAAGAATGTTAGCAAAGCAACAGGTGACCCTGGCAACACTTTATAGTACTTAGTTTAGAAATCAGGCAATTTTTCAGTATCCTTCAGTTGCAAAATGTTCATCATGAAATTATTAATGTTCCCTTTTCTTTATTGCTGCCTCACAAACCACCCCCAAATTTAGCGGCTTAAAACAGAGATTTGGCAAACTTTTTTGTTTGTTTGTTTTTGGTGGAGGGAGGAAGGGAGGGTGGGAGGGAGGTGGCTCCCCAGGGTCTTTGATGGCCCAACCTCCCTTACCACCATCCCACCTGCAAAGGGAGGGCACAGAACTGTTTTCTGTTCTGTGACTCCATAGGGGCAGACTCTTTTTTTTTTTTTTTTTTGAGAAGGGCCAGGGAATGAATATTTTCATCGTTGATGGCTATGTTTGTACTACTCTGCCATTACAGCATGAAAGCATTATAGCGTGACTGTGTGCCAATAAAACTTTGCTTACAAAACAACATAGTGGGCCAGATTTGGTTTGTATATGGTAGTTTGCTGACTCCTGGCTTAAAAAACAATTATGTGGTTCTAGGGGCTTTACTGGGCTCAGCTGAGTGGTTCTGATTTGGAGTCCATCATGACATTGCAGCCAGATAATGTCTGGGGCTGGGATTGTCTGAAGACTTCTTCACTCACATGCCTTGCATCTGGGCTCTGAAGGTTGGAACAGTTTGGGGCTGGTTGGGCATCTGTATTTTAAAGATGTATATCATATTCCTATTCCATTTTTACCCCCATTCCAGTTTCTAAAAAAAAAAAAAAAAGAACCCCCCCCAAATTAAAATATGCCTCTCCACGTGACTAGCTTGGGCTTCCTTACAACATGGCTGTCTCCCAGTGAGGATGCCTCAAGAGACTTAGGGTGATACTTTCAATGTTTCTTAGGATCTGACTTTAGGAGTCACAGGCATCGCTTCTGCTTTCTTCTGTTGGTTAAAATCTAGTCATAGGTCCAGTTCTGATTCAAGGGGAAGGGACGACGCAGGGAATAAATACTGGATAGATAGCTCTCTGGGTACCATCTTTGGCAACAAGCCACCAGTTTGCTTTTTCAGAAAACTTGCTGACTTCCAAATGCTGATATTCTTGTGGCCCAATAAAGATGACACAAACCCAAATAAAATGGCCAGGATGGAAATGCATGACTTTATGTGATAACTGTTCATAGCAGAAGGTCTTATACCCTCCCTTTGGTAGATAGTTTACTGCAGGAATCCGAAGAGAATGTCACTGATGTCCTTTGCAGGGACATGGATGAATCTGGAAACCACCATTCTCAGCAAACAAGAACAGAAAATCAAACACCACATGTTCTCACTCACAGGAGGGTATTGAACAATAAGAACACATGGACACAGGGAGGGGAGCATCACACACTGGGGTCTGTTGAGGTGGGGCTAGGGGAGGGATAGCAGGGGGTGGGGAGGTTGGGAGGGATAACACAGGGAGAAATGCCAGATATAGGTGACAGGAAGTTGGAGGCAGCAAACCACCTTCACATGTATGTACCTATGCAACAATCCTGCATGATCTGCATATGTACTCCAGAATGTAAAGTACAATTTAAAATAGAAAAAAAAAAAAAAGGAACAACAGACACATTGAGGCGGTGGGGTGGGAGGAGGGAGAGGGGCAGAAAAAGTAACTATTGGGTACTAGGCTTAGTACCTGGGTGAGGAAAGAATCTGTACAATAAACCCTGTGACATGAATTTACGTATATTGCAAACCTGCATATGTATCCCCAAGCTTAAAATAAAAGTAAAAATGAATTTAAAAAAATTCACTCTGACTGTAAGAATAGTGGTTAGTTGATATATTTCTGGAGGCTCACTGTTGAAAACCACACAGAGCGGAGAGTTGATATACAGGCTGAGAAGTAAATAGTCTGGGTAACATGTGTGCATTACGGGAGGGTGTGTTAAACCCTGGCCAGGCCTGCTGGCTTCAGACAGCTCACGGGTCAGCTTTAGACTCTGGAGGAAGGACTTTCACCCCACTTTCCATCTGCGCGTTATGTCAAGTCAGGAGTCCCTGACATCTGTCAGCGACCTCACAGATGTGTGTGAGTCCCTGACATCTGTCAGGGACCTCACAGATGTGCCCTTGCTGTGCAGCAGGGGCAGTGTGCCCCTGAGCTTCTGCTAAATACGCTTAATCCACCCATCACAAGCTGGCGAAGAGTTGAGATCAAGGCTTCGTGCTGTCTAGCTCTCCCCCTGTGGACCTTTGCCCTTTCTGTTTCCACACAAACAGCATGCCTGGCCAGGGTGTCAGGAGCTACTTCCATTAGGTTGGTGCAAAAGTAATTGCATTTAAGAAATTGCAATTACTTTTTTTTGTTTTTTTTTTGAGATGAGTCTTGCTCTGTCGCCCAGGCTGGCGTGCGGTGGTGCCATCTCAGCTCACTGCAACCTCCGCCTCCCGGTTTTAAGTGATTCTCTGCCTCAGACTCTTGAGGACCTGGGATTACAGGTGCACACCACTATGCCCAGCTAATGTTTGTATTTTTAGTAGAGATGGGGTTTCACCATGGTGGCCAGGTTGGTCTTGAATTCCTTTTTTTTTTGAGACGGAGTTTCGCTCTTGTTACCCAGGCTGGAGTGCAATGGCGCGATCTCGGCTCACCGCAACCTTCGCCTCCTGGGTTCAGGCAATTCTCCTGCCTCAGCCTCCTGAGTAGCTGGGATTACAGGCACGCGCCACCGTGCCCAGCTAATGTTTTGTATTTTTAGTAGAGATGGGGTTTCACCATGTTGACAAGGATGGTCTCGATCTCTTGACCTCGTGATCTACCCGCCTCAGCCTCCCAAAGTGCTGGGATTTCAGGCGTGAGCCAACCACGCCCGGCCCATTTTCATTGATATTTCTATCAGGTTCATCAACCTTGCCGGAAAAGCCGCAGATTCTGCAGATACTCTTACTGGACAAGCAGCAGTGAGTGTGAACATTTCCGCAGGGGATGGGAGGAAGGAAAAGCAGTCACGGGGACATTCCTCACCCCAGGGCGACCAGTGATGCTCCATTTAACGGCACTTGCAGATCGAGTCCCATTTTTGCTTTGAACAGAATGTTCGAGCACCCGAGAGACAGAACTAAGTGCTGACCCCGTTCTTCACGTCATTAACCTTAATGACATTCAGACTATTCCCATCCAGCCACAGAGTCCTAGAGGTTTCTGAGACCCAAGAGGTCATTTTACTATTGTCTCACCAAATTCACAGGCGTCTTGTCTGCAGCATTAGGTAGTAGCTATGTGAACCTTCCAGGGATAAAGGAAGATTCCTCTGTTTCCTCACAGGGATTCTCCAACTGTCCCTTCCTGGCTGCCACAAACACAGCATGTCCCTTTCCCTTCGTCCCTGCACCTTGCAAGCAAAATTTAATGCACTTTTTTTTTTTTTTTGAGACAAAGTCTTACTCAGGCATGATCTTGGCTCACTGCAACCTCCACCTCCCAGGTTCAAGCAATTCTCCTGTCTCAGCCTCCGAAGTAGCTGGGAATACAGGTGTGTACTAACACACCAGCTAGTTTTGTACTTTTTTTTTTGAGATGGGGTCCCTCTCAGTTGCCCAGGCTGGAGTGCAGTGGTGTGATCTCGGCTCTCTGCAACCTCTGCCTCCCAGACTCAAGCGATTCTCCCGTCTCGGCCTCCTGAGTAGCTGGGACTACAGATGTATACCACCATGCCTAGCTAATTTTTGTATTTTTAGTAGAGACGGGGTTTCACCATGTTGGCCAGGCTAGTCTCGAACTCCTGGCCTCAAGTGATCTACCTGTGTCTCCTCATCTATAAAATGGGCGTATGCATTTTATGGGGAGCCACCACACCCCACCTAATGTCACCACTATCTAAGTGACTGTCTAATTCCAGAACATTTTCATCATCTCCCCCTGAAAACCTCCCCACCCATTAGCAGTTGCTCTCCGTCCCCCAGCCCCTGGCTGCCACGAGTCTCTTGTCTGTCTCTGTGTATGTGTCTGTTCTGGACCCTGCATGTGAGTGGAATCATGCACTCTGTGGCTTTCGTGTCTGGCTTCCTTCACTCGGCGGGACATTTTCAGGCTCATCAGAGCTGCATTCCTTTCCGTGACTGAGTGATGCTGCTGGATGGATAAGGCCACTTTGAACGTGTGGGTCGTTTCTGCTTTGCGGCTATTATGAATAATACCGCTATGAACATTCGTGTACGGGTTTTCGTGTGGATGTATCATTTCTCTTGGGTGTAAGAGTGGGATTGCCGGGTCATAGAGTAACACTGTTTCCCTTCCTCAGAAATGCTGTTTTCCAAAGGGTCTGCCACTTTCCTGACTTAACTGTTTGGTTGCCTGAGTTTACGGTGAGGGGTAAAGAATATTCCTGGCCGGGCGTGGTGTTTCATGCCTATAATCCCAGCTCTTTGGGAGGCCAAGGCAGGTGGATCACTTGAGGTCAGGAGTTCGATACCCAGCCTGGCCAACATGGTGAAACCTCGTTTCTACAGGTGCCCGCCACCACGCCAGGCTGATGTTTGTAAAAATACAGAAATTAGCTGGGTGTGGTGGTGTGCACCTGCAATCTCAGCTACTCACGAGGCTGAGGCACAAGAATCACTTGAGCCTGGGAGGCAGATGTTGCAGTGAGCTGAGATTGAGCCACAGCACTCCAGCCTGGGCAACAGAGACTCTATCTCAAAAAAAAAAAACAAACCAACCACAAACACACACATAGAGATGTAGCACAGGGACTAGTACATACTAAGTGTGACGTAAGCACCAGCTCTTAGTGGCATCACAGTTTTCATTACGTGACTTTCAGAAAACCAGGGCCCAAGCTTACCCTGCTGGAAGCTCTGGGCCCACTTCTGTCTGAGACAGGCATGCTTACGCCCATTTTATAAATGAGGAAACTGAGATCCAGGGAAAGGAAGTCTCACAGCCAGAAAGCAGAGGTGGGAGTCCAAGGCTTTGCTCTGAATCCCTGACCCCAACTTGTGGGAGCCTCCTCTCTTAGGAAAGAAAGTCCTCTTGTCCTCTCTCTCTCTCTCTCTTTTTTTTTTGAGACAGAGCAGAGTCCCACTCTGTCACTCAGTTTGGGGTGCAGTGGTACAATCTCGGCTCACTGCAACCTCTGCCTCCTGGATTCGAGTGATTCTCCTGCCTCAGACAGGAGAAATCCCAGGTAGCTGGGATTTCTGGTGCCTGACACCATGCCCCACTAATTTTCTTATTTTTAGTAGAAATGGGGTTTCACCATGTTAGCCAGGCTGCTCTCAAAGTTCTGGACTCAAGTGATCCTCCTGCCTTAACCTCCCAAAGTGCTGGGGTTACAGGTGTGAGCCACTGTGCCTGGCCAACAAGACCACTTCTTTGCGGTGGTGTGCACGAGCAATCTCAGCTACTCACGAGGCTTGCAGAGCAGAGGCAGCATTCAGAGACAGCACACTTCTCCGAAAAGCCATAAACTTATTTGTTGCTTAATAAGCCGTCATGCGTTATCCATAACTTTGGTTTAAACTTTAATTCTTCTTGAAGCTTTCATATTTTTCTTCGAACACGGGCATCTGCCTCCTCATATGAAGTATCATGTGTGTGGGAAGATTCCGAGAAAGCTGGGATTTCATGGATGCAACTCATAGAATTAACACCAGCAATGAGGAAACTGTGTTGTCTTAAATGACCAAACCAAGGGAACTGTGGAGGTAGAATTCGGATAAGTGAATTTGGAATCGTCTGCTTCATTCTCTCCTGCCGCATGGGGGCTTTTGGCTCATAGCAGGGAATAAGGCGTAAGCATCTTCCTTTGACCTCCTGAAACTTAAGGTAATGGAAAAGTCTTCCTTACCTCCATCATCAGGAGCGTCATCAGTCTTACCTGGTCATGAGTCCATAACCAGAGACACAGGTTCATATGCTCTGCCCTGAGTCAACTTCCAGTTCTGTGCTCGGAGTGTAAGTCACTGCTAAAGTTGAACGTGCTTGAGCTGGGGGCTGGGGCAGGTTTTATAAGCATGGGGTAATGAAGTGTGATCTGATTGGATCCTGCAATGGGGTGATGCCAGGAGGCCTGATCTGATTGGATCCTGCTATGGGGTGATGACAGGGCTTGATCTGATTGGATCCTGGATCTTTTTTTTTTTTTGAGACGGAGTTTCGCTCTTGTTACCCAGGCTGGAGTGCAATGGCGCGATCTCGGCTCACTGCAACCTCTGCCTCCTGGGTTCAAGCAATTCTCCTGCCTCAGCCTCCCGAATAGCTGGGACTACAGGCACGCGCCACCATGTCCAGCTAATTTTTTGTATTTTTAGTAGGGACAGGGTTTCACCATGTTGACCAGGATGGTCTCGATCTCTTGACCTTGTGATCCACCCGCCTCAGCCTCCCAAAGTGCTGGGATTACAGGCATGAGCCACCGTGCCCAGCCCCAGTGTTTTCTTAATCACCTTTCAGCTTTTTTCTTTCTTTCTTTTAATTTTTTAAAATTTTGAGATGAACTCTTGCTCTGTCACCCAGGCTGGAATGCACCAGCTCGATCTCTGCCCACTGCAACCTCTGCCACCCGGGTTCAAGCGATTCTTCTGCCTCGGCCTTTCTAGCAGCTGTGATTACATGCTCCTGCCACCACACCTGGCTAATTTTTGTATTTTTAGTAGAGATGGGGTTTCACCATGTTGGCCAGGCTGATCTTGAACTCCTGACTTCAAGTGATCTACCCACCTCAGCCTCTCAAAGTGCTGGGATTAAAGGCATGAGCCACCGTACCTGGCCTCTTTTATTTTTTGTTTGTTTTTGAGATGGAGTCTTGCTCTGTCACCCAGGTTGGAGTGTAGTGTAGTGGTGCGATCTCGGCTCACTGCAACCTCCGCCTCCCAGGTTCAAATGATTCTCCTGCCTCAGCCTCCTGAATAGCTGGGACTATAGGGGTGTGCCATCATGCCTTGCCAATTTTTTGTATTTTTAGTACAGATGGGGTTTCACCATGTTGGCCATGCTGGTCTCAAACTCCTGATCTCAAGTGATCTACCCGCCTCAGCCTCTCAAAGTGCTGGGATAACAGGCATGAGCCACTGCACCCATCCACGGCTGCGCCTTTTTTCAATAAAAGGAGTAATCCACATGGAAAAGAGATCAAATCTTTATTGATCGGAATGGTCAGGATTGAAAAGGATAGAATTGTATTTTGAGGGCAGCTGATGAATGTGTGACTTCTGCCTCTTCAAGAACACCAAGCGTATCTAAGTACTGTGGAGGAAAGAGACGTTACAATGATGTCATAGTCCTTTGCCCGCCAAAGATCCGTGTCACAGTCCATCACCCTGAAAGAAATTGTTTTTCTTGCCTAATGGGAGATCTGGTCTACCCCCAGCAACTAAACAGCATGGGTAAGTGGGTCAGGAGAAGGATGGAGGAGCATGAAAGATCAGTGGCCTCAGAAGGGTGTATTTCTCCTTCACTTTCAAATTAAATATATGATTATAGATTATTTTAATGACCACATTGCTATTATTTGAAAGAAAATTTAGCAAATTGATTATTTTCAATGTTAAGAAAGTTGTTAAAAATGGACAGTCTCGGCCGGTCGCGGCTGCTCATGCCTGTAATCCCAGCACTTTGAGAGGCTGAGGTGGGTGGATCACCTGAGGTCAAGACTTTGAGACCAGCCTGGCCAACATGGTGAAACCCCATCTCTACTAAAAATACAAAAATTAGCCAGGCGTGGTGGCAGGTGTCTGTAACCCCAGCTACTTGGGAGGCTAAGGCAGAGAATCATTTGAACCCAGGAGGCAGAGGGTCAGTGAGCTGAGACTGTGACATTATACTCCAGCCTGGGTGACAGAGCGAGACTCCATAAAAAAAAAAAAAAAAAAAAAAAGGCTGGGTGAGGTGGCTCATACCTGTAATCCTAGAACTTTAGGAGGCTGAGGTGGGTGGATCATGAGGTCAAGAGATCGAGACCATCTTGGCCAACATGGTGAAACCCTGTCTCTACTAAAAATACAAAAATTAGCCAGGCGTGGTGGAGTGTGCCTGTAATCCCAGCTATTTTGGAGAGTGAGGTAGGAGGATTGCTTGAACCTGGGACGTGGCGGTTGCAGTGAGCTGAGATCGCACCACGGCACTCCAGCCTGGGTGACGGAGCATCCATCTTAAAAAAAAAAAAAAAAAAAGGGACAGTCTCCCGGCTGGACACAGTGGCTCATTCCTCTAATTCTAGTGCTTTGAGAGGCTGAGGCAGGAGGATCACTTGAGCCCAGGAGTTCAAAGTTGCAGTGAGCTATGATTGTGCCACTGCACCCAGCCTGGGTGACAGAGTGAGAAGCTGTCTCTAAAAACAAATGTTAAAAAAAAGAAAAGAAGACAGTCTTCTAAAGTTGATGGAGGATAACTTGGAATAACTTAAAATTTCACACACACGCATATACACATATGTACAAATAACATTACCTATCTTTTGACTCAGTAATTTTACTCAGCTACTCCAATGGGAGTGAAACAAACAAACAAAAAAAACCCACCAACTCAAACACTTCCTCAAAGATGAATACGGAAGGTATTCACTTGGTCCTGGTTGTATCAAAATATTTGACAATCAAATCATTCTGTAATATAGGAATGGTATATCCATAGGATGAAATGTGGTAACAAGGTCATAAAAATAAGACCTATTTCTACATTCACATAGAAAATCCCCATATAGCATATTAAATGAAGATCAAGTCTCAGGACAAAGCAGACAGTATTATTTATTTATTTATTTATTTTGAGATGGAGTCTTACTCTGTCACCTGCCTGGAGTGCAGTGGCATGATCTCGATTCACTGCAACTTCTGTCTCCTGGGTTCAAGCGATTCTCTTGCCTCAGCCTCTCAAGTAGCTGGGACTACAGGCGCGAGCCAGCATGCCCCGCTAGTTTTTTGTATTTTAGTAGAGATGGGGGTTTCACCATGTTGGTCAGGCTGGTCTAGAACTCCTGACCTGAGGTGATTTACCCACCTCGGTTTCCCAAAGTGCTGGGATTACAGGTGTGAGCCACCTCACCCGGCCAAACATAACTGTGATATGCACTGGGAAACCAGTTAATTTACGTGGCTTGCTTTATTGCAATTTTTGCTTGCTTGTGGTGGTCTGGAGCTCGATCCTCAATATCTCCGAGGAATTCCTGGGTTCCTGTTTATTTGGCCGCTAGGAAGCTCAGATCCAAACACAGAGACTCAATATGCAGCCCGGGTAGCCCTAATCCTTGCTGTATTACTGTAAATTTTCCTTGACGTTAATCTAGCCATTTTTGACTGTAAAGCTAATTATTTGGATTACATGTTTTAAACTTTTTGGACCAAGGCAGTTAAGAAAAACAAAGAAGAAGAAAAGAGGGGACAAAGAAGGGAGAGCTGAAATATTTATTTCTAAGGATCCAGCCTGTGACAGTGCAGAGAATGGTACAAGGAATCAGGGCATCAGACTGGGATTTGAAGTTGGGTCACTCCCACCCTGTGACGGCAGCAAGGACCCCCATCACAGGTATTAGTTGGAGAACAGATAGCTTTTTGGGCAAGATGGTGGTCTGTTGAAACTGCCACTGGCCCAGCACGGTGGCTCATGTCTGTAATCCCAGCGCTTTGGGAGGCTGAGGTGGGCGGATCATGAGGTCAGAAGGTCGAGACCATCCTGGCCAACATGGTGAAATCCCGTCTCCACTAAAAATACAAGAATTAGCTGGGCGTGGTGGCCCGTGCCTGTAATCCCAGTTACTTGGGAGGCAGAGGCAGGAGAATTGCTTGAACCTGGGAGGTGGAGGTTGCAGTGAGCCAAGATGGCGCCGTTGCACTCCAGCCTGGTGACAGAGCGAGACTCCGTCCCAAAACAAACAAACGAAAACTCACTGGTATTGCCCTGAGATGGTCTTCTCACTCAGGAGCACGTGCCTGCTCGTGCAAGATTTCAGGGACTTGAAAAGCCCCGAGGAAACAGTAGCTGCATGAACAGTGGGATTGGAGGGCGATGTCTAAACACCACGGATACTCTAAGGTAAGCAAAAGCTGCAGGTGAGCCATGGGCGATCGAAAGCAGGTGTGGAAACCTGTGTGGCTCCGTGGCCTCTCATCAAGAAAGTGAATGAAGCTGCAGACAACCCCGGCAATCATTACCTTCTGGTCAAACTCCAGAAAAGCTTCAGAGGCTCAGCAAAGCCAGTAAGGTAAGCCGGCAGGAGGAGGTGGGGAAATGGGACCTTTTGCACATAGCAAACAACATGGTGGCCTGGGCCCCTAATAGTGCCGTGATGCTTCTGGAGTCCCCCCAGAAAAGGTGAACGCAGTCACTTTCCAGAATCACAGTTTACTTGGCCGCTAGGAAGCTCAGTCACTGAGCTAGATGGGAGAAGTGCCTCACAGGATTCAGGGGAAAGGATGGGAAGCGGGTGAGGCATAACACCAACATCTCGCAGATCACCACTGCAGAACTGACTCATGTAACCAGACACCACCTGTTCCCCAGTAACCTAAGGAAATAAAAACTTAAAAAACTGAAGCCAGACACGGGGGCTCACGCCTGTAATCCCAGCACTTTGGGAGGCCAAGGTGGGTGGATCACCTGAGGTCAAGAGTTCAAGACCAGCCTGGCCAACATGGTGAAACCCCATCTCTACTAAAGGAAACACAAAATTAGCCAGGCGTGGTGGTGGTCACCTGTAATCCCAGCTACTTGGGATTACAGGCGTGAGCCACTTTACCAAAGTGTTGGGATTACAGGTGTGAGCCACCTCACCCGGCCAATCATAATTTTGATATGCAGCAGGAAACCAGTTAATTCACGTGGCTTGCTTTATTGCAATTTTTGCTTGCTTGTGGTGGTCTGGAGCTCAATCCTCAATATCTCCGAGGAATCCCTGGGTTCCTGTTTACTTGGCCGCTAGGAAGCTCAGATCCAAACACAGAGACTCAATATGCAGCCCGGGTAGCCCTAATCCTTGCTGTAGTACTGTAAATTTACTGAAGCAGGGGAATCACTTGGACCCGAGAGGTGGAGGTTACAGTGAGCTAAGATCTGGCCATGGCACTGCGGCTGGGGTGACAAGAGCAAAACTCCATCTCAAAAAAAAAAAAAAAAAAGCCGTAAAAACCAAACCAAACCAAACAATAAAATAAAAATAAATGACAAAATCAAAATGCCCCACAGGCATATTTGTCTCTGTGCTGCTGGTATTGGGAATAATGACTCCAAAGACGTTTCTGAATAAAGGCTCTGACTTCTGACAAGAGCCTCATGCTGTCGGGGAGCCACGAATCCTGACTTAGCCGTCACTGACCCTGGGTTCTGTTTGGAGCTTCATGTCTTAGAGGCCGATGGGCTAAGATAAACAGGTTCACCACGCCCGTTTCCACATCCATAAAATGGCAGTTTGATGGGGAGAGGTAATGAGTGCAGTGCTTATAACAGAGCTTACGGTAGGGGCTCATTTAATGGTGCTTGTTAGTGAGTGGTCTCCGGATAATGTCTTATTAAGGGGATGGGATTTGACACCTGGGCTTGGGCCTAGCCCAAGACTCCCAAGCCTGTTTCATTGCCATATGGGCGTGGTGATTCCTTTTTTTAATTTTAATTTAATTTAATTTTTTAAAAGATGGGCTTTCACCATGATGGCCAGGCTGGTCTTGAACTCCTGACCTCAGATGATTCACCCACCTTGGCCTCCCAAAGTGCTAGGATTACAGGCATGAGCCACCGCGCCCGGTGTCGTGATTCCTACAGTCCCTTCCTGAGGTCGTGTTGAAGGTTACATGAGACGCTGTGTAGGAATTACTCAGCGTGGTGGCCAGAGCGGCTTGTGAGCAATCAGACCCTCACTGGATAACACAGGAGCAGGGGGATGTGTGGGCTCGCCCCTGACTCCTGAGTGTGCTTTTCTCTTTCTCTTTTTTTTTTTTTGAGGCAGGGTCTCACTCTGTCACCCAGGATGGAGTGCAGTGGTGTGATCATAACTGACTGCAGCCTCCACCTCCCAGGCTTGAGCGATCCTCTCACCTGAGAACACAGAGTGTACACCATCTTGCCCACTCAGCTAATTATTTATTTATTTATTTATTTAGGGTTGGAGACTTGCTCTGTTGCCCAGGCCAGAGTGCAGTGGCGTGATCTCAGCTCACTGCAACCTCCACCTCTGGGGTTCAAACAATTCTCCTGTCTCAGCCTCCCGAGTAGCTGGGATTACAGGTACCTGCTACCACACCCAGCTAATTTTTGTATTTTTAGTAGAGATGGGGTTTTGCCATGTTGGCCAGGCTTGTCTTGAACTCCTGACCTCTAGCAATCTACCTGCCTTGGCCTCCCAAAGTGCTGAGATTACGGGCATGAGCCACTGCACCCGGCCTATTGTTTTTTTTGAATTTTTTGTAGACTTGAGAGTCCCACTATGTTGTCCGGGCTGGTCTCCAATTTCTGGCCTCCAGTGATCCTCCGACATTGGCCTCCCAAAGTGCTGAGATTTCAGGTGTGAACCACTGTGCCTGGCCTCTGTTCTATGGAAACTAACCTTATTTCCCCACCAGCCTGGGATCAAGGACAGATCAAGCCAGAGGTCTTTTTAGTAGGGGCCACTGACCCACTGTGAGTGTTGGCACAGCCATGAGCTAATGAGGTTCTCATTTTCAAATGGTTGACAAAAAAAAAAAGAATACATTTCCGCACCTAAAAATAATATGAGATCCAAATCTCAGGATACGTAAATCAAATTTTATTGGGCTAGGTGTGGTGGCGCATGCCTGTAATCTCAGCTATTTGGGAGGTTGAGGCGGGAGGACCACTTGAGCCCAGAGATTCAAGACCAGCCAGGGCAACGTATGAGACCCCCGACTCTAAAAATAAAAAATTAGACAAATATGTTTCCATTTTTGTTGTAAATGTTTGTCAATGAACACTGTATGTGGCATGTGCCTGTGGTCCCAGCTACTTGGGAGGCTGAGGTGGGAGGATAGCTTGAGGCTGGGAGGTCGAGGCTGCAGTGAGCTATGATTGCACCACTGAACTCCAGCCTGGGTGACTGAGTGAGTCCCTGTTTAGAAAAAAAAAAATTGGAACACAGCCCCATTCATTTTTTTTTTTATTTTATTTTGGAGACAGTCTCAGCTCTGTTGCCCATGCTGGAGTGCAGTGGCATGATCTTGGCTTACTGCAACCTCCGCCTCCTGGGTTCAAGCAATCTCCCTCCCATCTCAGCCTCCTGAGTAGCTGGGACTACAGGCACCCGCCACCATGCCTGGCTAATTTTTGTATTTTTACAAAATTTAGAGATGGGGTTTCACCATGTTGGCCAGGCTGGTCTCGAACTCCTGACCTCAGGCAATCCTACTACCCCAGCCTCCCAGAGTGCTGGGATGACAGGCGTGAGCCACCGTGCCCGGCCTGTTCATTTGTTTTTGTATTGCTTGTGGCTGGTTTTTTTTTTGAGACGGAGTTTCGCTCTTGTTACCCAGGCTGGAGTGCAATGGTGCAATCTCGGCTCACCGCAACCTCCGCCTCCTGGGTTCAGGCAATTCTCCTGCCTCAGCCTCCTGAGTAGCTGGGATTACAGGCACCCGCCACCATGCCCAGCTAATTTTTTGTATTTTTAGTAGAGACGGGGTTTCACCACGTTGAACAGGATAGTCTCGATCTCGTGACCTCGTGATCCACCCGCCTCGGCCTCCCAAAGTGCTGGGATTGCAGGCTTGAGCTACCATGCCCAGCCAAAAAAAAAAATTTTTTTTTTGAGACAGAGTCTTGCTCTGTTGCCAGGCACCAGGCTGGAATGCAGTGGCGCGACCTTGGCTCACTGCAACCTCCGCCTCCAGGGTTCAAGTGATTCTCCTGCCTCAGTCTACTGAGTAGCTGCTGGGATTACAGTCATGCGCCACCACGCAGAGGTAAGTTTTGTATTTTTAGTAGAGATGGGGTTTCACCATGTTGAGCAGGATGGTCTTGATCTCTTGACCTTGTGATCTGCCCACCTCAGCCTCCAAAACTGCTGGGATTACAGGTGTGAGCCACTGCACCTGGTCTGAAAGTTTTAAGTGTAATCGTTGCTGAACTAATGGCACACCATGTTGCTTTTATTTATTTTATTAATTATTATTATTATTATTTTTATTGAGATGGAGTTTTGCTCTTGGTACCCAGGCTGGAGTGCAATGGCGCAATCTCAGCTCACCGCAACCTCCGCCTCCGGGGTTCAGGCAATTCTCCTGCCTCAGCCTCCCGAGTAGCTGGGATTACAGGCACGCGCCACCATGCCCAGCTAATTTTTTGTATTTTTAGTAGAGACAGGGTTTCACCATGTTGACCAGGATGGTCTTGATATCTTGACCTCATGATCCACCCTCCTCGGCCTCCCAAAGTGCTGGGATTACAGGCGTGAGCCACCATGCCCGGCCCTGCTTTTTATTTTTTTTTTGAGACCGAGTCTCACTCTGTTACCCAGGTTGGAGTGCAGTGGCACGATCTTGGCTCACTGCAACCTCCACCTCTTGGGTTCAAGAGATTCTCCTACCTCGGCCTCCTGAGTAGCTGGGATTACAGGCACTCACTGCCACACCCGGCTAATTTTTATATTTTTAGTTAGAGACAGGGTTTCACCATGTTGGCCAGGCTGGTCTCGAACTCCTGACTTCAGGTGATCCACCAGCCTCGGTTTCCCAAAGTGCTGGGAATTACAGGTGTGAGCCAGTGCACCTGGCCAAACCATGCTTTTTTGACCACACTGAGCTGTTTTCAAAGGAATTAAAATTTTGTAGAAGAGTCAGGATTTGAACTCAGGTCTGTCTGACACCAGAAACCATGTAGCCAGCTGCTATTAACTGCTGGGTCCTGGGCATCTAGGACAGCCCAACCCAGATACTCACCCAGGCTCGTGCAGTAGCGCCACCTGCCTTGGAATTCCTCGTCAAGGGAACACCAGTCAAAGTCATTGTGGATGGAGATACAACTGTAGTGGGCGACACCGTGATAGGTGAAAGGGAAGACACAGGTTCACTGGAGATCACTGGATAAGAAAAGACACGCTGAGTGGAGGGCCAGCTTACAAAGCAAATTTTCTTTCTTTTTTTTTTTTTTGAGACAGTCTTACTCTTGCCAGGCGCCAGGCTGGAGTGCAATGGTACAATCTCGGCTCACTGCAACCTCCGCCTCCTGGGTTCAAGTGATTCTCCTTCCTCAGCCTCTCGAGTAGCTGGGATTACAGGCACACGCTACCACGCCCAGCTAATTTTTATATTTTTAGTAGAGACGGGGTTTCACCATGTTGGCCAGGATGGTCTCGATCTCTTGACCTCGTGATCCGCCCGCCTCGGCCTCCCAAAGTGCTGGGATTACAGGTGTCAGCCCCCATACCTGGCAACCAAGAGCCTTTCACACCGCAAGAATTGGAGAAGCAAGTGATGGCCAGAAAGTCCAGGGGACTTAAGGAATATGATGTTGCTTAAGGGGTGGGGCTAGCATGTGAGATGCTAAAACATTAAGAAATGGTCTCCTTACCTTGTGCCAGACGGTACCAACGTGCGATCAGTTCTGAAAGAGAAAAAAAGGGGTAACATTCAGATCACCTTCTAAGTTACTCTGTCCCCAGAGTAAGGGCTGTGAAAAGTATTTCAACATTCACACAGTTCTGTTGTAAAACACCTGCGCCATCGTAGCTTGTAAACACCTACAATATCATACCCGTGGACACTTCCAACTGGGAGATCATGCATCTACCCACGAAAGCCCATTTATTCCTGTTCTTTTGGAGGTGGAGTCTCACTCTGTCATCCAGGATGGAGTCCAATGGCACGATCTCGGCTCACTGCAACCTCCGCCTCCTGGGTTTCAGTGATTTCTTGTGCCTCAGCCTCCCCTGTAGCTGGGATTATGGGTACCCACCACCACACCTGGCTAATATTTGTATTTTTAGTAAAGATGGGGTTTCACCATGTTGGCCAGGCTGGTCTTAAACTCCTGACCTCAAGTGATCCTCCTGCCTCGGCCTCCCAAAGTGCTGGGATTACAGGCATGAGCCACCCCACCCAGCCTGAAAGTCCATTTCTTCAGGCAAGGAACTCTGCACATTCCAAAGGCTTTCTTTTCATTTTTTAAACCATTTTCTGACCTCAGTCACACTCTTATCTTCCCTGCTGGTTACTAAAGTAATCTTGTGAAATCTAGAAAGATTTTTTGAATATCCAAGCAAGCATTTACTCCTTTTTTAAAAAAAGCACAAAAGATAGCTTAGTGTATATACTGTTTATTTTGTAACTTGCTGTCTTAACAACAGACCTTGAAGAAATTCCCAAAGCAATACATCATAAGCCCTTCCTTCCTCCCTCCCTCCCTCCCTCCCTCCCTCCCTCCCTCCCTCCCTCCCTCCTTCCTTCCTTCCCTCCTTCCTTCCTCCCTCCCTTCCCTCCCTCCCTCTCTCCTTCCTTCCTCCCTCCCTCCTTCCTTCCCTCCCTCCCTCCTTCCTTCCTTCCCTCCTTCCTTCCTCCCTCCCTTCCCTCCCTCCCTCTCTCCTTCCTTCCTCCCTCCCTCCCTCCTTCCTTCCTTCCTTCCCTCCCTCCTTCCCTCTTTTCCTCTCTCTGTTTCTCTCTCTTCTTTCTCTCCTTCCTTCCTTCCTTCCTTCCTTCCTTCCTTCCTTCCTTCCTTCCTTCCTTCCTTCCTTCCCTCCTTCCCTCCTTTCCTCTCTCTGTTTCTCTCTCTCTTCTTTTCTTTCTTTGTGCCATCCTTCCTTCCTTTCCTTCTCTCTCTCTCACTCTGTTGCCTAGGCTGGAGTGCAATGGTGCAATTTGGGCCCACTGCAACCTCTGCCTGCCAGGTTCAAGCGATTCTCCTGCCTCAGCTTCCTAAGTCGCTGAGATTACAGGCATGCACCACCATGCCTGGCTAATTTTTGTATTTTTAGTAGAGACAGGGTTGCACTATGTTGGCCAGGCTGGTCTCGAACTCCTGACCACAGCCTCGGCCTCCCAAAGTGCTGGGATTACAGGCGAGAGCCACCGCGCCCGGCCCAGCTCTTTCCTTCTTAAAGATTATTATTACTGTTACACAGATGAGACAGCTGAGGCTTAGAGACATCCCCCAACCAACACGAGGAAGAACAAGGGTGGAACAGGGGACTCCCATGTCCTGCATTCTGCACCGAACACTGTGCTGTGTTCAAAAGAGATCATGGGCAATGAACAGAATCTGTTTCCTGCCTGTCTCAACCCCTGCTCTGTCCCCTCCTCCTCCCATCGCTCGACCCCCTGCCCCCCTCTCCTCCCCGGCCGCCTCACCTGCGTTCAGCCCACACACGCAGCCAGCCAGCGACACCCATCCCACCAGGTTCCACATCACCTCTAAATGCTGCAGGCACCAGGCACCTTAGCCAGCGTCGCCTCTGACTTTATACCCTCCTATTTCTGCCCCTCCTACTCCAGCTGCTCTCACAGATGTACTTGACAGCATCTCCTCCCCACCCTCAATCTCCAGGTGCTCAGAAAAATTAGGAGTGTTCATCTTAGAATGCCTTTTTTTTTGAGACAGTCTCGCTCTGTCACCCAGGCTGGAGTGCCGTGGCATGATCTCAGCTCACTGCAGCCTCTGTCTCCTGGGTTCAAGTGATTTTCCTGCTTCAGCCTCCTGAGTAGCTGGGACTACAGGCACCCACCACCACACCTGGCTAATTTTTGTATTTTTAGTAGAGAGAGGGTTTCACCATGCTGGCCAAGCTGATCTTGAACTCCTGACCTCAAGTGATCTGCTCACCTTGGCCTCCCAAAGTGTTGGGATTACAGGCATGAGCCACTGTGCCCAGCCCCTGGCTGATTTAATTTTTTTTTAAAGTAGAGTCAAGATCTCACTATGTTGCCCAGGCTGGTCTTGAACTCCTGGCCTCAAGCAATCCTCCTGTCTCATCCTCTTAAAATGTTGGGATTACAGGCATGAGGCACTGCATCTGGCTGATAATGCATCTTTGACTTTAATCGATTCTTTCTTTTCTTTTCTCTTTCTCTTTCCCTTCCTCCCTCCCTCCCTCCCTCCCTTCCTTCTTTTTTTCTTTCCTTCTCTCTCTCTCTTTGTTTCTTTCTTTCTCTCTTTTAACACTCTTAATTCTAGTTGTAACTTCTCTGGAAGACCATGGGCAGTGATATTCCTGAATATTCATGAGCTCATAGAGGCTGTGATAAATCCCCACACAGAGCTGGCGAGGAACATTCTAGAGATTCACCCCCCACTGCACATGAAAGGCATATTCAGGACACCGAGCCAGAGCCAGAACACCGTACCCTCTGGAAGGGCTGACACGAACACCACAGAGAGCTCATTATTCTTTTCCTGCTCACAGAATCCTCGCTATACCTCAAGGCACTGGGCAAATTGTGATCAAAGAGTTTTCAGGATCAAAGTTGGTATCTAGCCAACAGTACTGGCTGGGGAGAGGCGGGGATGAAAAAAATCTTACCCGAGGTCATCAAGTGTTAGGGTTGTGCTTGGATTCTAGAGCACCCCTAGGATTCCTGCTCATCACAGTCACGTGGAAATTCCCGATGATTCTGAGAGAGGACATCATTCAGGGACGCAGTTGTTACCTTCCGCAGAAGTGAAGAGGGATGGCATTGGGTTTAGATTCCGAACGTCTACCTGCAATGCCAGCTTTAGGACCGGTGGAAAATAGAGGAGCGTTCACGTCAGACAGACTCATGTTCAAGTCCCCGATTTCCCCCTTCTTAGATGAGGACGTTAGCTAAAGGACTTGACCTCTGTCTGCGACAGGGCATGTTGAATATCCTGTTTCGTAGAGGCACGGTGCAATGCCAGTGGGAGGCATTCAACCTTCACGAGTATTTCTTGCTTTTTTTTTTTTTATTTGAGACAGAGTTTTGCTGTTATTGCCCAGGTTGGAGTGAATGGCACGTTCTCGGCTCACCGCAACCTCCGCCTCGAAAGGTTCAAGCAATTCTCCTGCCTCAGCCTCCTGAGTAGCTGGGATTACAGGCACGCGCCACCATGCCCAGCTAATTTTTTGTATTTTTAGTAGAGACGGGGTTTCACCATGTTGACCAGGATGGTCTCGATCTCTTGACCTCGTGATCCACCCGCCTCAGCCTCCCAAAGTGCTGGGATTACAGGCGTGAGCCACCGCGCCTGGCCGATATTTCTTGACACACATCATTCTTGTAGGAGGGTAACTACAGTGACATCCTGTGTGACTTCCCTGTCTTCATAGCTGGGTGCATGGCTCTGGAAACCCGTGTGAGTCATGCACCTTTCTGAAAATAGTTTTTTCAAACTGTATTACTCCTGGGCCCCGTGGAAATAACTGCAGAAAGTGTTTGTTATTACACTGAGCTAAGACAGAGATGTGAACTTAAATCAGGACTCTATCTCATGTTCCTATAACTTTCCATTCTAATCACTGGATATCAGTGGTCTTCCTAGTCCTTGAAAACTAACCTTTGCTCAAAACCAGTATTCAGTAGGCTCTGGAAAGTTTATGTATTTTCCTTTGTATTTCCTCCCTCCCGCCCTCCCTTCCTTCCTTTTTTCTGTCTTTCTTTTTGAGACAGATTTAGGCTTTAGTCACCCAGGCTGGAATGCAATGGCGTCATCTCGGCTCACTGCAACCTCTGCCTCCCAGGCTCTAGCTACTCTCCTGCCTCAGCCTCCTAAATGGTTGGGATTACAGGCACACGCCACCACACCCAGCTAATCTTGTATTTTTAATAGAGACAGGGTTTCACCATGTTGGCTAGCCTGGTCTCGAACTCCTGACCTGACCTCAGGTTATCCACCTCCCTCTGCTCCCAAAGTGCTGAGATTGTAGGCGTGAGCAATCATATCTACCTTTCCTTTGTATTTTCTAACTGTGTCTGCATTATGGCCTTCTAGCAGTGTCCGACTTCCTGGTTACCCAGCCTTGCCTTCACTCAGGGGCATTTCATTGGAGAACTAACTTGTGCCTGGAACCAGGAGAAAAGCCGTGACTCTAGATGGGTGAGTCCAGTCTGGCTGATATACTGTGGCTCTTCTATGCAATGTTTTTTTGTTTTTTGTTTTTGAGATGAACTCTCACTCTGTTGCCCAGGCTGGAGTGCCATGGCATGGTCTTGGCTCTCTGCAACCTCCCCCTTCCGAGTTCAAGCCATTCTCCTGCCTCAGCCTCCTTAGTAACTCCTTACAGGCTCGCATCACCACACCCAGCTAATTTTTGTATTTTTAGTAGAGACGGGGTTTCACTATGTTGGCCAGGCTGGTCTCGAACTCCTGACCTCAGGTGATCCACCCACCTCAGCCTCCCAAATTGCTGGGATTACGGGCATGAGCCACTGCACCCAGCGCAAGGAATGTCTTTAGTGAGCTGCCCATTGAATTCATTTCTGAAAAACCTGTGATAAATTTATCACTACTAGATGTCGCTCTTGCATCAGCCATTCCCTAGGACCTGATGAGTATACCCCGTTGCCTGGTGCAATAACCAGCATCACTCTGCCTCTTCGGGATTAATTGCCGCCACCTGGGCTCAATCACAGCCGGCTCTGCCTGTCTCCACTGAAACATTTAAACCCACTTCAAAAGCATTGCTTTTTGCTGACATTCCTAGACCTGAGAAACAAGTCAGCCTTATTCTTTACAAAAGATTTCCTATTCTTTGTTAAAGATTAAGAGGAGATTTCTGGGTTCACAAAGACAACATTTTCATTTTTTTTTTAACGGTAATCTATAGAAAGAACACTTTAAAATATGAGCTGACATCCATCTATTGATTATCTATGTGTTTCTATTTAGGCATCCGCATCTATCTATATAAACTCTGAAATCTTTTTAGAAGTAACCCCGGGCCACACACATGAAACACTTTGTGTTTTTCCATCCATGTCTGTGGCATTTTTAATTAACGATGCTGGGTGTGTGTTGATAAATTGAAGATTATGACTCACGTGGTTTAAGAGTGCAGGTTGTGTGTGTGTCTGTGTGTCTCTGTGTGTGTGTCTGTATGTGTGTGTGTATGTGTGTGTGTCTGTGTGTGTGTGTGTCTGTGTCTGTGTGGTCATGGGGCTTCTGGACATGCCATCCCCTGGGCTGAACTATTCCTTCACCTGTGCACCTGCCTAATTGTCATTAAACTGTCGGGACCCAGCCTGGATGATGTCCCTTCCTAGAAGTGATCCCTGATCCTGGAGGTCCCATTCTCTGGACTTCCCTTACCCCTAGAATCTCTGTTTAGTTAGTTGATTAATCAATTAATTAATTAATTTTTGAGATGAAGTCTATCACCCAGGCTGGAGTACAGTGGCACGACCTCAGCTCACTGCCACCTCCACCTCCTGGGTTCAAGCGATTCTCCTCCCTCAGCCTCCTGAATAGCTGAGATTACAGGTGCCCCTGCCACCATGCCCAGCAAATTTTTGTATTTTTAGCAGAGATGGGGTTTCGCCATGTTGGCCAGGCTGGTCTCGAACTCCTGACCTTGAGATCTGCCCCCACCCCCCCGGGCCTCCCAAAGTGCTGGAATTACAGGCGTGAGCCACTGCGCCAGCCTTATTACCCCCATTTTTAGCATAGCATGTATTTATACTAACTAGTTCTTTTCTTATTAACTGAGAACACCCTAAGAACACCCATCTAGTTTTACTATGCAAGGAGATTTATCATAATATTAGTGTCTGTTTCCGATTCGTCTTGTTCATTATTAAAGCCTTGGAGATATAATTTGAACAAAAGGGTTCTGGAATACTGAAAAGTCTTTAGAAATGGTTGTTCTGTCCTCTGTTAACGGTCTTTGAAGAAAAAGTTATCATTCTGTTTTTCATACTTGTTCATCTGCTTCACTGGTTGTAATCCACATCTCTGCATTCCTAAACAAGATAAATACCTGGGGTTTGCTTCACTAAATCAAAAGATAGGCTGGGCACGGTGGCTCACGCCTGTAATCCAGGCACTTTGGGAGGCCGAGGTGGGCAGATCATGAGGTGAGGAGTTTGAGACCAGCCTGACCAACACGGTGAAACCCCGTTTCTACTAAAAAAAAAAAAAATACAAAAATTAGCTGGGCATGATGGTGCCCGCCTGTAATCCCAGCTACTCAGGAGGCTGAGGCAGGAGAATTGCTTAAATCCAGGAGGCAGAGGTTGCAGTGAGCCGAGATCGCACCACTGCACTCCAGTCTGGGCGACAGAGTGAGACTCCATCTCAAAAAAGATGGAAGATAATTGGCACTTTCCTCTTCTTCAACATGTGTAAACAGGGAGTGGAATCTAAAATCTGCTGGATTTCACAATTTAACAAGGGGGTGGTGTTAAAAGTCTTACCTCATTTAGGTTGACAGACTGAATACTTGATTCCGGTTGTCCCATGCTCACCTTGATATATATGTACATATATTTAAAACTTCTATTTTAGGTTCGGGGTACCTGCGCAGGTTTATTAATTATATAGGTAAATTGGGTGTCATAGGGCTTCCGTGCACAGGTTATTTCATCACTCATGTAATAAACGTAGGACTTTATACGTAATTTTTTGATTCTCTCCCTTCTCCCTCTCTCCACCATCAAGTGGGCCCCGGTGTCTGTCGCTCTTTTCTCTGTCTCCATGTGTTTGCTCTCCATTCCGCTCCCACTGGTAAGTGAGAACGTGCAGTATCCGGTTTTCTGTTCCTGCATTAGTTTGCCTATAACCTTGATAACCTTGATACACTTACTTGAATCAAATCTTACCGTATTCTTTTCTTTTCTTTTTGAGACAGAGTCTTGCTCTGTCACCCAGACTGGAGTGCAATGGTTTGATCTCAACTCACTGCAACCTCCACCACCTGGGTTCAAGCAATTCTCCTGCCTCAGCCTCCCGAGTAGCTGGGATTACAGGTGAGTGCCACCACGCCCTGCTACTTTTTTGTATTTTTAGCAGAGACGGGGTTTCACCATGTTGGCCAAGTTGGTCTCAAACTCCTGATCTCGTGATCTGCCTGCCTCGGCCTCCCAAAGTGCTGGGATTACAGGCATGAGCCACTGTGCCTGGCCTACTGTAATCTTTAGGCTAGTTACGTAGAGCTGGATTTTAAATAGAAATTGAAAATAGAAAATGCTTCACCATGGTTACCTCGGATGTGCAGAATTAGAATACTGAAGCTGAGATGGAGAGAGTGTTTATTTTAATATATTGAAATAGCAGAATATTTCTTTTTAATTAAAATTTTAAAAAATTAAAAAATTTCCCAGTTTTATTTCCTTTCTATATATGCATGTGTGTGTGTGTGTGTGTGTGTGTGTGTACATACACACATCCCAACCCCCCATATATAATAGACATTATATCCAGATTTGGTAAATAAGTCTTTCTATAATAATGTAGGCAGTATCATGCCAGACCAGTAGTTCTTACATGATTCTGTGTTTTTCTTAAAAAATTTGGAATATTTTACTCACTTCCAGGGAGCAGTCTCCTGTCATTTTATTGGTGCCCTCTCATCCATCACCAGCTCACTCAATTCATTTTAGGCCAACTCATCCATCTCCGTGGTCCTTCCTCCTCCATGGGAATCCACATATGTGCACAGAAACACACACACTTTTCATTCATAACCTTGCCTGTCATCTGTTTCACAACCACAATAAAAAGCCAAGCACCATTTTATTCTGCAGATATTTTGAGGTGAAGAGAAAGGGGAAGCTGGCTTAAGTTCTGGTTCAACATTTGGGAGTTGCTGGGTGCTACAAGAGGTGGTTGTTGAGAGATTGGACCCTTCAATTCAGCCAAAAAAGAAAGACCACGTTTGCCTGGAGACTCTTTATTGGCTATTACAAGAGAAATAAGTGAGCCAAGTGCAAGCGGGAGGGCGCCATCTTGTTAGTGTTCCCGCCGCTGCTCTGAGGCAGCTGGAGGAAGTCCAAAATCAGTCGAGACTTCCGGTGTATTGAGCCTCTACTTCCTTCTCCTTTTATTCACCGCCATCTTTACTTGGCCGTTTATTCACTTCAGGCTCCTTGTTTATCCTCACGATCTTTCTTTTGTACATACTCGATCCTCAGCCCTCTGTTCTTCTTCCACACCCACCAACACACCCACCTGGAAATAAACCCAAACAAACATTGCCCTTCTCAGTGTGGCCCCCTGGGCAGCGATATGCTGTGGTGGGAATCTCATAATTTAGTTTGGTGGGATTAAAACTCATGTTCCCAGCCATGCTGAGTGCCACCTGCATGCACCTGGTGGCTCACTCTCCACCCCTCATTCATCTTTGAGCTCCTTTCCCTTTGCTTTCTACTTGGGCTTGACCAATGGGAAGCACTGGCAGGAGATGACAGGGAAGAAGGTTGAGGTATGTATTCCCTGGGCTCCCATAGCTTGGTCACCTCCACAGCCGCGTTCTCTCCCTTTCTTTTTTTAGATGGAGTCTCGCTCTGCCACCCAGGCTGGAGTTCAGTGGCGTGATTGCGGCTTACTGCAACCACTGCCTCCCGGGTTCAAGCGGGTTGCCACATTCAGTCCATGGCCATTTCGTCTTTCCATTGTCCACCCAGAGCCAAAGCAATTTGCCTTATAATTACATTTGTGTCTTAATTTAATTTTTAATGTTAATTTCTAAGAAACGGTCTCGCTCTGTGGCCCAGGTTGGAGTGCAGGGACGAAATTACTGCTCACTGCAGCCTCAAATCCCTGGGCTCAAGTGATCCTCCTACTTCAGCCTCCTTAGTGGCTGGGACCACAGGCATGTGCTGCTATGCCTGCCTAGTTTTAAAAATTATTTGTAAAGATGGAGTCTTGCTATGTAGCCCAGGCTGGGCTCAAGTGATCCCCCTGCCTCTGCCTCCCAAAGCGCTGGGATTACAGGCGTCAGCCACTGTTCCTGGCCTCTATCATCAAATTGGATTCTGTCCAGGTTCTGCTTACTGAATGCTGCTCTGTGGCTTCTCTTCGGACTTAGCCTGCTCTCAAGTGCTGGCATGCCCACCGCCTGGCTCTCGGGATACTCACCATGGACCTGCCCCATGGCTCTCCCTCACCTTGTGAAATGCACCCAGCTTTGTTGCTCTCATTCATGTGGTTCATATCTGAGACTTTTTTTTTTTTTTGAGATGGAGTTTCGCTCTTGTTACCCAGGCTGGAGTGCAATGGTGCGATCTCGGCTCACTGCAACCTCCGCCTCCTGGGTTCAGGCAATTCTCCTGCCTCAGCCTCCCAAGTAGCTGGGATTACAGGCACGCACCACCATGCCCAGCTAATTCTTTTGTATTTTTAGTAGAGACTGGGTTTTACCATGTTGACCAGGATGGTCTCGATCTCTCGACCTCGTGATCCACCAGCCTTGGCCTCCCAGAGTGCTGGGATTACAGGCGTGAGCCACCGCGCCCGGCCATATCTGAGACTTTTTAAACTTCACTCTGGTACTTTACCTCCACACCTGTATTCCTACCTCAGGTACTACCTCAGTTACCATTTTTTTAAAAAAACATATTCTTCATTAAGGTAATGCGTTTTTAAATACACACAATTTTTTATTTTTGAGACGGAGTCTTACCCTGTCACCTGGCTGGAGTGCAGTGGTGTGATCTCAGCTCACTGCAACCTCCGACTCCCTGGTTCAAGTGATTTTTCTGCTTCACCTCCTGAGTAGCTGGGATTACAGGCACGTGCGACCATGCCCAACCAATTATTTTTGTATTTTTAGTAGAGATGGGGTTTCACCACGTTGGCCAGGATGGTCTCAATCTCCTGACCTTGTGATTTGCCCTTCTTGGCCTCCCAAAGTGCTGTGATTACAGGTACGTGCGACCATGCTCAATTAATTATTTTTGTATTTTTAGTAGAGATGGGGTTTCACCATGTTGGCCAGGATGGTCTCGATCTCCTGACCTTGTGATTTGGCCTCCCAAAGTGCTGGGATTACAGGCATGAGCCACTGAGCCTGGCCAATGCAAGTTATTTTTTAGAGCGGTTTCTTTTTAAAATTATTTTATTTATTTATTTTTTAAAGATGGGGTTTCACCATCATGGCCAGGCTGGTCTTGAACTCCTGACCTCAGGTGATCCACCCACGTTGGCCTCCCAAAGTGCTAGGATTACAGGTGTGAGCCACCGCGCCCGGCCTTAGAGCAGTTTTAAGTCACAGAAAAATTAAGTAGTAGATACAGAAATTTCCCATGTACACATAGCCACCCGGTTATCAATATCCTCCACCAGAGTGGAACATTTGTTACAACTGATGAATCTACATTGACACTTCACTATCTTCCGAAGTCCATACACTTATTTTACTTCATTTATTTTGTTTTAGAGATGGGTCTCCCTTTCCTCACAGCTCACTACAACCTTGAACTCTTGAACTCGGGTGATCCTCCTGCCTCAACTTCCCAAGTAGCTGAGACTACAAGTGTGTGCCACCATGCCTAGTTACTTAAAAAAAATATTTTTTTGTAGAAACGGGTCCTTGCTATGTTGTCCAGGCTGGTCTTGAACTCCTGGGCCTCAAGCGATCCTTCCTTTTTGACTTCCCAAAGCACTAGGATTATAGGCATGAGCCACCATGCCTAGCCCATAGACTTAATTTTTTAAAGGGACTAATTTTACACAGTTAGCAATTAAAGTGCTGAGGCTAAATTACAGATTTCCATATTAAAACCCATAATCCTTAATCAAAAACCTCTAGTTATTTATAGTTAGATCACCTTCAACTCACGTCCCAGAAAAAAAGGGGGAAAAAAAAAAACCAACCCTTTCTAATGAGTAAGGGTTCTTCTCCTCTGCCAACAAAAACTATAGGTTCTTTCCAAAGAGAATGATTAAACGTCTTCCTCCCCCACCCCAGTAAATCTCACCATCATTAACAATATTTCCAAACTCGGTCCTTGTTAAAATTCTGGGTCAGTGAACACCATTTTCTCCCAAATGCATTCCCTTCATCGGTACACTCCCAGTAGATCAAGCGTCTATACCAGAAGGGAAATACACAGCTTGCAAAATCTGCAGAGGAAAAAGAGGAAGAAGCAGTTGGAGAGAGAAGCCTTTCTAATTTGCACCCCCCTCCACCGCACCATGCCCACATGTGCACACACATGCACACACATGTGCACAAATGCATAGGTATATTAACATGAATGCACACTCATGAACAAACGTGCACACATGCACACTCAGACACATGCACACACGTGCAGGCACACGTGCACAAAGGCATAGATATATTCACATGAATGCACATACATGAACAAACATGTGCACACATGCCCACAGATACACACATATGCACACATGTGCACGTGCATACACACACTTGCACCCACTCAGTATCATCTTTTCTGCCCTATTCCACCAAAGGCACAAAGGAACAATATTGGTGGGGCATTCAGATCCTGTATTACTTTGACGTTCTACTAAAAAGATTCTTTTCAAAATAATGTGGTTGAGGGCCGGGCGCGGTGGCTCACGCCTGTAATCCCAGCACTTTCGGAGACCGAGGCGGGTGGATCATGAGGTACAGAGATCGAGACCATCCTGGTCAACCTGGTGAAACCCTGTCTCTACTAAAAATACAAAAAATTAGCTGGGCATGGTGGCGCGTGCCTGTAATCCCAGCTACTCGGGAGGCTGAGGCAGGAGAATTGCCTGAACCCAGGAGGCGGAGGTTGCGGTGAGCCAAGATCGCACCATTGCACTCCAGCCTGGGTAACAAGAGTGAAACTCCACCTCAAAAAACAAAATAATAATAATGTGGTTGAAGTGCTCATAACGTATCTTTGGTGCGATGTGGTTTTTGTACCGTCAGAAATTGAACATCCTTCATTTTCACAATTTAATTGGCTATGGATTCTATTTTCAGAACCCTCTTGTGTCTCTCCTCAGAGACCGAGGTTACTGCTCCGAGGTATGTAGAGGCAGGACACGCACCTTCTGCAGCGCAGTACTTCCAGCGCCCTTCGTAAGTCCTGTTTAATGAGCACCATTTGTGTTTCGCCTTGGTCTTGATGCAGTCATAGTGTGTTCCATTTTTATAGTAGAATGGAAAGACACACTCCCCGTCTAGGGAAAACAAAATTCTTCATCTGTCTGTGGGTGTGTTAGGAGAGGTTATCAAGGCACTGTCTTCCTAGGGTCTGTTACCCATTGCCTGTGGCTGGAGTGAATGTTATTGTACCACTCACTAGCAGAGCTTTGGCTCTGTAATGACAGAGGGTTTTGTTTTGTATTCCTTCCCCTGCCCTGCTTCTTCCCGGGGCATAAACAGTCTCAACATTTTTCATAGCATTTGCCCCAGTTTCTTTCTTTCTTTTTTTTTCGAGACAGAGTTTCACTCTTTTTGCCCAGGTTGGAGTGTGATGGCACAATCTCGGCTCACCGCAAACTCCGCCTCACAGTTTCCAGCGATTCTCCTGCCTCAGTCTCCAGAGTAGCTGGGATTACAGGCACCCACTACTGCGCCCCGCTAAGTTTTGTATTTTTAGTAGTGATGAGGTTTCTCCATGTTGGTCAGGCTGGTCTTGAACTCCTTGACCTCAGGTGATCCGCCCACCTCAGCCTCCCAAAGTGCTGGGATTACAGGTGTGAGCCACCACGCCCGGCTTGCCCCAGCTTCAGAAATCTCTCCTATGCATAGAAACATAAATGTGGGCATTTATCTACCAAACAATTCTTCTCCTCTGCCCCTGGATCTCTTATTTTCACCTCCTTCCATCATTTCTCTTTCTCTCCCCCTCTCATACAACATGGAAATATATATCTATTATATATAATAGATATAATAGATATATCTCTCCATGTTGTATGGTTTTTTAATATATATGACATATATGTTACATGATTTTGTATATATGCTGTATGGTTATGTTCAGGATATACATAGTTATATATGCATATACACATATAGGCACACATACATGATCTTTTGCTACCCTTCAAAATGAATCATTTTATACTTGAGTTTCCAACTGAACACACCGTAGAAATCCTCTTAAAGTGACTGTGTAGCTCTGACTTCCTCATGGCTCACTGCAGCCTCATTCTCCTGGGCGCAAGTGATCCTCCCACCTCGACCTCCTGAGTAACTGGGACTACAGGTGTGTGCTACTATGCCCAGCTAAGTTTAAAATTTTTTTGTAAAGATGAGATCTCATTGTGTGGCCCAGGCTGGTCTTAGACTCCTGAGCTCAACTGTTTTCCTGCCTTGGCTTCCAAAAATGTTGGGATTACAGGCATGAGTCACTGAGTCCGGCTTTAATTTCTTTCTAATGCTGATTCATGGTCTGTGACATGGATTCACCACAGTTTATTCAATATTTCCCACATTCGGATTTTTCCCATTATAAATAAAGCTGTAGTAAACGGTTCATGTATTTTAATCCTTATGTGTTGAACTATTTGTTTCTACAGAATCCCCAAAGCAAGGTTACAAGAACAAAGTGTGTATAAAATTTTAACATTGATGAGTATTGCTTTCTCAAAGGACAATGGCAATGAGTCCTTCCCACCAATGTGTTCCTTTCCCTGAATTTTCATCAGCACAAAGCATTTACACACTTTAAAAATGTTTACATGTATTATAGATGATTCCTGCCTTGCTTTAAAAGCTCTGCTGGTCCTTAGGCAATATATATTTTTTTCCATTTTCTTCTTAAATTAAACAATTTTATTCCTCTTATATTTAAAATTTGATTAAGCAGGAATTTAGTTTTGTGTATAATGCAAAAGGGGAATGCAACTTAATTTTATTTCAAATAGTAATGACAGGTCTATGATGAAATAAACCACCTGCACCATTTAAACAGTCATGTTTAAAACCATGGATTATTCTAATATATCCTGGGATCCATCCTATATTTTCAATCAAGTATCTTCAAATTATTAGAGATGTAAGAAAGCAGGGTGGTAAAATGAGCAGGCTCTGGAGCCAGCAAGCATCACAAAATATTTTTCTTTCTTCTCTCCTCCCCCTCCTCTTCCTTCTGTCTTCATATGCTGATTCCATGTTGTTTATATTACAGTATTTTAGTATATCCAAATATCTGATGGAACAAAATCTCTCTCTACTCCAGCACTTTCTTCATAATATTCCTAGTTATTATTGGATGTTTCTATATACATTTTAAAATATATTATTTCCTATTAGATTGGCAGAAATTAAAGAGCAGACACATTTAGTGCTGATGAAACTTCGGGGTGACTTCTAGATCTCCTTTTCCTTTATCTGTTTACAAGGCACTTGTGTTACATTTTATACAAGGAGAAAAAAATATATACATATATACATATACATAAATATAAAAAATATATACATATATTTTTTTACTGGAAAAACATTACTGATTCCCCATTTTTACATAATTAGAATATACATTAATAATAAAGGTTTTCTGATAAACTTACCTCTAATCTCTGGAAAATGAGTTATGGTTTCTGAAAAACAAAATTTAGAGCTGACATTCATTTCACTATTCTTAGGCTTTAAAATGAAATTACATAAAAATGTTAGTTTGAGAAAAAGTGATATTATTATGGCATCATCTTTAGCCAAGCATTATTTCCATCATCTTTTATTTTATTTTTTTGATACAGAGTCTTGTTCTGTTGCTAGGGGCCAGGCTGGAGTACAATGGCGTGATCTCAGCTCACTGCAACCTCCGCCTCCCAGATTCAAGCAATTCTCCTGCCTCAGCCTCCCAAGTAGCTGGGACTACAGGCACGCGCCACCACACCCAGCTAATTTTTGTATTTTAGTAGAGACGGGGTTTCACCATGTTGGCCAGGATGGTCTCGATCTCTTGACCTTGTGATCTGCCTGCCTCGGCCTCCCAAAGTGCTGGGATTATAGGTGTGCGCCACCGTGCCTGGCTGTTTCCATCGTCTTAGATGACAAAGTTCAGAAGTGTTAAGTTCCGTTAAGTTAAAAAAGGTTAAGCATATGGTAATTCAATTTGAATCCCCCTTGGAGGGGTTGGTTCAGTAGGAAGTAACCGCCCAAATCAGGGCACAGGCTCCACCGCTTACCAACAATCTGCCTTCAGTTTCCTCTGCTGTAAAATGGAGAGAACATTAGGATGTCACGTCCTCCCAGTTTGAATATCCTAATATTCCTGGAATGAAAGAAACTGCCTGATAGCTTTACTTTCCCCACTTAAAGCAGCTTTTCTCAACCGTCGTTCCTTCATGAGCCATGAAACTTGAAATATTTACCTTCCCTCCTTAGAACTTGGATTTTTTGTTTTGTGACTTTGCCTGATTCCTGAAGTGACTTCATGTAAAGGCTATTCGATTTAAAACCAGCATGTGTTTAGTTAAATATTAAAAAACTTTTATAAAGTTCATTTAATTGAGTCTTTAAGAATAGTCATAACTCGGGCCGGGCGCGGTGGCTCACGCCTGTAATCCCAGCACTTTGGGAGGCCGAGGCGGGTGGATCACGAGGGCAAGAGATCGAGACCATCCTGGTCAACATGGTGAAACCCCGTCTCTACTAAAAATACAAAAAATTAGCTGGGCATGGTGGTGTGTGCCTGTAATCTCAGCTACTCGGGAGGCTGAGGCAGGAGAATTGCCTGAACCCAGGAGGCGGAGGTTGCGGTGAGCCGAGATCGCGCCATTGCACTCCAGCCTGGGTAACAAGAGCGAAACTCCATCTCAAAAAAAAAAAAAGAATAGTCCTAACTTAATTCAAGAAGGAGATAGAAGAAAACAAGATAAAAAAAGAAAAATAGTCATAACTTTAGGATGAAATATAACATAGAATGAATACAGAATAAATACAGAGTGAAAAATTTGATTTTTTCCCAAATAGCCCATGCTAGATGATGCTTAATAACTATTAAAATAATGTAAGATAGAAAAGCACAATTTACCAACAAATAAATTGACAAATGTCATGTTGGTTAAGAGAACTTACACGCACTATCATTAACTTGCAGCTATCTCTCATGTTAAAGCATCATAACTCAACATCATCTGTGTTCATGGCGAGTTCACCAAATTTGTGTATTATGCTTAAAAACGCAATGACGTTTTTTTGTTTTTTGAAAAGATTTTTGCAAAAGCAGTGATTTTAATTCTGAACTTGTCGTGTCTACTTCATTCATTACTGACTACGTTGCTATTTGCTCGTGTTTCTTCATTCCACAAGTTTGCTTTTCAGCTAAATTGTCCTGGCTGCTTTTGTGTCTTGAAATTAAAACGTTTTCCTTAGGCACGTATTTTTTTTTTTTTTTTGAGACGGAGTTTCGCTCTTGTTACCCAGGCTGGAGTGCAATGGCGCAATCTCGGCTCACCGCAACCTCCGCCTCCTGGGTTCAGGCAATTCTCCTGCCTCAGCCTCCCGAGTAGCTGGGATTACAGGCACGCGCCACCATGCCCAGATAATTATTTGTATTTTTAGTAGATACGGGGTTTCACCTTGTTGACCAGGATGGTCTCGATCTCTTGACCTTGTGATCCACCCGCCTTGGCCTCCCAAAGTGCTGGGATTATAGGTGTGAGCCACCGCGCCCGGCCAGGCACATATTACTTAAGCAATGGTCATAATGGATGAGTGCAATGGTTCACGAGCTTTGCTGCATATTAGAATCACCAGCTGAGTTTTTAAGAACCCACTGGGTCAGGCACTAGCGAGAAGAGGTGGAGGTGCAGATCACATGCTCATAAGCGGAGATGCTCGTGCCGTTTAGTCTCTGCGTGCTGCGCACCTAGGAAGCCTATCATGTCACTGCTTCTAAAACACTAAAATGCAATGCTCCTCTAACGAGGATGAGGAGGAACCATAGCCGAGAGCTCTCCTGCATCCCCATTCATCAAGAACTGAGGCTCCCTTCACCTCCTCTGTCCCACTTGACTCTGCCCCTGGCAAGTTAGGAGTCCAGATTTCCCTCCTGCCTCTCTGGATTCCAACCAAGCTTAATCTATGGCCTCAAGCAAGACTTTGAGCCCTAGATGTCTGTGAGTTTTCACATGCCCCTTATTTGTGATGAGGATTGTGGTGGGGACCCGGTTGCTATGTCTGCATTGAATACAACCAGCATCAAAAACTTGGAGTTTGCTCCTCTGTAGCTCAAAAGAAACTCCTCTTTCTCCCCCTCCTGCTCCCCTCCTTCTTCCTCCTCTCCCTCCTTCCCCTCCTCCTACTCCTCCCTACTCCCGTGTAATCCCTTAGACAACCCGTCGACTTGAAATAGCCATCACGTTTTGTACACGGCAAATTTCTAGCCCCGGAACAAGACCACTCAACCAAGTCCTTTGTGAAGTCTTGCCAGTTCATCCACGTTTCCTGTTTCAGGTCAGGCATATGGTAGATTTAGCAGATGCCACACTCGGTCTGTTTCGTCTTCTGTCTTCCCACTAGTTCATGCACTAGATCTTCCCACTAGAGCCTCTGCACGTAGCAAGCCTATCATGTCACTTCTTCTAAACCACTAAAATTCTTCTCCAAAGGGGAAGGGTAGGAACGGTAACCGAGAGCTCTCATGCATCCCCATTCATCAAGAACTGAGGCTCCCTTCACCTCCTCTGTCCCACTAGACTCTGCTCCTGGCAAGTTAGGAGTCCAGATTCCAGCATCTCTGGATTTCAAGCAAGCTTAGTCTATGGCTTCGAGCAAGACTTTGAGCTCCAGATGTGTATGTTTTCCCACTCCCCCTATTTGTGATGGCATCTCACCATCTGCAGGCTGGGTTGCGGTGGGGACCTGGTTGCTATTGACTGTATTGAATACAACTAGCATAAAAAATGTAGTTTGCTCCCCAGTGGCTAAAAAGAAACTCTTAAGAGACAATAGGCTGGGCATGGTGGCTCACGCCTGTAATCCCAGCACTTTGGAAGGCCAAGTCGGGTGGATCTCCTGAGATCAGCAGTTCAAGACCAGCCTGACCAACATGGTGGAACCCCGTCTCTACTAAAAATATAAAACTTAGCCGGGTGTGGTGGCATGTGCCTGTAGTCCCAGCTACTTGGGGGGCTGAGACAGGAGAAGCCCTTGAACCTGGGAGGTGAAGGTTGCAGTGAGTCGAGACCATGCCATTGCACTCCAGTCGGGTTGACCGAGCAAGATTCTGTCTCAAAAAAAAAAAAAAAAAAAAAAAATGACAGTAAGTCCAGGACGCAGATGCTTGCAAGGGGGAGGGAGGAAGATAGTGAACAGTTCTTTAGATCAAAAGTAGACTCGCACCACATCATTTAAAATACAGGCTAATAGCCCGGGGCCCATGACTTACGCATTATTAAGAGAAATGCCTTATCACTAGGGGTCTGAATAGCACGAGTATTATGTGGAAACATATAATATCGATAATTCAGGAGACCAGACATTGACTGACAGTGGAGAAGCTTTAGGATCATCTTAATTAGCTTTTCCCCACTGATCTGTATTCTTTTTTATGTATCTACAGACATGATGTCTGATTAAAAAAAAAAAACACCTGTGGCCAAGTAAAGTGTTATTTTTCAATACATATAAAATAATTCTAGTGGATAAGAAAGCAGTGGTCATAGTATCTTTTCCTTTTCCATTCTTTTAAAAGGAAGTATTAGCAAGCACTAAGGAGGAGAAGGAAAGGAAGGAGGAGGAAGTGGAGGAAGAGGAGGAGGAGAGGAGGAAGAGGAAGGGAGGAGGAGGAGGAAGGGAAATAGGAGGGAGGAGGAAGAGGAGAAGGAAAGGAAGAAGGAGGAGGGGGAGGAAAAAGAGGATGGGGAGGAGGTGGAGAGGGAGGGGAAGGGGAAAAGGGTGTTTTTTTTAATGCAAAGATGTCCTGAAGAATGCTTAAAAGAAATATATGCACCATCATTCTTCACGGCCATTCCGTAAGAAATTGTTTTTGCAACTATGCTCTGTCATCATCAAACATGTCAGATGCATCTATAGTAAATTCCCTTCTTATGTTTATATTTTTGCTTCATAATTGTTATAGGCTTTGGAAAAGGAATAAAATCGACTATGAAAATTAGTCTCCTTTTCAAAACCTCTGCCTGAGGCATTTAAAATCTCCTGGCGTGACGGGAGAATGGATTTCAAGTAACATGTCACTAGGATTTTTCAAGTTACATTTTTAGTCTTTCATGCTTTTATTAGCTGAACTTGCTTATTTTTTAAAAAAGTATTTAGCCATGGATTGTGTTTCTGACCTGAAAGGGAGAGTATCTTTTTCTTTCTTAAGGTACCTAAAGCAAAGGCGACTGCTGCCCTCCGTGGCGTCTGGGATTTGATGGCATACAGTGGCCGATGTGCAGGACCCTATCCCCAGCCAGGGTCCCCTGGCTCCTCACCTTCCTCTAGATCAGCCACCGCACCGTGAAGCAGGCAGACCCAAGCCAGCAGGAGCCCCCAGTGCCAGGCCATGCTTCCAGCACAGACACGTGGTCGACCAGCTGATCTCCAGGATTTTATAGCCCCGGGAACTAACCACAACCACTTCTCCTCCCTGTCCCCTCCTCTACTCCCTCCTCCCCACTTCTTCCTTGTCCCGCTCCTCCTTCCCTTCCTCCTCCTCTTTCCTTTCTTCCTCCTTTTTCTTCCCTTCCCCTCTCTCCCTCCCCTCCCTCTCGACCTCCTCCCCATCCTCTTTTTCCTCCCCCTCCTTCTTCCCTTCCTTCTTCTCTTCCTCCTCCCTCCTCTTTCCCTTCCTCCTCCTCCCTTCCTCTTCCTCCTCTCCTCCTCCTCTTCCTCCACTTCCTCCTCCTTCCTTTCCTCCTTCTCCCCCTCCCCCTCCTCCTCCCCTTCTTCCCATTTGTGCCTCTCCTCCTTCTTCCTCCTTCCCCTCTTCCTCCTCCTCTTCCTCCTTTTCCTTCTTCCCCTCCTCCCCTTTCTCCTCCTCCTTCCTCCCCTCCTCCTCCTTCCTCTCCTCCCCCTCCCCCCTCATTCCCCGCTTCCTCCTCTTCCCTCTCCCTCCTCCTTCCCCTCCTCCTTTCCCTCCTCCTTCCCCTCTTCCCCCTCCCCCTCCTCCTCCTCCTCTTCTCTCGTCTTTCATCTCCACCATTTCCCTCCTTTCTGGCTCTTGCTCTGCTCCAAAGTTAAGCTATCTACCTTGCATAGGAAAAAAAGTATAAAAAGAAATACTTAAAATAACAGGCAGGGAAGATGCAGGCTGAGGAATTTCATGTCGTTTCCACAAAGAGAAGCATCCGGAATCCCATGAGTAGCCACAGGTTTACCCCAATCTCAGACCTTTCTGGTCTCTGTCAGCCAGGGCTCAAGAATCCCCTGCAGAGGCCCAGGGAGGCTTCCTGGAGAAGCAGCCTTGCTTCCCTAATACAAGCACCTTTGTTTATGCTCCAGGACCCTTCCGTGTGGGCCGCTGTTCTTGGTGATTAACCTAGTGGGCTGCCAGTGGCTTTGAAGTTCTGAGGAAGAATCGGCGCAGCATCTATGGACGCCTACATTTCCAACTATGAAAAGTCGGATTAATCCTGGGTTCCAAAACACAGTGTGTTCTTGGTTACTTTTTTTTTTTGAGACAGAGTTTTGCTCCTTTTACTCAGGCTGGAGTGCAATGGTGTGATCTTGGCTCACTGTAACCTCCCTCTTCTGTGTTCAAGCGATTCTCCTGCCTCAGCCTCCCGAGCAAATGGGATTACAGGCATGCGCCACCATGCCTGGCTAATTTTTGCATTTTTAGTAGAGACAGGGTTTCACCATGTTGGCCAGGCTGGTCTCGAACTCCTGACCTCAGATGATCCGCCCACCTCGGCCTCCCAAAGTGCTGGGATTACAGGTGTGAGCCGCCGTGCCCGGCACCTCTTTCCTTCTTGTTTACACATCTTGTACGGATGTAGACCATATTCTACAGCATAGCGGGTGGTCTTCGGCACACCGTATTTACTGTATTTTTGCCATTGTTACTGATGCTTTCTAAAGACATCACATTCACGGAGCCGCCCATCCTTCCCTCAGCATCTTTGTTTCGTGTAATCACGACTGCATTGCACGTCATTGGTTTCCCATTCTGCAAGTATTTCTTCAGTCAGTTTCCCTTTATTAGCCATACGAGAGCCAAAAATCCCTCAGCAACTGAATAAAATAGAGGAATTGAGCTTATCAGCCCATTTGCGGTCCATTTTTCTCTCTTATTTTATTTTATTATTTAATTATTTATTTTTTGAGACGGAGTTTCGCTCTTGTTACCCAGGCTGGAGTGCAATGGCGCGATCTCGGCTCACCGCAACCTCCGCCTCCTGGGTTCAGGCAATTCTCCTGCCTCAGCCTCCTGAGTAGCTGGGATTACAGGCACGCACCACTGTGCCCAGCTAATTTTTTGTATTTTCAGTAGAGATGGGGTTTCACCATGTTGACCAGGTTGGTCTCGATCTCTTGCCCTCGTGATCCACCCGCCTCGGCCTCCCAAAGTGCTGGGATTACAGGCGTGAGCCACCACGCCCGGCTTCTTTCTCTTTTAAAGACAGAATCTGGAGGCCGGGTGCAATCGCTCAGCCTGTAATCCCAGCACTTTTGGAGGCTGAGGCGGGCGGATCACTTGAGGTCAGGAGTTTGAAACAAGCCCGACCAACATGGTGAAACCCCGTCTCTGCTGAAAAATTAGCTGGGTGTGATGGAACATGCCTGTAATCTCAGCTATTTGGGAGGCTGAGGCAGGAGAATTGCTTGAACCCGGGAGGCAGAGGTTGCAGTGAGCCGAGATCGCGCCATTGCACTCCAGCCTGGGTGACAGAATGAGAGACCCCGTCAATCAAGACAGAATCTTGCTGTGTCGCTCAGGCTGGAGTGCAGTGGCACCATTTATAGCTCACTGCAGCCTCAAATTCCTGCGCTCACCAATCCTTCGGCCTCAGTTTCCTGAGTAGCTGGGACCACAGGTGCACATCACCATCCTGGCTAATTTTTAAATTTTATTTTTTGTAGAGGCGGTGTCTTGCTATGTTTCCCAGACTAGTCTCAAACTCCTGGGCTCAAGCAATCCTTCTGCCTTGGCCTTCCAAAATGCTGGGATTACAAGCATCAGCCTCTGTGCCCAGCCAGTTTGTAATGTCTTTCTGTTACTTCTGTATGCCTGAGGATTGACGAATAAGCTAGGAATGAATAAATCTAATATTGTCATGAAGTTTGTATGAACAGAAGAATGGAATCCAGAAGAAATTTTTCCTAGTTCTAGAATTTCATAGTTCTAGAATGTTATTTAGAATTAATAGCTTGAACAAATCTTGAAAATCTTTCAAATACTAAAATTAGGCCAGAGGAACACGTTTCAGAGATTTGCTGCATCTTTGGTCAACAATGTTGTATCACACATTTAACTTAAACCTTTGTTAAGCCAGTGCGGCTCATGTCAAATGGCTGTTGTTGTTGTTTAGACTGAGTTTCATGCTTGTTGCCCAGGCTGTACTGCAATTGTGTGATCTCGGCTCACTGCAACCTCTGCCTCCTGGGTTCAAGCGATTCTTCTGCCTCAGCCTCCTGAGTAGCTGGGACTACAGGTGTGCGCCACCACATGCAGCTAATTTTTGTATTTTTAGTAGAGATGGGGGTTTCACGATATTGGCCAGGCTGGTCTCGAACTCCTGACCTGGTGATCCGCCCACCTTGGACTCCCCAAGTGTTGGGATTACAGGCATGAGCCACTCACTGCACCTGGCCTCAGCTTATTCTTCTTAACTGAAAATTTGTATCCTTTGATCAACATCCCCCAGCTTCTGGTAATCATCATTCTATTCTCTACTTATGTGAGTTCAACTTTTTAAGATTCCATATAGAAAAGAGATCATGTGCCATTTCATGTGTCTTTCTATGCCTTGTTTATTTCACCTGGTGGAATGTCCTCTAGTTTCATCTATGTTGTTGAAAATGACAAAATTTCCCCCTTTTTAAATGCTGAATTGGCCAGGCATGGTGGCTCATGCCTTTGGGAGGCAGAGGTGGGAGGATCACTTGAGTCTAGGGGTTCGAAACCAGCCTGAGCTCATGGCAATAGCCTATCTCTACAAAAAGATCCAACAAATTAGCTGGGTGTGCTGGTGCATGCCTGTAATCCAAGCTACTCAGGAGGCTGAGGCAGGAGGATTGCTTGAACCCTGGAGGCAGAGGTTGCCGTTGAGCTGAGATCTCACCACTGCATTCCAGCCTGGGCAACAATCGAGACTGTCAAAAACAAAATGGGGCCTCACTCTGGCTGGAGCGCAGCGGTATGATCACAGCTCACTGCAGCCGCAGTCCCCTGAGCTCAAGTGATCTTTCTGCCTTAGTTTCCTGAGTAGCTGGGACTACAGGTACATGCCACCATGCCTGGCTAATTAAAAAAACATTTTTTTTGTACATATGGGGTCTTGCTATATTACCCAGGCTGGTCTTGAACTCCTGGGCTCAAGTGATCCTCCCACTTTGGCCTCCCAAAGTGCTGAGGTTACAGGCATGAACCACTGTGCCTGGCCTGGTGTCTGTACTCTTAAAGCCCCCCTGATGATTCTGATATACGTTCCTGCCCTGAAATAAGTAGTATGTAGAAAGAGAATCAGAGAAGCAGGTTGATGCGGGCTGGGCACTATGGCTCATGCCTATAATCCCAGCACTTTTGGAGGCCGAGGGCAGGAGTTTGAGACTAGCCTGGCCAACCTGGTGAAACCCCATCTCTATTAAAAAATACAAGAATTAGCTGGGCGTCATGGCATGTGCCGAAGGTCCCAGCTACTTCGGAGGCTGAGGCAGGAGAATGGCTTGAATCTGGGAGGCGGAGGTTGCCGTGAGCTGAGGTCACACCACTGCACTCTAGCCTGGGCGACAAAGTGAGACAAAAAAAAAAAAAAAAAGCAGCAGGTTGATGGATGAAGAGAGAGGAAGGGAGAAAGAGAGACACTGAGCAAAACCCAGAGACAGAGAAAGAGCTTCAAAGAGGAAGGAAAAGGAGGCAAGGACAAAGGGAGCGGGGAGAGGAGAGATAGTGAAAGAGAGACTGAGGAAGAGAGTGACAGGGAGGGCCAGAGAGACAGCCAGTGAAAAGAGGTGAAGGCAGAGAGAGGCAGAGAAGCCAGGGCAGAGGAGGCTGCCATGAGACAAGCCCCAGCCTGCAAGCCTCTTTTTTGTTTTTTTGAGATGGAGTTTCTCTTGTTGCCCAGGCTGGAGTGCAACGTGCACTCTCAACTCACTGCAAACTCCACCTCCTGGGTTCAAGCAATTTTCCTGCCTCCACCTCCCGAGTAGCTGGAATTATAGGCACACACCACCACGCCAGGCAAATTTTCCTGCAAGCCTCTTATTCTGAAAACACCCAAGCCTGGGACATGAGGATGCAGCACCAAAGAAACAGTGAGCAGAGAGCCCCGGACACACTGGGTAGCCCTGCGCTCCCCAGCAATTTGCTGTGTGAGGTTCGCCAAGTCCCTGAGCCCAGCTGTGCCTTGATTCCGTTATCTGTAAAACCAAGGTGTTTTTAACCACAGCTGATCTCATTCAAACTGCCTTCTGACAGTAACCACTGATGAAGAACCCTCCTTAGAGAAGCTGCCGTCCTACAGACAGGCTGGGGGCAAAGCCATTCAGCCAATCCCCAGATAATCCAGAGCTCTTGGGAGCAGAACTTTAAGAGAGACCGTGGAGAGAGCTAGGGCCCAGAAGGACTTTCTCAAAGGTACATTTTGACCTGGAAACTTGGGAGAGTGTGAGAAGTGGGGTCTGGGGGCTCCCATCGCAAGGAAGGAAGGTCAGCTGTAACATGCGGGCAACTCTGAAAGGTCCCAAGAGAAGGCTTGTGGACTTCTTTGCAAAATTCCAGGATGGTAAAGAATCATTTAAAAATTATGGCCTGTACCCCCAGCACTTTGGGAGGTCAAGGAGGGCAGATCCCCTGAGGTCAGGGGTTTGAGACCAGACTGGCCAACATGGTGAAACCCCGTCTCTATTAAAAATAAAAAAAATTAGCCGGGCATGGTGGGGGGCACCTGTAATCCCAGCTAGTGAGGAGGCTGAGGCAGGAGAATCATTTGAATCTGGGAGGTGATAGTGGCAGTGAGCCGAGATCACACCAGCCTGGGTGACCGAGACTCTGTCTCAAAAAAACAACAAAAATGACATATTTCAGAAGGCTAGGTTCAATTATCCCACACTTGCCTTCTTGCTAGGTAATTCTAGAGCGCTCAGTCTTTTATTGTTCAGCTGAAACCCCTCCAGCTCCTCAGCTGCATTTCTGGGAGCATTCTCTCCTCTGCTTATTAATGTTCTTGTCCCTGTCTCCAGCCCCCGCAAGGCCCCATCAGTGTGCACTTGACTGAATTTTATGGGCTTCGTGGATATGCATGAGCTTATCTCGAGCCATCATAGATTAACCACAGCTGATCTCATTCAAACTGCCTTCTGACAGTAACCACTGATGAAGAACCCTCTTAGAGAAGCTGCCGTCCTACAGACAGGCTGGGGGCAAAGCCATTCAGCCAATCCCCAGGTAATCCAGAGCTCTTGGGAGCAGAACTTTAAGAGAGACCGTGGAGAGAGCTAGGTCCCAGAAGGACTTTCTCAAAGGTACATTTTGACCTGGAAACTTGGGAGGGTGTGAGAAGTGGGGTCTGGGGGCTCCCATCGCAAGGAAGGAAGGTTTAGAGCAGCATTATGTGCTAGAAATAGGATGTGATCCACATAAATCGTGGCGCGTTTTACAGCAGAAACACTTAAGTAAGAAATGATAAGTGCAATTGATTTTAATAATATGTTTTGGGGAACCCATGGATATCTAAATGATGATCATTTCAACACAAAATAAACACAAACAATTATTAACGAGACACTTTACATTCTTTTTCCTGTACTTCGTCTTCAGAATCAGTATTTTACAACACAGAACGGTCCGGACTTGCCCATTTCAAGAGCTCAAGAACCAGAAGTAGCTGGTGGCTGCCATATTGGTTCTGGAAGGGGAAAGCCAGAGAAAGCAGGGCAGGTGGAGCCTTGTGGGTGGGGTCCTTTCTCTGTTTTTTTTTTTTTTTTTTTTTTGAGACGGAGTTTCGCTCTTATTACCCAGGCTGGAGCACAATCGCGCGATCTTGGCTCACTGCAACCTCCGCCTCCTGGGTTCAGGCAATTCTCCTGCCTCAGCCTCCCGAGTGGCTGGGATTACAGGCATGCGCCACCATGCCCAGCTAATTTTTTGTATCTTTAGTAGAGACGGGGTTTCACCATGTTGACCAGGATGGTCTCGATCTCTTGACCTCGTGATCCACCCGCCTCGGCCTCCCAAAGTGCTGGGATTACAGGCTTGAGCCACCGCGCCCGGCCCCTTTCTCTGTTAATAAACCCAAAGAAATGGGTTAAACCAGATTATCTGACTGATGTAATGCTAAGGAAGGTTGCCTGTACCCCAAGTTTGGGAGAAACTGAAGAACAGGGAACACATTACCTTTAAGAGACTGGATGAATTACTTATTAAATTCTGGGTAGTGGATTAGAATCTTTACGGTTCTGTCAATGTTTGCACCATTTCTCCAGGTAAGGCTTACTCTCCTTACTTTAAGAAAAAGAAAGTTGAGATTCAAAAAGAGCTTACTGAGGTCCTGTTGCTTCTCCCTCCAAAGGCAGCCTAAATATGTAATAGAAGAGGTTTGTGTGTGGGCTTAGAGGTTGGGGGAAGACTCACACTGACGTCTTGTTTCAGACCTGGGGTCATTTTTGCTGAGAAGCAGATGGACTCATTATTTTGAAGGGACACTATACTCCAGTGACCTTACAGCCCACATGCATCTGTAATTATCACAATGGCTTCTATTGTGGAGATATTATCTCCACTAAACAGATAGGAATATTGACTTGGAGTTCAGAGAGGTGAAGTGACCCTCCCAAGGCCACCCAGTTGATACATGGGAGAGGTAGGATTTGAACCCTGGTTGGTTGGGTGCTATTATCTCCTCATTGGTCCACTGTGACATTGTTGTGGCTTTAGAGAACCAGAGAACCAAGGCTGTGGGCTAAGCTGCCTCTTGGGCACCCTATCAGTGCCTCATACCAGTTGTGGCTGCCATTATTTTCCATGTTGGGTGGCAGATATTGGTGCCAATGTCTTATCTCTAGGTGTTTGAGGACGGAAATTATGTCTGGTTCCTCTTGGTACCCACTGCATTTCCTTATAGATGATAGGGTTCTTGAATACTTATTGGATGGGTGGTGGATTAATGGATGATTAAAGAATGAAGGGAATTTGAGCTGTGATCTGGTAAAAACAACAACAAACAATAAGAAAAAAGAATGAGAGAGGAATGTGTGGATAGGAGAATGGATGAATGGTGAAAGAATGGATGAATGGAAGGATGGATGGAGGAGTAGATGAAATAAATCAAAGGATAGATGAAAGGATTTATCTCTGGTTGCTGAGGGCAGAAATCATATCTGGCTCCTCTTGGTACTCGACGCAGTTTCTTATGAATGGTGGGGTTCTTAAATACTTATTGGATGAATGACTGATGGATGGATGATAAGAGGATGGACTGAATGAATAATGGATGAATAGAAGGATAAATGAATTGATAAGTGGATGGTGAAAGACGGACAAAAGGATGGGAGAATTGATAGATGGAAGAATGGGCGGATGAATGGGTGGATGAGTTGATGGAAGGATGAATGGATGATGGAAGAAGATGGATGAAAAGATGGATAGATGGAGGAATGGATGGAAGGATGGGTGGAAGGATACACGGGTAGATGGATAGATGGAGGAATGATGGAAGGATGGGTGGAAGGTTACACGGGTGGACGGATAGATGGAGGAATGATGGAAGGATGGGTGGAAGGTTACATGGGTGGATGGATAGATGGAGGGATGATGAAAGAAGGGATAGTAAAAGGATGGTTGATGGATGAATGGATGAGGGAATGTTATCAAAGAAGAGTATCATTAAGCAGGGAAAAAATTTCTCAGAGTGTAATATTTTCAGGAAAGTTTAAAAGACAATAAATAACAAAAGCAAAAGAAGAGAATTAGAACATTCTCAAAACGTTCGCTTAATTAATTACTGCAGGTCTAGCATGGTGAATGAATGTTACCACCATCATCATCATAAATGGCCAACATTGATTGTGAATTATCTCTATAGCACACTTTGTCTTAAGCATTTTGTTTCTTTCATCCAATTTAATCCTCCCAGGAACTCTATGAAGTAGATCTGATTATTAGCATCACCATTTTACAGAGGGGTAAGCTGTGAAGTACCTTATTAAATGTCACTCTGCCAGACACCAGCAAAACGTCCACACAGGCTCTTGGTCACTATGGAATGCCAACACTAAGTGGCCCCTGGCACCACACTTTGCTCTATAGATGTTCAATAAATTTGGTAAGTCAGTGACTACCCCATAAAATTAATCAATTTCTATGACACCCATCTCATTTTTGTAGATTTTTTCATTTTGTAATTTTAAACTGCTTCCTATTGCTGTACTCAGGATGTTATTTCTTTCTTTCTTTTTTGACAGTCTTGCTCTGTCGCCCAGGCTGTGGAGTGCAGTGGCACCATCTCGGCTCACTGCAACCTCCGCCTCCTGGGTTCAAGCAATTCTCCTGCCTCAGCCTCCTTAGTAGCTGGAATTACAGGTGTGCACCACCATGCCCAGCTAATTTTTATATTTTTAGTAGAGATGGGGTTTCACTATGTTGGTCAGGCTGGTCTAGAACTCCTGACCTCGTGATCTGCCTGCCTCGGCCTCTCAAAGTGTTAGGATTACAGACATGAGCCACCTCACCTGGCCTCTATCTTTTTTTTAAAAAAACATTTTAACTCTGCATGTTTGCATGTGAGCATATGTGCATGTATATACCTGTATATGTGCACATATGTGTGTATATTATGTATACATATATACACATCTACCATGCATATGGGCATGTACATGTATATACACATATGTGTAAAGATACACATAATTACTGTTTTTAAAATGTTTTATTGATACATAATAATTGTACATATCTATGAGGTACATGTGATTTTTTTTCTTATTTATTCATTTGGAATGGGGTCTCACTATGTTGCCCAGGCTGGTCTCAAACTCCTGGTTTCAAGTAATCCTCCCATCTCAGCCTCCCAAAGTGCTGGGATTACAGGTGTGAGCCACTGATGTGATACTTTGATACATGTATATAGTGTGTAATGATCAAATCAGGGTATTTAGGATATCCATTACTTCCAACATTTATCATTTCTGTGTGTTGGGACTGTTTCAACTCTTACGTTCTAGGTGTGTGTATATATATATATATATATATATATTGTTTTTAATGACATAAGTCACACACAGCTGTGATAAAAACTTAAATGGAAAGGAGTCTCCTATTTGCTCCCTGGTTTCCACTTCCAGAGGTGATTGTTATCCGTGGCTTCTCACATGCCCACTCAGGAAAACGCTTTGTGTGTGTGGGATACAGCTGCAGTGTCTCCGAACTACAAGGCTCTAAGTGACTTAGATTTGTACTGTCTTTTCCTTCCTCTGCAGTCATTCCAAAATTGGTAGTCAGCAGCTTCCAATAAAATCTCAGGGATTGGCAGGACGCGGTGGCTCACGCCTGTAATCTCAGCACTTTGGGAAGTCAAGGCGGGTGTTCAAGACCAGCCTTGGGATGTCAGGTGTTCAAGACCAGCCTAGCCAACATAGTGAAGCCCCGTCTCTACCAAAAAAAAAAAAAAAAAGCCGGCCGTGGTGGCAGAGGCCTGTAATCCCGGCTACTCGGGAGACTAAGGCAGGAGACTCACTTGAACCTGGGGGCCAGAGGTTACACTGAGCCAAGATTGTGCCATTGCACTCCAGCCCAAGCGACACTGCGAGACTCCGAGGTCTGACAATAAAAAAAGCCACAAGGATTGGGGGAATGAGCCCAGGCATGCGCATTAAGAGACAAAATGATCGCGCCTGACCTTCCGGGGGCATTCCGCTGGAAAGGGAAGAGAGTCTCCGATGCGCATGTGTGCAACTCCAGTAAACGCACCGCGCATGCTCACCTCCCAAGCCTAAAGGGGACACTGCGCATGCGGGAGGCCCAGCCTGAGGGGGAAAATCAATGGTCCAGCCTTGTAGACTTCTCTTCTATGGTATCAGGACGTGCCACACTGTTGCCCACATCAGCAACTTGCCCTCACTGATCCCTCTGCCCGGAATGCTTGTTCCTCAGACTGTGTGTGGCTGACTCTAGGTTTTGGTTCAGATCTCACCTGCTCAGAGAGGCCTTCTCTGACCTCCTGAAGGAGACATCTGTCAGTCACTGTCGTTTGGGTTCCCGTTTATTATTATTTTTATTGCACTTTTCATATTCTGAAATGATTTTGGTTTTGTTTATTGTGATAGAATACATGTAACAGAAGATTAGCATTTTAACGATTTTAAAGTGCACAATTTAGTGGCCATAAGTATATTTACAGTGTTGCACCATCATCACAGTTATCTAGTTCCAGGAACTTGTCACCACCCCAAATGGAAAGCCTCATTTTTTTTTTTTTTCTTTTGAGACCAAGTCTCACTCTGTTGCCCAGGCTGGAATGCAGTGGTGCCCAGGCTGGAATGCAGTGGAGCTCACTGCAACCTCCACCTCCTGGGTTCAAATGATTCTGGTGACTTAGCCTCTCAAATAGTTGGGATTACAGGCATGTGTCATCATGCCCGGCTAATTTTTGTATTTTTAGTAGAGATGGGGTTTCACCATGTTGGCTAGGCTGGTCTTGAACTTCTGGGCTCAAGTGATCTGCCTGCCTCAGCCTACCAAAGTGCTGGAATTACAGGCGTGAGCCACCGCACCTGGTCAGAAGTCTTATTTGTCTTTTGTCTTCCCTACCCTAGTAAAATGTTAGCCTCATGCAAGCAGGAACTTCACCTGTCCAGTCTACAGACAACTCTGCATAGTAGGAATACAACAAATATTTATCATATAAACAAGTGATTTTCTTTTAAGAAATGGGATCTTGCTCTGTCACTGAGGCTGGAGTACAGTGGTGCAGTGATAGCTCACTGCAGCCTCAATCTCCTGAGCTCAAGTGATCCTCCTGCCTCAGCCTCCTCAGTAGCTGGGACTACAGGTGTACACCATCATGCTCAGCTAATTTTTAAATTTTTGTGGAGATGGGGTCTCACTATGTTGTCCAGGCCGACCTCCTGAACACAAGTGATCTTCCCACCTTGGCCTCCCATGCCCAGCTAATTTTTTGTATTTTTAGTAGAGATGGGGTTTCATGTTAGCCAGGATGGTCTCAATCTCCTGACCTTGTGATCTGCCCGCCTCAGCCTCCCAAAGTGCTAGGATTACAGGCATGAGCCACTGCACCTGGCCAAAATGGGGTACTTTTATATATCCAGGGTGATGTAGCAGCTAACAGGTTTACAGAAGTCAGAATAACGAACAGTTAATTAATTTGTAACATGTCTTCTGATGTACGTTACATCTGAGAAATAGCATTTTGAGAAATGCATTGTACACTCTTTGGGTGTTATCTTGCACTGTGATCTTGCAGCTGGTCAGCAAGAAAAACTGGAGTCTTGAGATTCCTGGGAACTTTGCTGAGAATGTGAGGAGAATAGATAAGGGAGGTTTTACAGGGAGTTTGTTAATTTTAAGCAGAGCTGGGGGTTAGGTTTTATATTAAACAGCACACAACACAGCAAAATTTACTTTATTATATAGCAACTACAAATTATAAGGTTTTGTCTGTACTATTATTGCTGTTATTTAATTTCCTTCTTCACCACCACACTAGCGAATTTTTTAAAAAGATTTTTTTCTAGATAGGGGTCTCACTATGTTGCCTAAGCTGATCTCAACCTCCTGGACTCAACCAGTCCTCCTTCCTCAGCCTCCCAAGTAGCTAGGACTGCAGGCATGTGCCACCATGCTGGCTACTTAAAAAAAATTTTTTTTAATCTACTTTTAAGTTCTGGGGTACGTGTGCAGATCTTGCAGGATCGTTGCATAGGTACACACATGCTGTAGTGGTTTGCTGTCTCTTACATCAGGCATTTCTCCCATTGTTATCCCTCCCCAACCTCCCCGATCCCCACTGTCCCTCCCCTAGGCCGCCACCTCCCCAACCTACCCCAGTGTGTGATGTTCCCCTCCCTGTGCCCACATGTCCTCATTGTTCAACACCCACCTATAAATGAGAACATGCAGTATTTGGTTTTCTGTTCTTGTGCCAGTTTACTGAGAATGATGGTTTCCAGATTCATCCATGTCCCTGCAAAGGACATGAACTCATCATTTTTTATGGCTGCATAGTATTTTTTTTTTAGAAATGGGGTGTCACTATGTTGCTCAAGTTGATCTCAAACTCCTGAGCTCAAGCGATCCTCCTGTTTCAGTTACCCCAAGTGCTGGGATGACAAGTGTGAGCTACAATGACTGGCCCCGCAACCTGGCATATTCATGGATTCTAGGGATTTGTGTTGGGTGGGCATTATTCTACCCTCCAAGCATCTGTGAACCACACTGACATTCTGAAGCAGCAGCAGTGACCACCATCCCCTCCATTGTGTGGATGAGCACTGAGACCCCGGAAACTCAGTACTTTCTTGGGGTCACAAAGGTAGTGAGAGGCAAAGCATCAAAGCCCAGGTGGTCAGGCTCCAGGGCAGGCTCTTTTTGAGATTATAATCTTCTGCCTGTCTGGATCTTAGAATAATTTTCTAAGCCGAAAATTATTCATTGAATTTGAATCCTGGGGAGAACGGTCAAAATGAAAGCTGGCGGCTAATGAACCAATTACGGTGTAGGAATTGGGGTTTTGGACCAGGCAGGACTATAAGCATGACCCTGCAGGGAGTGAAGGTGGCAAAATTTGTCTCTCCCCCCGTCTCCATAAATAGTAAATAAAATATGGGGCTTGGCCAGGTGTGGTGGCTCATGCCTGTAATCTCAGCACTTTGGGAGGCCCAGGCAGGTAGATCACTTGGGGTCGCAAGTTCGAAACCAACCTGGCCAGCATGGTGAAGCCCTGTCTCTACTAAAAAGACAAAAAATGAGCCGAGTGTGATGGCTTGTCCCTGTGACCCCAGCTACTCGGGAGGCTGAGGCAGGAGAATTGCTTGAACCGGGGAGGCAGAGGTTGCAGTGAGCTAAGGTCGTGCCACTACACTGCAGCCTGGGGGACAAGAGCAAGACTTTATCTAAAAAAAAGAAAAAAATCCAGCTTGTATGCTGTCTCCGTAAATAGGAACGAAGATATCTGGCTCCTGTGCCCGCTTCTGACATTCACACAGTCCTTTCTAGCATCTGCTGCAGGTATAAGATTCCAAGGCGGGGTTTATTCTCCCTCATTTGATAATTGAAAAAACTACTCCTGAACGGGTGTGGTGGCTCACACCTGCAATCCCAGCACTTCGGAGGCTGAGGTGGGTGGATCACCTGAGGTCGGGAGTTCGAGACCAGCCTGACCAACATGGAGAAACCCTGTCTGTATTAAAAACACAAAACTAGCCAGGTGTGGTGATGCATGCCTGTAATTCAGCTACTTGGGAGGCTGAGGCAAGAGAATCACTTGAACCCAGGAGGGGGAGGTTACAGGGAGCAGAGATCATGCTGTTGCACTCCAGCCTGGGCAACAAGAGCGAAACTCTGTCTAAGAAAGAAAGGAGAGAGAGAGAGAGAGAGAGAGAGAGGGAGGAAGGGAGGGAGGGAGGGAGGAAGGAAGGAAGGAAGGGAAAGAGAAAGAAAGAAAGAAAGAAAGAAAGAAAGAAAGAAAGAAAGAAAGAAAGAAAGAAAGAAAGAAGAAAGAAAGAAAAGAAAGAAAGAAAAGAAAAAGAAAAGAAAAGGAAAGAAAGAAAGAAAAAACTACCCCTATATTTGCCCGTGGTTTGACTCCAAAACCACAGCAACCCTTTTTCCTACTGGCCAAGGAACAGTGGCAGTGGCAGGATGCTGGTCCCAACCACCCCAGGGCTCAGGTCAGAGGGTTCACCAAGTGTCTGAACGTGCCAGTGCGCAGGGTATAACTTGGTCCCCACCTGGATGTTCCAGACGTGGGCGTCTGGCTGTTAAGGCTTGTGTCTCACAGTTGAATAGTTGTTTTGAACCTCCCCTAGAATACTTTCCGTTAATATCCATGACTGGGTCTGTGCAGGGTCAGTGACATTCCAGACCATCGGTTGCTACCAGTTCTTTGAACTTGCATCTTTATTGCACAAGGAAGCAAGTCACACAAATATCTGGGAATGGAGGGACCATCCCAAGCAAAGAAAAGAGCAAGTGCAGATGCCTCAAGGTGCAAGCAAGCTTGGCTTCCGCAGGAAACAGCGAAAAGGCAGATGGAGGGAGGGGAAGGAAGGTCAGAAATCAGCTTTGAGGGAAGGCCGTGGTATGGACTATGGATTGTATTCTAAAGGTGATGGAGGATTTTAAATTAATAAATGCCACGCCTCCTCACCACCTTTTTTTTTTTTTTTTTTTTTGGATGGAGTTTTGCTCTGTTGCCCAGGCTGGAGTGCAATGGTGCAATCTCAGTTTACTGCAACCTCTGCCTCCTGGGTTCAAGTGAATCTCCTGCCTCAGCCTCCCGAGGGGACTGCAAGCACCTGCCACCAGCGCCAGCTAATTTTTTTTTTTTTTGTATTTTTAGTAGAGATGGGGTTTCACCACGTTGGCCAGGCTGGTCTTGAACAGGCAATTTGCCTGTTCTGGCCCACAAAGTGCTGGGATTACAGGTGTGAGCCACCACGACCGGCCCGCCCTCCTCACTTTAATCCCTTCCATGGCTCTAGTGGCATTTATCTTATTTTATTGTTATTATTTTTTCAGACAGAGTCTCGCTCTGTTGCTCAGGCTGGAGTGCAGTGGTATGATCTCAGCTCACTGCAGCCTCCACCTCCCAGGTTCAAGCCGTTCTCCTGCCTCGGCCTCCTGAGTAGCTGGGACTACAGGCATGCACCACTATGTGGGACTAATTTTTGTATTTTTAGTAGAGACGCGGTTTCACCATGGTGACCAGGCTGGTCTTAAACTCTTGACCTCAGGTGATCTGCCCACCTGAGCCTCTCAAAGTACTTGGATTACAGGCATGAGCCAGTGCACCCGGCCTTCTGTTTAGAATCTAAGGGAGGCTCTGCAGAGCCCAGTCCCATCCACCTCACCATGTATCTCTGTGACCTCACTCCTCCTCACTTTTTGTAAAGACGAGGCATCACTATGTGGCCCAGGCTGGTCTCAAACTCCTAAGCTTAAGCCATCCTCCTGCCCAGCCTCCCAAAACACTGGGATTATAGGCATGAGCCACTGTGCCCAGCCTGGCCCCAGCCATGTGGGTTCTACCTGTTCTTGAGCACATCTAGCTTTTTCCATCTCAGGCCCTTTCCACATCGACTTCTCCTGCCTAGATGCATCCCCACCCCGAGACCTCCAGCTCCTCTCACGTCTCCCTCATCCTTCTGTTCCTCCAGGTGTCAGCTCACCTGTCATTTCTCAGAGGACCCTCCCCGACCTCTCAATTACAAGTGAGCTTGCCCTAGTTATTCCTGGGACACGTCTGCTGCCCTAGTTATTCCTGGGACATGTCTGATGCTTGGTGCCACAAAGAAAAATCAGCACTGAGACAGTGGATCTTTCAGCAACACAATTTTTTACTTCCTGGACTGCAGAAAGGGTGCCCTCACTAGCCATGTTGCCATGAGAGTACAGTGAACAAAGGGAAATACACAAATTTATTCCTTATGCATTTGGGGTCATCCTTACTGCTGTGTCTGATCTCCATTGGCTGGAGCTGGACCTCACAATCTAAACTAAAACCCAATTGGCAACTTAAAACTTTTCTAAACAGGTCAAAGCAATGGAGAGTTGGGACATGCCTGTGAGCACGTCCAGCACAGATATCGTGGTTAAAATACAAGGACACAGAATGTACTATATGCCTGTAAGTGTGGCATGTGTAACAGCTACATAGGTTAGGGCTTAACAAAGTTATTAGCACACTTATGATTTATTCTTTAAAAAGAAAGTGAACTTTAAAAAGGTTCTTTTCTATTTCCCTCAGCATCCACAGCAATGGTCACAGCAAAGAGTCGTATTTGCTTCTGATTTCTTTGCCTCATGTCTGTCTCCTTGGTAGACTCTCAGCCCCATGGAGGTGGAAGCTGTGCCTGCTTTACCCACTGCTGCATCCTCACCATGTACCCCTGTGCCCCACAGCTTGCAAAAGCTCAGTAAATACTCGGTCCTGAGTGGATGCATAAAGCATGGGTCAGGAAAGAGCCCAAACTGGGCACAGTGGCTCATGTCTGTAATGTCAGCGCTACGCGTGCGCGTGTCTGTGTCTGTGTGATATGTGTGTGTGTGTATTTTTAGACACAGACTCTGTTGCCCAGGCTGTAGTACAGTGGCATAATCATAGCTCACTGCAGCCTTAACCTCCTGGGCTCAAGTGATCCTCGTGCCTCAGCCTCCTGAGTAGCTGGGACCACAGGCATACATCAAAATGCCTGGCTAATTTAAATGAAAATTTCTTAGAGACAGGGTCTCACTATGTTGCTCAGGCTGGTCTTGAACTTCTGGCTTTAAGCGATCCTTTGCCTTGGCCTCCCAAAGTTCTGGGATTACAGGTATGAGCCACTATGCCTGGCCTGTTTTAAAATTATGGCGAATAGAAAAAGTGGCATGTATGACGTCAAATCTAGGAGCCAGCAGGAAGAGAAAGGGGACCTGAGGGATGAAAATTTTTGCCTTCTTTCATTTCAGAGATGGGAGGATTTAGAAACTGCAAGAGAATGAAGGGGGCAAAGCAAAGACTCCTGGAACCAAGTAGGGAGGAGTTGGCTTAGCAAAAATCTCAGAAGAGGCCGAATACAGTGGCTCACGCCTGTAGTCCCAGCACTTTGAGAGGCTGAGGAGGGAGATCACTTGAGGTCAGGAGTTCCAGAGCATCTTGGCTAACATGGTGAAACCCCGTCTCTACTAAAAATACAAAAATTAGCTGGAGGTGGTAGTGGGTGCCTGTAATCCCAGCTACCTGGGAGGCTGAGGCAGAAGAATCACTTGAAGCCGGGAGATAGAGGTTGCAGTGAGCCGAGATCGCACCACTGCACTCCAGCCTGGGCAACAAGAGCAAAACTCCGTCTCAAAAAAAAAAAGAAAAGAAACACAAAAACCACACAGAAGACCTGGGGTTTGGAACCTGGATCTGCCACTTATTTTCTCTGTAAATTTGGTCAAGCAACATAACCTCTCTGAAGTCAGTTTCCAGACTGTGAAGAGAAATAATGGCATTTATCTCACTGGGTTACTTTGGAGATTAAATCAGAAGTTTAAAAATCTAGCTCCTAGTTTTGATGTCATACATGCCATTTTTTTTTTTTTTTTTAAGCTAAGCCTTGAAGCAATAAATGGTTTTTGAGGAGGAAGCACTTTTCAGTCTCGGCTCACTGCAACCTCCACTGCCTGGGTTCAAGCGATTCTTCTGCCTCAGCTTCCCGAGTAGCTGGGACTACAGGCGCATGTCACCATGCCCAACTAATTTTTTTATTTTTTTTTTTGGTAGAGATGGGTTTTCACCATATTGGCCAGGCTGGTCTCGAACTCCTGACCTGGTGATCCACCCACCTCAGCCTCCAGAAGTGCTGGGATTACAGGCATGAGCCACTGCACCTGGCCACACATGCCACTTTTCTTTCTATCCACAGTAATTTAAAAAATAGACCAGCCATAGTGGCTCACATCTGTCATTCCAGCACTTCGGGAGGCCAAGGCAAAGGATTGCTTAAAACCAGAAGTTCAAGACCAGTCTGGGCACCAGCATCTTTCATAATGCTTAGCACATGGCGAGGGGAACGTGAATATGTTAATTAAAATGCAGGCTATATAATTCCAATGAACTAAACCCTCAGACCCCAACCTGGACACCCTAATTATATCTTTTTTTCTTCTTCTTTTTAAAAATTATTAGTTCTCTTTAATAATAAGTATATCTTAATATATCTCCAAACTGAAATTAACCACTAAAAGACTGTACAGTAAGCAAGGAAACAGAATCAGAGGAGACCTCGATTCTCTGTCATTCACTCAAACCTTGGTGAGTCGTTCTTCACAATTAGAATCCTTTTCTTCCTGAGAAATCGATCCCCCCTGAATAAGGCTCAGGAACCATTTACATGTTGATCCACCTTGAGCCCACATTCTTTATTCCAGAGATTCCTAACCTGGGGTCACTGAGTGAGGATTAGAGGCCATGAAAACCTGAATCTGTATTTTGTATTTATCAGGGTAGTGAGAATAGCTGTTGTAACAAGAAAACTCCAAACTCTCAGCAGTTTAACATAATAGCGTGTTTTTTTCTTGGTTGTGCAAAGTCCCAGAAGGGTGCATCTGGTCAGAAAACAATGCTCCACATGGTCATTCAGGGATCCAAGCATCTTCCATCCTGGGGCCCCACCATCCCCTGGGGTTTCAGAGTCTGCTGAGGATCCTTTGCTTTTGGCTCATAGACAAGGATCAAGGGAATCTGGAAGATCTGGGAGGAGAGGGATTTTGTTGGTTTGTCTTCTTTTGGCTGGGACAGGAAGTGACATTCATCACTTTCTCCCACTTCCACTGGCCAGATGCTTGGCTGCCAGCAAGTCTGGGGGCTGTAGTGTAGCAGTGCATTTGGGAGGAAAATGAAACTGGTTTCGGTGAACACACAGCCATCTCAACCACAAGGGCATATGAATATCCTCCTAGGGAGAACTCCTGGGTTCTCAAAAAACTGACAAGTTCCTTAAAGGCTAGGAACTCACAGTTTATTCAGAAAAGGAACACTGAAATTGATGGGGTATCCACTTTTCTAGTTATAATCTCAGTTTTGTCATGCCTCCCTGAGACCACACTCACATTCTCATGGTGAAACTCAGTATCCCAAGTCCCCTTTGCGTATATTTACAGATTTATTCAGTATATGTTTACTGAGTGATCTTAAGGTCCAGGCATTGTGTTATGGGCCAAAAATGCAGAAATGAACAAAACCCTGGCCCTCCACTCTGAGAGTTCACAGAATTGGGAGTTATAGATACATAAATGAATTATTTAAAAAAAATCGGCAACTGCATTCATTTGTAGAGGTTGACTCTGAGTATTATAAGTGTGAGGAAGAGTATTGCCCCAGCCTGAACCAAGTTTTCACGGATGAATAGCAGGGACTAAAGCTGGGAAGAGAGGAAAGAGTTTTGGGGCAGGGTGAAGGGCAGGAGCAAAATCCAAAAGACAGAGAAAGAACATGGGAAAGGTCAAGGGAATGTTAATCAGGGAGTGAGAACAGGCAGGTCAGCAGGGTCTGGATTATGGAGGATTGTGACTAAGTTAAGAGGATTAGGCCATCTGCTGGATTGCTTTGCAGATGGCTAATAGTATTCATTATATGCTGATTCTTACTAACAACTCCCAAAGGTAACTTTAATTTCACCTACTGAGTTTCCGTCTGCCCTCCACCCCAACACAGTATCCTGTACACTCAGTGGTGTTGGTGACTGAGGCAAAGCATTGATAACGACAATGACGGTGATGATGATGGTGACGATATGATGACGATGATGATAGTGATGAAAACAATGGTGACGACAACAATGATGAGAATAATGTTGTGATGAAGAGAATGATGCTTACGATAACAATGATGACAGTGATGATAATGAGATTGACAACAATGAGGTTGATGATGGTGACAGTGACAGATGATAATGATTATAATGACAACAATGAGGTTGATGACGATGATGATGATGATCATGATAATGACAGCAATGAGGACGATGACAATGACTGATAATGATGACAATGATGACAGTGATGATCATGATCATAATGACAATAGTGAGGTTGCTAGCGATGGTGACAGTGACAGATGATGACAATGATATGGCAATGACAATGATGATGATGATCATGACAATTATAATAATGAGGTTAATGATGGTGACAATGACTGATGAGCATGACGATGATGATGAGAATGACAATAATGAGGTTGATGACAATGATGATGATGACAATGACAACGAAGTTGATAATGACATGACTGATAATGATGACGATGACAATGACGATGATGGTTATGATAATGACAATGAGGATGATGGTGACGATCATAATGATGACAATTATGATGTAATGAGAATAATGATTATCACAATGTTGATGAAGACATGGTGATGATGACAATAATGAAGTTGACGGTAATGATGATGACTAATAATCATGACGATGATGACAATGACGATTATGGTCATCATGATGACAATGACAGTAATGAGGTTGGTGATGATGGTGACAATGATGACAATTATGTAATGAGGAGAATAATGATTATCACAATGTTGATAGACATGATGACAATGACAATGAAGTTGACGATAATGATGATGACTAATAATAATCATGGCAATGACAATGATGATGGTCATCATGGTGACAATGACAGTAATGAGGTTGGCGATGATGGTGACAATGATGACAGTTATGTAATGAGGAGAATAATGATTATCACAATGATGATAACATGATGACAATGACTGATAATAATCATGATGACGGTGATGATGACAATGACGATTATGGTTATCATGACAATGACAATAATGAGGTTGGTGATGATGGTGACAATGCTGATGGTGATCATTGTGATGATGACAGTGACAATACTGTGGATCATGATGATGATGGTGATGATGACGATGACAATGACGGCCATAGCTAATATTTGTTAAGCAGCAGCCATGTTCCTGGTATACTCCTAAGCACTTTCCCATTTAAACTGGTTTAAGCTTCACAAAACTAAGTACCAAACAGTTCTGAGAGACAAAGGCGAGAAATGCAATGACATTTAAGTACTCGTCACTGTGTCAGCCTGTTGGTGCACTTCGAAGATGGAAATCTGCCTTCTTCACACTCTTCCAACCCATCCCTGTCCCCATAATGACCTATGTCAGGTTATCCAGGACAAGAATCTGATCCACAGCGAGGGCTGGGGCTACCACGTTACAGACCTTGAAGACAGACACTGTGTTTTGTTTGTCTGTATTAGGGGAGGACTAACTGTTACCACAACACCCAAATGTCAGTGGCTTGACTCAATAGAGGTTCCTGTTAAACTCATCCTATAGTCCTATGTGGATGTTCAGTGGGAAACGTTTTTCTTTTAATCCAGAGAACAAGATCCTCTAGTTTGTGGGTCCACTGTCCTGCAGGCGCTCACTATTCTCTGCCCAGTCCTCAGAGTTTCTCAGCCTTGGCACTATTGCTGTCTGTGGCCGGATGCCTTTGTTCTGGGGAGCTGTCCTGTGCACTGTAGGATGTTTAGCAAAATCCCTAGCCTCTATCTGGCAGAGGCCAGTGGCAGCCACTGGCTCCTTTCCCCTATAAGTTGTAACAACTTAAAAATGTCTCTGAACACTGGCTAATGCCCCCTGGGAGGTCATAATTGCTCCTCCTTCTCTATTAAGAACTGCTGGCCGGACGTGGTGGTTCACGCCTGTAATCCCAGCACTTTGGGAGGCTGAGATGGGCAGATTACCTGAGATGAGGAGTTCAAGACCAGCCTGACCAACATAGGGAAAGCCTGTCTCTACTAAAAATAAAAAATTAGTCAGGCATGGTGGCAGGTGCCTGTAATCCCAGCTACTCAGGAGGCTGAGGCAGGACAATTGCTTGAACCCAGGAGGTGGAGATTACAGTGAGGTGAAATGGCACCACTGCACTCCAGCCTGGGTGACAAGAGCAAGATTCCATCTCAAAAAAAAAAAAAAAAAAGAATTGCTGCTCTATATTCAGCTGGCTGGCAGAGAAAGAAAATAGGAGGGAGGATTGCTTGGGACTTTTTTAACGTCAGGAAATGGTGAGCATAATTTCCACCCATAATCCATTGCACACACACAAATCACCCATCGGAGTATCTCACTCATAGTATTCCATCATCACATCTTTGGGGGAGGAAAGGAAGAAGGAACGTGAAGGAGAGTAGAGCAAGAAGGGAAGCTGCGACTCTGACTCTGAACTTACAGATGAGCAAGCTGAGCTCTCATCCCGGTTCTGCTCAAAAAAAGGGATCAGCTTTAATCCTTATTGTATGTGGGTTTTCATGTAATGAGAAATTTGGGATAGGATAGCATTTCTTTATTTTTATTTATTTATTTATTTATTTATTTATTTATTTATTTATTTATGTTTTTGAGACGGAGTTTCGCTCTTGTTACCCAGGCTGGAGTGCAATGGCGCGATCTCGGCTCACCACAATCTCCGCCTCCTGGGTTCAGGCAATTCTCCTGCCTCAGCCTCCTGAGTAGCTGGGATTACAAGCACGCACCACCATGCCCAGCTAATTTTTTGTATTTTTAGTAGAGACGGGGTTTCACCATGTTGACCAGGATGGTCTCGATCTCTTGACCTCGTGATCCACCCGCCTCGGCCTCCCAATATTTTTATTTTAAATTCACACATTAAAATTCTGCAGAACACCATTTTTGTTTTTGTTTTGCTTTGTTTTCAGACGGGGTCTCACTCTGTCACCCAGCCTGGAGTGCAGTGATGCAATCACGGGTCACTGCGGCCTGGAACTCTCAGGCTCAAAGGGTCCTCCTCCTCCCTCAGCCTCCCAAGTAGCTGGGATTACAGGGGCACAGCACCATGGCTGGCTAATCCTCTTTGTTTTTTGTAGAGATGGGGTCTCACTTTGTTGCCCAGACTCGTCTTGAACTCCTGGCTTGAAGTGATCCGCCCACCTCGGCCTCCCAGAGTGCTGGGGTTACAGGCATGCGTCACTGTGCCCGGCCGAGAACAGCGTTTCTCAATATATTTCAGGGACCCTTAGTCTCTTGGGTTACTGAATTGTGAAAACAAACAAACAAAAAGATAACTCTATATACTGTATACATATATTCTCATTCTTTATTTTGGTAATATTCAGATTCTTTTATTCATATGGGAAGAGAAACAACTTAAATTTTACTGGTTCAGTAGGAGATTTATGTTTGCACATCCATATGAGTTTCTTATAACACAACAAACAGCCATTGCTCGGTGCTCTAGAAATTCCGCAGTCATGTTCACCTAATTACATCCTTCCTTAGTGGATTTTTTGTTGCCCCTTTTATGACATTTTAAATACCATTTTATTTTAAAATATTTGATCATTTATGTGAGTGCTTCATGTAAATCTGCTTGTACATACATACGCACACGCGCGCACACACACAATTGTTGCTGAATTCCACAAAAATCATATTAAAGAGTGTGTATTTTTCTATAACAATTTTTTTCTTCACTAGAGATTAGAGATTAGGATAGGACATTTCTAAGTTTACCATCTTGCAATCTATTTTTTTTTAAAATGGTTTGACATTGTGCTGTGAAGATCAAAGTTTCCATACACGATGAGTCAATAAATCTGCTCACTTGTAAACCCTCATGATAATTCCGAGTCCTTGTATCCTAGGAGAGAGTTACAGCAATACTGAAAAGGGCACTGCACCAGATGTTAAGAGACAAAAGGAAGAAGATGAAATAGAATCTGCCTGGAGAGGGAAAATGAATAAGCTGTAACACATTGCCACAAAGTCATCACACACATTACAGAAATAATTAAATTATAATTATACCTAGCAAAATTCTTATTTTCTTATTTAATTTTTTTTTTTATTTTTTACTTTAGGTGCATACCATATCTGGCATTTCTCCCCATGTAATCCCTCCCCACCCTCCCCACCCTCCCCAACTCCCTGCTCTCTCTCCCCTACCCCCCCAACTGCCCCCAGTGTGTGATGCTCCTCTCCCTAAGTCCACGTGTTCTCATTGTTCAACACCCACTTGTGAGTGAGAACATGCGGCTTTAGAAACCTGTTTAATTTCATGTGCCATTTTCCAAACTTATTTTATTCTGTCTGTTGTTGAGCAAGTAACTATTCTAGATTCTGTGGGTACGCGGCGCAAAAATCCAAGTTCCTGTACTCACCAAGACGAATAGAACATCAAAAGTTAGGTCTCCTAAGCTTTACTCAGCCAAGTGTCATCCTCAATATTTGCCACATCTGGGTACCACCAGCGCTATTATTTGCTCAACATTTTTCTTTTTTTTTGAGAGGGAGTTTTACTCTGTCGCCAGGCTGGAGTGCAGTGGCGCAATCTCAGCTCACTGCAACCTCCGCCTGGGTTCAAGAGATTCTTCCGCCTCAGCCTCCCGAGTAGCTGGGACCACAGGCGTGTGCCACCACGCCCGGCTAGTTATTTTTTATTTTTTATTTTTTTGTATTTTTAGTAGGGACAGGGTTTCACCCTGCCATCATCATGGCCAGGATGGTCTTGATCTCTTGACCTCGTGATCCACCCGCCTCGGCCTCCCAAAGTGCTGGGATTACAGGCGTGAGCCACCGCGCCCGGCCTAATATTTTTCTTTAAAGTTGCTCACTTTTCTTCACTTCAATAAATTCATTTTAAGTGATTGGTTGACATCAGTATTGTCATATGAAAAAGCAGTACCGCTTTCCATACATGGGAAATACAACTAAAAATAAACACTGCACTGTGAAAACGAAATCCCGTCATTAAATTCTGCTAGACTGTTGTCTGAATAAAGCTTTGAGCCTCAGTCCTGCCCTCTCACTCTCTCTCTCTCTTTTTTGTTAAAATATGAGATTATTAAAGTATTAGGGATGCGGTAGAGAAACGCTATATTAAATGGAAGCGTTCTCTTTTGCGTAAGCAGGACTAAAAGGACCACTGGAAAAGGACTTTTTTCCAGTCTGTGTTTCAAAATCATTTAATGTGTGTCCCTACATAACCTAATGTGATTTTGTGATCCAGCAAAATGTATTTTGTGTAATGTTATTGGCTCCTCCATTTTGTGCTCTGAGAAACGGTGGTGGCAGGTAATGAAGCACCTAGGTTGCCTCCATTGTGCAGAAAACTCTTCCTCAATGCTCCTGGCCCCAACATGAACTGGATACACCCTGACATGTTGTTAGGAAACTGGATGCTAAGCCGAGGTGTGTAGCCTTCAGGCCACCATGAGAACTGTCTCGGTTCCTTTGGGTTGCTGTGAAAATATAGAAGAGGCCAGGCACGGTGGCTCATGCCTGTAATCCCAGCACTGTGGGAGGCCAAGGCGGGAGGATCACCTGAGGCCAGGAGTTCAAGACCAGCCTGGCCAACAGGGCAAACCTACGTCTCTACTACCAAAAAAAAAATCAGCCAGGTGTGTTGGTGGGAGCCTGTAATCCCAGTTACTTGGAAGGCTGAGGCAGGAGAATTGCTTGAACCTGGGAGATGGAGGTTGTAGTGAGCTGAGATACCACTGCACTCCAGCCTGAGTGACAAAGTAAGACTCCATTTCATAAATTACAGTACAATACAATACAGTACAGTACAGCACAGCACAATAAGGTACAGCACAGTATAATAAAACATAGTACAGTACAATAGAGTGTAATATAGTACAGTACAATATATAATACAGTACAGCACCATACAATATAGTACAGTACAGCAGAATACAGCACAGCACAATACAGCACAGCACAATACGGCACAGTATAATACAGCACAGCACAATACAGTACAGTATAATACAGCACAGCACAATACACTACAGTATAATACAGCACAGCACAATACAGCACAGTATAATACAGCACAGCACAATACAGCACAGTATAATACAGCACAGCACAATACAGCACAGCACAATACGGCACAGTATAATACAGCACAGCACAATACAGTACAGTATAATACAGCACAGCACAATACACTACAGTATAATACAGCACAGCACAATACAGCACAGTATAATACAGCACAGCACAATACAGCACAGTATAATACAGCACAGCACAATACACTACAGTATAATACAGCACAGCACAATACAGCACACTATAATACAGCACAGTATAATACAGCACAGCACAATACAGTACAGTATAATACAGCACAGCACAATACACTACAGTATAATACAGCACAGCACAATACAGCACAGTATAATACAGCACAGCACAATACAGCACAGTATAATACAGCACAGCACAATACACTACAGTATAATACAGCACAGCACAATACAGCACACTATAATACAGCACAGTATAATACAGCACAGCACAATACAGTACAGTATAAAACAGCACAGCACAATACAGCACAGTATAATACAGTACAGTAGAGGAGATTGATCCAAGATGGCCGACCACTAACAGCTCAGGACTGTAGCTCCCAGTGAAAGCCCAGAGAACGAGACGACGCCACACTTTTAGAAAAATTTTCGTCACTCACCGATCAGCAGATTCCCAGTGGAGGAGCCCCACGGGTCACCAGCGCGACTCTTGTGGCCGCCGCAGCGGTTTTGCCGTCTAGGCGCAGCAGCTCTTCATGCAGAGCCAACGGGACAGCTTCCCCTACTGACCGGAGTTTGGAGCTCCGGGAAGTCAGAGCCGCTTGTTGCGGACTCAAGAGGGAAGCCAGACCAGAGATTCCCGGGCAGAAGAGCACCATCAGTCTTATTGCTGCTATTTAGGCCGCCACAGTGGGTTGCTCGGATCCCAGCACTGGGAATCAATAAGTCGGACATTGACTCAGAAAATTAATTAGAAAGGAGGTTCATCTACAATGAAGGGAAAAAAACAGCCTAAGAAGGCTGAGTATACTCAAAATCAGAACCCATCAGCAACAGAACAAGCCCTGATGGAAAAGGACTCATCAGCAACCGAACAAGCCCTGATGGAAAAGGACTCATCAGTAACGGAACAAGCCCTGATGGAAAAGGACTGTGTTCCATTATCTGAAGTAGGCTTTAAAAGGTGGATGATAAGAAACTTCTGGGAGTTAAAGGAACTTGTTCTAACCCAATGTAAAGAAACTAAGAACTTGGAAAAAAGGTTCGATGAAATGTTGAAAAGAATAGACAATATAGAGAGGAATACAAATGAACTTATGGAGTTGAAAAATACAACACGAGAACTTAGTGAAATTTGTACAAGCTTAAACAGCCGAATGGATCAAGCAGAAGAAAGGGTATCAGAGGTCGAAGATCAACTTAATGAAACAAAACAACAAGACAAGAATAGAGAAAAAAGGATAAAAAGGAATGAGCAAAGTCTCCAAGAAATATGGGACTATGTGAAAAGACCTAATATACGCTTGATTGGTGTACCTGAATGTGACGGAAAGAATGAATTCAAGCTGGAAAATACTCTCCAGGACATTATCCAGGAAAATTTTCCTAATTTAGCAAAGCAGGACACTATTCAACCCCAGGCAATACACAGAACACCACAAAGATATTCCTCAAGTAGACCAACCCCAAGGCACATAATCGTTAGATTCACCAAGATCGAAACGAAGGAGAAAATATTAAGGGCAGCCAGAGAGAAAGATCAAGTTACCCATAAAGGTAAGCCTGTTAGGCTTACAGCAGATCTCTCAACGGAAACCCTACAAGCTAGAAGAGAGTGGGGGCCAATATTCAATATACTTAATCAACAGAACTTTCATCCCAGAATATCATATCCTGCCAATTTAAGCTTTACATTTGAAGGAAAAATAAAATCTTTCAGGAACAAGCAAGTACTCAGAGATTTTATTACCACCAAGCCTGCTTTACAAGAACTTCTAAAAGAAGCATTATACGCAGAAAGGAACAACCAGTATGACCCTTTCTAAAAATACACCAAAAAGTAAAGAGCATCAACATAAAGAAGAATTTTTATAAACGAAAGGACAAAATAGCCAGTTAATATCAAATGGCAGCAACCCTAAATTTAAATTGACCAAATCTCCCAATTAAAAGATACAGACAAAATCTAACGGTATATCCAAAGATATACATAGACTCAAAATAAAGGGTTGGAAAAAAAAATGTACCAACCAAATGGAGAGCAAAAATAAATAAATAAAAAGCAGGAGTTGCAATTTTCACATTTGACAAAATAGATTTCAAAGCTACAAGGATACAAGGGTAAAAGGATTAATGTAATAATAAGAGATCTTAACACCCAGATACATAAGACCCATAGTGAGATTTAGATTCAACGAGACAGAAAATTGATAACGATATCCGGGACTGGAACTAAGATCCAGAACAAATAAACTCAATAGAGCTCTCCATTTTAAACACACAAAATATATATTATCCACAAAATCTAATGATATATCTAAAGATATACAAAGACTCAAAACAAGGGGATGGAAAAAAAACTCACCAACCAAATGAAGAGCAAAAATAAATAAATAAAAAGCAGGAGTTGCAATTCTCACACTTAATAAAATAGATTTCAAAGCTACAAGGATGCAAGGGTAAAAGGATTAATGCAACAATAAGAGATCTTAACACCCAGATACATAAGACACATAATGAGATTTAGATTCAACGAGACAACATATTGATAACGATATCCAGGACTTGAACTCAGAGCCAGAACAAATGAACACAATAGAGGTCTCCATTTTAAATACATAAAATATGCATTAACCACTTTAAACACTCAAAATATTGATCGGCCATTATTGAAACCCATTTTAGGAATGAAGTAATATTCCTTTTTCCCTCTTTTTCTTTTTTTTCCCTTCTTTAAAAAAATAAAAAAATAAAAAAAAAGAAAGTCAACACATAGATGGGGCCACAGCAAGCCAGAGCTACCCCTCTGGTGATCGGTGGTACAAGGCTAGCCCCTTCCCCCACACTTCTGCAAGGCGGCGTAGTCCACTGCCTTTCATATCCTCTGGTTTTACCCTGGGGATTACTTCTTCTCTGTCTTATAAATAGCCAAACATTTGCCCTGGTTAACTGGTAATCCGTGGGGCTGACTCTGTGATGTCAGCATTACACCCACTGAAGTTTAAGCTGACACAAACATGGCTGACCAAAGATAAAAAAAAAAAAATACAGTACAGTATAATACAGCACAGCACAATACAGCACAGCACAATACAGCAAAGTATAATACAGCACAGCACAATACAGCAAAGTATAATACAGCACAGCACAATACAGCACAGCACAATACAGCAAAGTATAATACAGCACAGCACAATACAGCACAGCACAATACAGCACAGTATAATACAGCACAGCACAATACAGCACAGCACAATACAGCACAGCATAATACAGCACAGCACAATACAGCACAGTATAATACAGCATAGCACAATACAGCGCAGTATAATACAGCACAGCACAATACAGCACAGTATAATACAGCACAGCACAATACAGCACAGTATAATACAGCACAGCACAATACAGCACAGCACAATACAGCACAGTATAATACAGCACAGCACAGTGCAATACAATGGAGTATAATACAGCACAGTACAACACAGTACAAATGCAATACAGCACAGCACAGTACAATACAATAAAACACAGTACAGTACAATACAGTATAGTACAGCACAGTATACGACGGTACAGCACCATACATATAGTACAGCACAGCACAATACAGCACAGCACAGTGCAATACAATGGAGTGTAGCACAGCAGAGTACAATACAGTACCATACAACACAGTGCAGTGCCATATAGTATAGTACAGTACAGTACATTATAGCACAGTACAGTACAATACAACACAGTTGAAAAAGTGCCATTGACTGAGTAGCTTGTAAACAATAGAAATTTCTGTCTCCCAGCTCTGGAGCTGAGAAGTCCAAGGGCAAGGCACCCGCACTTTCAGGGGCTGATGAGGGCCTGCCTCCTGCCTCCTTACTGTAGCCTCACATTGTGGAAGGGGCCAGGAACTCTCTGGGGTCTCTTATAAGGAGTCTTATCCCAATCGTGAAGGCTCTGCCCTTACGACCTAGTCACCTTTCGAAGGCCCCTTCCTACCATGACCTTGGGGGTTAGGATTTTAACACATGAATTTTGGGGGGACACAGACATTCAGACCAAAGCAAGAGCCAAACCAAGACTCGTCCTTTGCTGATTCATTGTGATTCTTCCCCTTTCTGCCCTTCAGGGAGGAACGAGGAATATGTCTTTCCTTTCACCTACCAGGGATCTGTTTACTTCACTTGCACCAAAAGGCTTCGCTTGTCCCCTTGGTGTGCCACCAGAGCAGTGTACAGTGGCCAATGGAAGTACTGCTGGAGTGAAGGTGAGCAGTATCCTGCTGTCCCTGGCCAGGGGGCTTTGAATAGGGTGGATTATGAAAGAGAATGTGTGTGCCTGTGTATGACATGATCACTTTTTGCAGATGAATTATAATACATATGTGTGCATAGAAAAAGCTCTGGGAGGCCAGGCGTGGTGACTTAGGCCTGTAATCCCAGCACTTTGGGAGGTTGAGGCAGGTGGATCATCAGGTTAAGAGATCAACACCATCCTGGCCAACATGGTGACACCCATCTCTACTAAAAATTTAAAAAATTAGCCGGGTGTGGTGGTGGGCACCTGTAATCCCAGCTACTCGGGAGGCTGAGGCAGGAGAATTGCTTGAACCTGGGAGGTGGAGATTGTAGTGAGCCCAGTTTACACCATTGCACTCCAGCCTGGGTGACAGAGCGAGACTATGTCTCAAAAACAAACAAACAAAACCTCATGTATGAGCTGACCCGAGTTCGAACTCGTGTTGTTCAAGAATCAGATGTATATGGCATAGGCAAATGCTTGATGAAATAATGCATAAAGTCTCTTCTGAACCTTCTGTCTGTCCTGTCCTGTGATGGCTGATTGATTAGCTGACTGATGATTAAATGACTCTGTACTGTGAATGACGAGAGGAAGTCGAGCCACCCACGAACTCCATTCCTAACAGATTGCCCACGCTGTATCTTCCCTTTCATCTATTGAGGAAAGGTCTATAACAGCTGCATCTCCCAGGGGAGCTTCTTAGGCAGTCTGTGGTGCTCAGTCACCTCCATCTTCGATGAGCAACAGCAGTGGAAATTCTGTGAAACCAGTGGTGAGCTCCTGTAGCAGGGAGGGGGTGCGTAGTAGGAGGGAGAGTGGACAGCAGGAATCCTCCTGAGGGGAGGCTGGGCAGGGTAGCAACCAGAGCACCCGGGGGAAATACTCACAGGAGCCAACTGTCTGCTCAGAGTTCACTGTGACAACTACTGACAGGGCTGTCCTGAGGCCATTCTCCCAGTCCCAATCCAGCATGAAAAGACAGGCGTCCTGAGAACTGAAACAATGAGCTGCCATCCTGATATTGGCTTCTGAGTATTTCTGTTTCTAGAACTGACAATAGCCAGATGCACCCACTGACAAACCCAACCTGCCTCACTTTCCTTTCTCCCTCCCTCTCTCCCTCCCTCCCTTCCTCCCTCCCTCCCTTCCTTCCTTCCTTCTCTCTGTCTTTCTTTCTTTCCTTCTTTCTTCTCTTTTTTTTTTTTTTTTGACAGAGTCTCACTCTGTTGCCCAGGCTGGAGTGCAGTGATGTGATCTCGGCTCACTGCAACTTCTGCCTCCAGGGTTCAAGTGCTTCTCCTGTTTCAGCCTCCTGAGTAGCTGGGACTACAGGTGCCTGCCACCACACCTGGCTAATTTTTTGTATTTTTAGTAGAGATGGGGTTTCACTGTGTTAGCCAGGATGGTCTTGATTTCCTGATCTCGTGATCCTCTCACCTTGGCCTCCCAAAGTCCTGGGATTACAGGTGTGAGAGCCACCATGCCCGGCCTTTCTCTCTTTCTCTCCTTCCCTCCCTCCCTCCCTCCCTCCCTCCCTCCCTCCCTTCCTTCCTCTCTCTTTCATTCTTCTTTCCCCCTCCCCTCCCCTCCCTTCCCCTCCCCTCCCCTCCCCTCCCTTCCCCTCCCCTCCCCTCCCCTTCCCATTTTACTTTATTTTATTTTTGAGACAGGGTCTCGCTGTATCACTCAGGCTGGAGTGTAGTGGCGCCATCTCGGCTCACTGCAACCTCCGCCTCCTGGGTTCAAGCAGTTCTCTACCTCAGCCTCCCGAGTAGCTGGGATTACAGGCATGTTCCACCATGCCCAGCTAACTTTTGTGTTTTTTAGTAGAGAATTGCTGGGCCAGGCTGATCTTGAACTCCTGACCTTGTGATCCACCAGCCTCGGCCTCCCAAAGTGCTGGGATTACAGGCGTGAGCCTCTGTGTCTGGCCGGCATGCTTACTCTTGCATAAAAATCTTAATTCTGTTCTTCCCTCAGCACTCAACTAATCCTAATTTCATCTAAACCTTAATTTTATTCCATTCTTAATCACCCGCCATGTGTCTTCTTTACTATAAACCAAACTTAACCTTAAATATCACTAACTCTGTCCTAATACTTAATCTAATTTTTTATCCCAAATCCAACTCTTTCTCCATTTCCATTCCTGACTCTAAATTCCGTCATTAATACGTACATTCCGTCATTAATAAATATATTACTTTTATACTCTGTCATTAATACATCATTAATTCATAACCTTAGCCATTTCTTAACCCTAAACCAAATAGATGAATTAGGAAAGGTATCAGTTAGAGGAGGCTCAGGGGCTCAAGCCTGTAATCCCAAAAGGGATTGGGAGACTGAGGCAGAAGGACTGCTTGAGTCCAGGAATTTGAGACCAGCCTAGGCAGCATTGGGAGACCCTGTCTCTAAAAAAAATTTAAAAACTGGCCAGCGTGGTGGCTCATGCCTGTAATCCCAGCACTTCGGGAGGCTGAGGTGGGCGGATCACAAGGTCAGGAGATCAAGACTATCCTGGCCAACATGGTGAAACCCCATCTCTACTAAAATACAAAAACTTAGCAGGGTGTGGTGGCACATGCCTTAGTCCCAGCTACTTGGGACGGTGAAGTTGGGGAATCACTTGAACCCAGGAGGCAGAGGTTGCAGTGAGCCGAGGTCACACCACTGCACTCCGGTCTGGCGACAGAGTGAGACTTCTTCTCAAAAAATTAACTGGTCATGGTGGCGTGCACCTGTAGTCCCAGCTACTTGGGCGGCTGAGGTGGGAGGATTCCTTGAGCCCAGGAGTTCGAGGCTGCAGTGAGCTGTGATTGTACCATGGAATCCCAGCCTGGTCAACAGAGTGAGATTCTGTCTCAAAGAAAAGGAGAAAAAGAAACATCAGTTTTATGTTAATGTAACCTTAATATCTAAGCTCCTGTTTGTCCTTAAAATGCTCCAATATCCTTAGACCCAGTTTTGATGGAGTAACAGATTAGAATTCACATGACTCACCAAACAGATGTCCTAGGAGAGGTACCTCTTAGCTTCAGCTGCCCCACTGCCTTAAGAAAGTTGTTGATTATTTCCTGTTTATGGGTGAGTGAGAACCCAAGCACCTGCCTGTGCAGCTTACCGTCTCCGTTACTGCTTCACAGTCATCATCAACTTGACTCCACTCACCTAGGAAATTCTCTCCTGGGAAGTCGCTTTTATTATCTGGAAAATAAAGATGCTAAGGCTGGTGTCACAGGGTTTTTCTAACGATTGGAGTTCATTTTCATGCAGGATCAATGGTGGTGCCATGCCAGGTAGCTACAAAACGTGAGTTTTCTTTTGCTGTCATCTGAAATGCTAGGCCAAAAAAATGGGCATTGAGGTTAGACCTGAGTTGAAATTCTGTTGTCCGCCTTACCAGCTACGTGATCTTGGGCATGTTAGATAATAAAAATAATAATTATAGGCTGGGCACGGTGGCTCACGCCTGTAATCCCAGCACTTTGGGAGGCTGAGGCAGGTGGATCAGGAGGTCGGAAGTTCAAGACCAGCCTGGCCAAGGTGGTGAAACGGAACCCTGTCTCTACTAAAAGTACAAACATTAGCCAGGTATGGCGGCAGGTGCCTGTAATCTCAGCTACTCAGGAGGCTGAGGCAGAAAATTGCTTGAACCCAGGAGGCGGAGTTTGCAGTGAGCTGAGATTGCACCACTGCACTCCAGCTTGGCGACAGAGCAAGACTCCATATCAATAATAATAATCACCACATAATGAACTTTTAGCAAGCGTTTTCTACATGCTAGGCAGTGTTTAAAATGCTTCACATGAAATAACTCATCTATTCCATAAACAGTCTCTATCAGGTAAATCTAACTGGTAGCCCTGCTTTATACATGGAGAAACTGAGGTTAATAGAAGCAAAGGTGTGATTTGATCCCAAGAAGTCTCTCCTTCAGAATTTGTGCTCTTAATCACTAGTCATTACTGCCTGTAAACCCCAACCCCTCAGTCAAATTCTAGTTCCCCCTAAAAGACCACCCCCTCAAAAAAGCCTGCTAATTAGGCAAGACAGTTTATTGCTCACCCCAGTAAAAGAGAGTACTACTTTGATGGGGTCTTAATGACGTCTTGGGCTGGGTGTGGTAGCTCACGCCTGTAATCCTAGCACTGTGGGAGGCTGACACGGGTGGATCACCTGAGGTCAGGAGTTTGTGACCAGCCTGGCCAACATGGCAAAAACCCCTCCTCTAATGAAACTATAAATATTAGTGGGTCATGGTGGCCCATGTTTGTAATCCCAGCTACTTGGGAGGCCGAGACAGGAGAATCGCTTGAACCCAGGAGGCAGAGGTTGCACTGAGCTGAGATCTTTCCACTGCACTCCAGCCTGGGTGACAGGGACTTCATCTAAAAAAATAAAAAATAAAAAAATGACATCTTGAAGTGGGGAGGTAAAACTCAGGATATTGATGGGGTCTTGGGGTCTTGGGGTCTTGGGGTCTTGTCCAGGGTGGGTTTTTCTGTGGGGGATGTAATTTGGATTGTAAGGTGGCTCATGCCTATAATCCCAGCACTTTGGGAGGCCGAGGCGGGTGGATCACAAGGTCAAGAGATCGAGACCATCCTGGTCAATGAGGTGAAACCCCGTCTCTACTAAAAATACAAAAATTAGCTGGACATGGTGGTGCACGCATGTAGTCCCAGCTACTCGGGAGGCTGAGGCAGGAGAATTGCCTGAACCCAGGAGGTGGAGGTTGCGGTGAGCCGAGATCGCGCCATTGCACTCCAGTCTGGGTAACAACAGCGAAACTCTGTCTCAAAAAAAAAAAAAAAGAATCCAAAGCACAATTTGGATTTGGATCGTGGTATCTGGATAGAGAGCTGATATCATGGTGAGGGTTGGTGGTTACAGCAGGGTGCAATGACCGAAGACAGGGTTTCAGAGAGTCTGGAGGAGTAAACAGTGTTTTGACACAATCTACTGAAAAAGTTGAACAGTGTGATCATTATGCAAATAGCTTTTCTGGAGGCTTCTGGAATGAATAATAAGGCTATTTGCAACTCTGCTCTTCCTGGACAAGCATTTCCTAGCTTAGTAGAGTCAAGGTGATGACGACCGCAGAACCGTGAAGTCATGTTAACGGAGTGGGCAAGGTGTGCGAGACTTGGTAGTTTTGGTTCGCACTTATCCGTATCATCGAAATAATGACGTCACCCAGAAGCCGCTTGGGGAATTCAATGCTACGTCACCTTTCGTGGTGTAAGGCGTGGCGCATAGTTTGTGTGTCATAAATGGAAGCTCTTTTCATCTCCTCTTCTTGACCTGTAACGTTTCCATGATCATTTTCAGAGTATGGGGGAAATTCTCTCGGCAAGCCCTGCGTCTACTGAAATAACCTGGTCTCTGATTGCATGGAGGATGAAAGCAACACGCTCTGGTGCCCGACCACGGAGAACACAGATAAGGATGGAAAGTGGAGTTTCTGCGCTGACACCAGTAATCTGGGGATGGGCGGTTGGGTGGGTGGGGGAGGATTCTTTCATTCATTTGCTCAGCACCCACCTGCTGAAGCCCTGCTGTGAGCCAGGCACTGAGTTGGGCGCTGAGGATCTGGTGATGAATCAGGCAGACAGTTTTGGCCTCATGAATAAAGTCAATGATGTGATGTGCCACAGGCTTGAAAATCCAAGAGGAAGGTGCCAAGATGAAATATTCAAAATGTTAAACACCCAACCATGATTCAAATACGGAGTAAACACATGCCAGGGCTTTGAATAAACGCTAGTGTGAGCCAGGCATGGTGGCTCACAGGTACTCGTGAGGCTGAGGCAGGAGAATCACTTGAACCGGGAGGCAAAGGTTGCATTGATCCGAGATTCCAGAACTTTGGGAGGCTGAGGCAACAGGATTACTTGAGACCAGGAGTTCAAGACCAGCCTGGGCACATAGTGAGAACCTGTCTCAAAAAAAAAAAAAAAAAAAAAAAAAAAAAGAGAGAGAGAGAGAAAGTAAGAAAGAAAAAGAGAGAGAGAGAGACAGAGAGAAAGAAAGAAAGAGGAAAGAAAGAATGAAATAAAGGAATATATTAGTTGATAAAAGAAATATATTGGTGGTAGCCCGTGCCTGTAGTCTCAGCTACTTGGGAAGCTGAGGCAGGAGGATCACTTGAGCCTGGGAGGTTGAGGCTGCAGTGAGCTATGATCACACCACTGCCCTCCAGCCTGGGTGACAGAGTGAGACCTTGCCCCTAAAATAAATTAATAAGCAAACCAACAGTGAAATCACCCAACAAGAGGCACAAACATTTGGAAACATGGTACTAGACTGCCAAAGGAGGGGACGCTCTTTCAGCTCCTTTCATCTCACAGAACAAGAGCTAAAAAGAGCTGAAAGAGCATCCCCTTGTTTCCCCTCAGCTGAGAACACATGTGTTGGGAAACTCAGGTCAAACATCCTCACTCTGCGTGTGTGTCTGCAAGTGGCCACAGAAGCGTCATGAGTATTGATTTTGTGAGTGACAAAGTTTATCGAGTAGGTGCATTTGCACCTGTGGAATCCACGAAAGATGAGGACAGTGAAATCGGTTCTCTGAGACAACTCCTCTGCCTGCCAGGTCCTCCTGGTGACCAGTGTTCTCCTTGTTGGAGACAGATGCTCAATGCTGCAAAGAAAAATCAGCACTGGGACAAAGGATCTTTCAGCATCGCAAGTTTTACTTCCTGGACTGCAGGAAGGGTATTCTCACTTGCCACCTTGTTCATGAGAGTACGATGAACAAAGAAAAAGCAGACGTATTCATCCCTTAAACATTTCGGGTCGTCCTTACTGCTGTGTCTGATTTCCGTTGGTTGGAGCCAGACCTTACAATTTAAACTAAAACCCGAATGGCTAACAACTTAAAACTTTTTCAAACAGGTAAGGGGCATGGGCTGCGAGCTGGGACATGCCTGCGAGCACAGCCAGCACAGATATCTTGGTTCAAGTACAAGGACATAGAATGTACTACGTGCCTGTAAGCATGGCATGTCTAACAGCTACCTGGGATAGGGCGTAACAAAGAGTTATTAGCACACTTATGATTTATTCTTTAACAAGAAAGGAAACTTTAAAGAGGAACATCCTTCTCCCTCCCGACCCCGGGGCCCTATATTGACTCTGCCCTTCTTCCCTGTTCCCGTGCTCT